>NC_090322.1:148402652-148730152 GCF_040869045.1 Eurosta solidaginis
CAAGGGAGTTTAAATCGTTTTTCCTGGTCCTTCCAGCGCAGTAGGCGCCGCATTGTTGGGCGGGCTTTGGTAACCTCAGCAGACCCCCCAATGAAGGTCTAACCTCACGCTGCTCAAAAGTATAGCGGATCTAATGACGTAAATCATAGGCCCAACGAAGGCTTAATACCATGCAAACTTTTCAGTGCACAGCGTTGGTACCAATAGTTTGTAAAGGATGCGTAAATAAAATCTGCTTTGGTTAGGTACGAGAGCTATCTAAATTCTCTGTCATTTATGGATAATGACATGCGGTCTACCGCAAGTCCCGGGACTCATTTAAACCAACACATAAAATGCTCGATACATCATGTTCAGCCATTCAATCTCCAGATTACAAAATTCACAATGGGATGTGATCAACATTTTCATAGACCGCACTTTCGAAGGCTCAGTTGAGCAATTCATAGATTAAAATAAATAGAGTGCCTGTTTTACCTCTTGTAGCAGAAAATTCAAAGGAAAGCTTCACTGCCAACTTCTTTCAAAAATGAACTCTTTTCGCAGTAGAGCCACTGCGAAACTTCCAGTTAAGGGCCGATGCTGTGAACAGGATCACTACTGGCTTTTTCTGCTTCCCGCGGACCAGTTTTTTTTATCGACTTTGGTGCGTCTCGTAAGAGGTACGCTACGTCGCAGCTTACTACCTTTGTGTAAATACGCCTTACACCGAATTGGGTGTCCAGGTTTTAGTCAACTTTTAATCCACTTCCGGGGGAACTTCCACTTGAAAACGCTCGCCCAACTTCAACTTACGGTTTACATCGAGCTGCTAACAGAGAATATATAGTAAATTTTTGGTGCGCCCCATTAACTGCACAATTACCTTAGATTTCCTCATTTTATTTTAAACTGTATGTGAGCCTAGGCAAATTTATGGGTTAGTTCTGTTTTTGTATGTTGATGTAAGCTATGAAAATGGGCATCGAGATTTCCGAGAACTTTTTTGTACCAGATAATTTATGAGCGGAATGCAAGATTCGCTAAGCTAAACCTTTTTGGGCAATTTTTATATATTCTGAATTGCAGAATGTTGCTAAGCTTAAAATTAAATTTGGTAGGAATTTTTAGCGCAAAAGTTACAATAATACGGGGCGCGTTACTTGACAAGAGTAATCGATTCCTCTATACTGTGCCCACGTACTCAATATCAAAGGTAGTACTTGTAAAAGGTAATCGACTACGAAAAATTCTCGGTACTTAAGCAAGTCACCCGAGTATACTCGTATACTCGTAGATACTCGTATCGGAACAACACTACCAACGAATAGGCAACTGTCTCCTTTTGGAGAGCGTTCTTAACTGGTTCAGTTGAAGGTGGTTCCGAAATAGTCGCTTTTCGTAAAAGTGTGGCTAGCAAAAGTCCAGCTCTGTATCCGACTAGTAAAGAGGCGATCATTAAATCTGTAGTACAAAACTGGTGCTTTGCGTGACTGTCCCCCATTTGCGCTTAAGGGTGGGTATCTATGCACTCGAACACGACATGCATGCCTGCATTCTTTCCCGTATAACTCTTTATTTTATTTTACTTTTACTTCAATCTGTTTGACGGATCATTAATTTAGTCAAATAAGGAAGATTTATTTAAAGATTCACTTGAACTCACATTAATTTTTTGATTGCTTACGCTGCCTGAACAGCCAGCCAACTACTATCCCCGAGGCAATTAGGAAAAATAAAAAAAAAAATAGCATTTTGTTGCTTCAAAATTTGTTAGTTTGTGTGGGAAATAGTTCGCAGGTTAAGCCATTAGTAAGCTTTATTTCGATTCCTTTTTTGTTTGTTTTCTTCTTCTCATTTTCCAAATGCATTGTTGCTTGAACAAAACATTTTCGTTTGATATATGCATGTACATCTGTGTGCACAAAATAGCAGCAAAAACTTATAACTAATTTAACTCGTTATTCTTTTTATACTCAGTTGAGCAGAGCTGACAGAGTATATTAAGTTTGATTGGATAACGGTTGGTTGTACATATATAAAGGAATCGAGATAGATATAGACTTCCATATATCAAAATAATCAGGATCGAAAACAAATTTGATTGAGCCATGTCCGTCCGTCCGTCCGTTAACACGATAACTTGAGTAAATTTTGAGGTATCTTGATGAAATTTGGTATGTAGGTTCCTGAGCACTCATCTCAGACCGCTATTTAAAAGGAACGATATCGGACTATAACCACGCCCACTTTTTCGATATCGAAAATTTCGAAAAACCGAAAAAGTGCGATAATTCATTACAAAAGACCGATACAGCGACGAAACTTGGTAGATGAGTTGAACTTATGACGCAGAATAGAAAATTAGTAAAATTTTGGACAATGGGCGTGGCACCGCCCACTTTTAAAAGAAGGTAATTTAAAACTTTTGCAAGCTGTAATTTGGCAGTCGTTGAAGATATCATTATGAAATTTGGCAGGAACGTTACTCCTATTACTATATGTACGGTTAATAAAAATTAGCAAAATCGGAGAAGGACCACGCCCACTTAAAAAAAAATTTTTTTTAAAGTAAAATTTTAACAAAAAATTTAATATCTTTACAGTATATAAGTAAATTATGTCAACATTCAACTCCAGTAATGATATGGTGCAACAAAATACAAAAATAAAAGAAAATTTCAAAATGGGCGTGGCTCCGGCCTTTTTCATTTATTTTTACATTTGTCTAGGATACTTTTAACGCCATAAGTCGAACAATTAACCAATCCTTTTGGTAGGGGCATAGATTTTATGACGCTAACTGTTTTCTGTGAAAATGGGCGAAATCGGTTGATGCCACGCCCAGTTTTTATACACAGTCGTCCGTCTGCCCTTCCGCATGGCCGTTAACACGATAACTTGAGCAAAAATCGACATATCTTTAATGAACTTAGTTCACGTCCTTACTTGAACTCACTTTATCTTGGTATGAAAAATGAACGAAATCCGACTATGACCACGCCCACTTTTTCGATATCGAAAATTACGCAAAATGAAAAAAATGCCATAATTCTATACCAAATACGAAAAAAGGGATGAAACATGGTAAGGTAATTGGATTGTTTTATTGACGCGAAATATAACTTTAGAAAAAACTTTATAAAATGGTTGTGACACCTACCATATTAAGTAGAAGAAAATGAAAAAGTTCTGCAGGGCGAAATAAAAAACACTTAAAATCTTGGCAGGTATTACATATATAAATAAATTAGCGGTATCCAGCAGATGATGTTCTGGGTCACCCTAGTCCACATTTTGGTCGATATCTGGAAAACGCCTTCACATATACAACTACCACCACTCCCTTTTAAAACTCTCATTAATACCTTTAATTTGATACCCATATCGTACAAACTCATTCTAGAGTCACCCCTGGTCCACCTTTATGGCGATATCTCGAAAAGGCGTCCACCTATAGAACTAAGGCCCACTCCCTTTTAAAAATACGCATTAACACCTTTCATTTGATACCCATATCGTGCAGACAAAGTCTAGAGTCACCTCTGGTCCACCTTTAATGCGATACCTTGAAAAGGCGTCCACCTATAGAACTAAGGCCCACTCCCTTTTACAATACTCATTAACTCCTTTCGTTTGATACCCATATTGCACAAACGAATTCTAGAGTTACCCCTGGCCCACCTTTGTGGCGATATCTCGAAACGGCGTCCACCTATGGAACTAAGGATTACTGCCTTTTAAAATACTCATTAACACCTTTCATTTGATACCCATATCGTACAAACACATTCTAGAGTCACCCCTGGTCCACCTTTATGACGATATTTCGAAACGGCGTCCACTTATAGAACTAAGGCCCACTCCCTTTTAAAATACTCATTAACACCTTTCGTTTGATGCCCATATTGTGCAAACAAATTCTAGGGTCACCCCTGGTCCACCTTTATGGCGATATCTCGAAACGGCGCCCACCTAGGGAACTAAGGATTACTCCCTTTTAAAATGCTCATTAACACCTTTCTTTTGATACCCATATTGTACAAACAAATTCTAGGGTCACCCCTGGTCCACCTTTATGGCGATATCTCGAAACGGCGTCCACCTATGGAACTAAGGATTACTCCCTTTTAAAATACTCATTAACACCTTTCATTTGATACCCATATCGTACAAACGCATTCCAGAGTCACCCCTGGTCCACCTTTATGGCGATATCTCGAAAAGGCAACCACCTATACAACAACCACCACTCCTTTTAAAATACTCATTAATACCTTTAATTTGATACCCATATCGTACAAACAAATTCTAAAGTCACCCCTGGTCCACCTTTATGGCGATATTTCGAAACGGCATCCACCTATAGAACTAAGGCCCACTCCCTTTTAAAATACTCATTAACACCATTCGTTTGATGCCCATATTGTACAAACAAATTCTAGGGTCGCCCCTGGTCCACCTTTGTGGCGATATCTCGAAACGGCGTCCACCTATGGAACTAAGGATTACTCCCTTTTAAAATACTCATTAACACCTTTCATTTGATACCCATATCGTACAAACGCATTCTAGATTCACCCCTGGTCCACCTTTATGGCGATATCTCGAAAAGGCGACCACCTATACAACAACCACCACTCCCTTTTAAAACCCCTAATTTGATACCCATATCGTACAATCGCATTCTAGAGTCAACCCTGATCCACCTTTATGGCTATATCCCTAAATGGCGTCCACCTATAGAACTATGGCCCACTCCCTCATAAAATACTCTTTAGTGCCTTTCATTTGATACATATGTCATACAAGCATATTCCAGGGTTTCCCTCGGTTCATTTTCCTACATGGTTATTTTCCCTTATGCTGTCACCATATCTCTCAACATACGGTTACACCCGAACTTAACCTTACTTGTTTCATATTAATTTTCGTAAGTATTAGAAAAAATTCGTATAATGCAAACAAGCCATTTTGAAAATGTTTCGAAAAAGTTTCAAAATTCGAATCGATAAAATTTTTCGGTTCAAATTTGAGCATGTACTTGAACAATTTTAATATGCGTACTGGAACAACAATTCGTCTTTTTTTGTGGAAAACGGACAGGCCTAGTCAACATATTGTAACGAATTTAGTGAAATTCCACTTATCGAAACGCCCATTTTCCAAAATTTTACTAATTTTCTATTCTGCGTCATAAGGTCAACCCACCTACGAAGTTTCATCGCTTTATCCGTCTTTGGTAATGAATTATCACACTTTTTCAGTGTTTCGAAATTTTCGATATCGAAAAAGTGGGTGTGGTTATAGTCCGATTTCGTTCATTTTAAATAGCGATCTGAGATGAGTGCCCATATAGAAATCGGAAGTAATGAAATTTTGAACAGAGTTTGTGAGAGCGGAAAGTAAAGCTAAAGCAAAGTCAAAATCTAAAAACATCGTTCACCCATATCCCATTTTTTTGCGGATCAGCTGAACTCCTTAAGCTCCAAGCGTAGACTTATTTGCAAATAATCAAATTTAAAACTTAAATTTAATTTTTTTGCCTCCTCACCTCAAATCTCAAATATACTTTCCCCTTTTTACTTCCAGCTACCGATGGATAAAGAACGGCAAAAAATTCAATTGGCAAGCATACGACAACCGTATGCTGCAGCAGCCTGGACGTGGTACACTTGTTATCACATCACCCAAAGACGAAGATATGGGTCAATATCAGTGTTTCGCTGAAAATGAGTTTGGCGTTGCCACCTCAAATTCTGTATTCGTACGCAAGGCTGAATTAAATGCCTTCAAAGACGAGGTTGCTAAAACGATTGAAACAAACGAAGGTGAACCCTTCTCACTGAGTTGCGAGGCGCCAGATGGTTGGCCTAAACCCATAGTAAACTGGCTGATACAGCATTCATTGGAAGGCACCATCAAATCGATTAATAATTCACGTATGACACTTGATCCCGAAGGTACATTGTGGTTCTCAAATGTAACCAGAGAAGATGCTTCCGATGACTTCTTCTATGCATGTTCTGCCACATCTGTTTTTCGTAATGAATATAAAATTGGTAATAAAGTGTTGTTGGATGTTAAACAAACTGGTATTAGCGCTGCACAAAACAAACAACCGCCAAAACGCCAATATGTGACGCGTAAAAATGAAGTAGCGTTGCGCGGTAAACGTGTCGAACTCTATTGTATTTTTGGTGGTACACCGTTACCGCAAACTGTTTGGATGAAAAATGGCGCACCAATACAATGGAGCGATCGTGTTACACAAGGCCACTATGGTAAATCGTTAGTTATCAAGCAGGCGAGCTTCGATGATGAGGGCTCCTACACATGCGACGTTTCGAATGGTGTTGGCAATGCGCAATCTTACTCGATAAATTTGAAAATCTTAGCTACACCCTACTTCACGAAAGAACCAGAGATACAAAACGCTGCAGAAGATGAAACTGTAGAGTTTGAATGCGCTGCCGCTGGTAATCCAGAGCCAACAATACAATGGATACACAATGGTAAACCGATAGGACAAACGCCACCCAATCCACGTCGCACCGTACAAAGTAATCGTATTATTATACGTGATCTCGTGAAAGCCGATACGGGTAATTATGGTTGTAACGCTACCAATTCGCTGGGTTATGTCTACAAGGATGTGTATCTCAATGTTTTGGCACTGCCGCCAGAGATCCAAGAAGCACCACGCAAAGAAGCCACTGTTGATGGTAAAAATATAACGTTACGTTGTCGTGTCTTTGGTGCGCCCAAGCCACAAGTCAAATGGATACACAATCATCAAGAATTGACCGGTGGACGTTACAACACTTTGCCCTCAGGCGATTTGGAGATTCAAGAGGTAACATTTAGCGATGAAGGCGCTTACACTTGCTTCGCTACCAACAAATTCGGCAGCAAAACAGCGAATGGTTCGTTGACAGTGATGAAGCGTACGAGTATAATACAAGAACCACAGAATTACGAGGTAGCCGCTGGAAAATCGGCTACATTCCGTTGTAATGAAGAGCATGATGAAAAGTTGGATCTGGAGATTGAATGGTGGAAAGATGGGCAACCGATTGATTTTGAAGCGGAAGCGCGTTTCATGAAAACGAATGACAACTCATTGACAATACCGAAAACTGTTGAATTAGATTCGGGCGAATATACATGTGTGGCGCGCACGCAACTCGATGAGGCATCCGCTAAAGCTAATCTGATTGTGCAGGATGTACCGAATGCGCCACGTTTGGTCGGTATTGTATGTATGGCTGATAAAGTAAAGGTAACATGGGAACCCCAAGGTGACAATCGTTCACCCATTCTACATTACACTATCGAATTCAATACCTCATTTACACCCCACTCGTGGGATGTCGCATTCGAGAAAGTGCCCTCTACTGAATTCTCATTTGTCATTGATATGACACCTTGGGCTAATTATACATTCCGCGTCAAAGCTTTCAACAAAATTGGACCATCACCACCATCGATGAATAGTGAAACCTGTACAACACAACCGGATGTACCCTACAAGAACCCTGACAATGTGCAAGGTATGGGCACAGAGCCAAACAATTTGGTAATTTCGTGGACGCCAATGCCAGAGATTGAACATAATGGTCCCGATTTTCAATATCGTGTCTATTGGAAACGTGATATACCTGCAGCCTCTTGGGAGAGTAGGGATATTTATGATTGGCGTCAAAGTAGTTTAGTTATACCAGATCAACCAACTTATGTGCCGTATGTGATAAAAGTAGTCGCCATTAATCAGAAAGGTGAAGCAAATACAGCACCAGTTGAGATCATTGGCTATTCAGGCGAAGATCGTAAGTATTATTTGCAAAAAAAATCCTTTTTTTTAAATTTATTTAATTTTTTAATTTTTTTTCTTGCAAATCAAAGGTCCTTTGGAAGCGCCCACCAACTTTAGTATGGTTCAAGTGACCGCAGCCACCACAGCCATGTTACGCTGGAATCATGTCAGTCCCGAATCAGTACGTGGTCGTTTCAAAGGTTACAAAATTCAAACATGGACTGAGAAGGAGGGTGAGGAAGCATTGCGTGAAATACATGTAGATGCGATCTCCGACCAAGCGCTCGTAACACAATTCAAACCTGATTCAAAGAACTTTGCACGTGTACTCGCCTACAATGGACGTTTTAATGGTCCGCCAAGTATTGTAATTGACTTTGATACACCCGAGGGTGTACCATCACCTGTGCAATCATTGGATGCTTACCCGCTGGGCTCATCCGCGTTTTGGTTGACTTGGAAGAAACCTTTGCAACCCAATGGTAAATTGACTGGCTACAAAATCTATTACGAAGAAGTAAAAGGCAGCTATGTTAGCGAACGTCGTGAACTCGAACCGCATATATCCGATCCACGACAGACGAGCACAAAATTGGCTGGCTTACATGCAAATACAAAATATAGAATATCGATAACTGCAACAACGAAAATGGGCGAAGGATCAGAGTGAGTTTCGTAGTTTTAGTGTTACGAGAGTCCGTTTGTAAGTAAAAATGTGTCTTCTTCTTTCAGGCATTTCATTGAGAAGCGAACATTACCCGAAGATTCGCAAAAACCTGCTGTGCCTGGCTTCGCTTGGGAACAATTGCCATCCGATAATGGTCTGGCGAAATATCGCATCAATTGGCATCCTAGTACTGAGGGTCATGCGGGTACACATTTCTATACCCAATACAGGTAAGTTAAGGTTACTGCCGTCAAATAATCAGCCTACACAAATTGAGGAAATGTCGTGGTATCGATATTTTTTGTTAAAACATCGAAGATGTGGCAAGACGCCAATATCAATAGCTTTCCAATTTCAAAGAAATTACCTGCTAGGCATATTATTGTGCTCCTTAGCATTGAGCATCTTGGCAGCGTTGTGCAAGGGTTAAATGGCATCCTTCACTTAGTGCCTCTGCCGAAAAAGGGCTTTGAGATTGAAAAAATCGCAAAATGTTGAAATCGATCGATAATATCGACGTCTGGCACGGACAATATTAGGGCAATTGGGAGGATTGGGAGGTTGGCTTAGACAATGGTAGGTAGATTACAGCTTACATTGACGTCTTGAAAATGGAAAAGTGAATGGGGACTGAGCTCCGTTCGAGGCGTCCGAAGTGCCTTCCAGGCGGAGGTCTGGGCCATAGAAGGAGTATCGTCGAAAAGGTTTCAAAAGGGATATACATGAGGAGTTCAGCTTCCCCAACGAGTTAGGGGGCTTAGGGCGAAGGCTCTGGGGACCCCAAGTTCCTCATCGAACCTATTTAATCGTTCCTGAGCGGTCGGGCTTGTACCTCAATGATGCTTTATTGCTACAGCAACAACATTAACAGTCACGTGATTACTTTCTCTGCAGATTCCTAGGACAAACAAGATAACTAAAATTTCGAGAGTCTGGTGGAGGTATGGAGGGTGGATCTTTCGCCCCTATTTAGTCTGGGTGCGGGAACGAGATGCAGTATGGCCACAGTGTGTGGTCCATTTCTCTAGAGGCGGTAGGGTCTGTAAAGACAGGAAGATCTCTTTCTACTCACACGGGTCAAAATTTTCTGCGGTGTCCATGCAGGGATTTTCTCATTGCAATTACAAGCTAGGTCAATCGGTCTTCTAGATGCAGCTAGAAAATTCAATAAGAGGGCCAACAGCCAATCAGCCCCTCACTGCCTGAGTCAGTGACTTAAAGAGAGCGCTCCATAAGAATCAATTACACTTGTCCGGAATCCTGGTCACCGGAATATTGTTGACCTTGAGAAACCGGATGAACTAGAAAGTTCCGGAGCATTTGTAGATAACACTCAGACGTGATGGCACATCGTCTACTCACAGCAATTAAAGGGGATACACAGGGTACACGACTAGTTCGTACTCCTCGGAAATCTGTGGTATTAACACAAATAGCCATGGCCAGACTACTCGTGCACTTCCGGTTGCCGTGGTGTAGAGGTAGCGTGCTGTCTTACTATACCGAAGGCCCTGGATCAAGTCCCAGTAACAGAAATATTAAAATACTTTAGAAAACGTTTCTCTAAACTGTTTCGCTCCTCGTGAAATAGTCTCTCGATGGTGATAGTTATAGGAACGTACCGGATCTATAGTTTGCAAAGGACGTCAATATCGACCCCTAAAATCTCCGAAAATTCTCTTTATCTCAATTTCACAAGTTTTTAGATCAACGGCAACTGGCACAGTAAGGGTTATGGACCGTTTTGGAAATCAAAATGGGCCTATCAGTGGCCTAAGCATCGGGCTGTGAAAGTCATTTCTTGATTCCGGTCATTTCATCCTAACCTACCCCTAAAAATTACAAGCAGGAGCTTGCGGTTTTTACTGACACATATAATGTCAATGAAGTATCGTTTTAAGGTCCTCAATCTGCCGTGATTACTCCAGTTTGGAATATTTTTTAAAACTTTTCTATGGCACATCACGCTGCATTTCGAACCTTGTATCAACATACTAAATAACTTTCTTTTTTATTCCAAAACAGAATTAAAGGCGAACCCGATTTCAATAAAGTGGATCCAGAATTCACAAAGGACTTCCAAGAGATAGCCGGCCTTGATCCCGACAATGTTTATGAATTCCGCGTCGTAGCGGTCGATGGTCTGCATGAAACGCCCAGCGATGTGAGAGAAATCGTCGTTGAAGGACCCACAAAGGTACCAAATCAAAATGTAGCAAATGCCGGCTGGTTTATTGGCATGATGTTGGCGTTAGCTTTCATTATCATACTTTTCATTATTATTTGTATAATACGACGCAATCGTGGTGGTAAATATGATGTGCATGATCGTGAATTAGCGAATGGACGACGTGACTATCCAGACGAAGGTGGATTCCATGAATACTCGCAGCCGTAAGTTGATAAAAAAAATAATTAAGATAACCAATTCCATTTAGTACTAGCCCAACCATTTTTTTTTTTTAATCGGTTTAAATTAAAAATTTTTCTTATGGAAATCTTAGCTCAGATCGGTATAAATTTAACCTTATGCCTAAACGTTTGGAAAAGTTTTTAAAAAATTTTCAAATGAAAAACCGATAATTTGTAGCCCATTAAATTTTTGTTTAACCAAGCGTAAGTAGTGGTCATCCTAAATTTGTTGTAAAAAAAAGACACAATTTCAATGTGGCAAGCATGTAAGTGAAAGAGCTCCGACTATTGGACTGTCTGGCCTGACTGTTTGAGCCTGAATACGTTACGTTACTAATTTAAGCCCCAAATTGTAATTTTTCATAAATCATATATTTGTCTGTAGAAAAGTTTAACCCAGTATCGGCATCTGCCCATTAACGGCGCGTCATCATCGGGACGTCAACGACGACGTATCGGCGCAGTAGAAGCACGTTATTGGCTTGTTATCTTTACAATCCTCTTAATTCGCGGCATTGCCAACGCCAGCAGTGAAAACAAAAGGTGCACGTAAATGTGGAATGATGTCAAGAGGATGGTAGAATATCCAGGGAATGTAGACACCGAAAACTGTAGCACTGCCAGCATTTCGAATAGCTACTATTGTCGCTTAAGCGTTTAAATGATTATAGCCGTCCAGCAAGGCGTCCCAGTCGCTGCTTCTCCGTTAGGGTAACTAGCACCAATTGTACATACCAAGAGAATTTAAATCGTTTTTCACCTGGTCCTTCCAGTGGAGTGGGGCCGCCTTCTTCCTCTGCTTTGGCGGGTTCCGATTAGAATACTTTTTTGTTCGGAGCATCATCATTCATTCGCATAACATGACATGGCCAGCCTAGCCGCTGTATTTTAATTCACTGGACTATATTGGTGTCTGCCCGTACTAGTCGTCGCCAATGTTTGGAGGGCCATAAATCAGAGCCGCCTCATCTAATGTTTTCATGGTCCATGCTTTGGCACCATATAGAAGGACGGGTACGATCAGTGGCTTGTATCTGGATCTTCATTTCCCGGGAGGAGAATATTTTCCAATTATCTACACAGTCCAAAAGAGCATTTGTTGGCAACAGTGAGTTTTCGCTGAATTCCTAGACTGATGATGTTTGGGTTAAAGCGGATTCCCAAAATAAACGAAATATTTACTATTTCGAAATTGTGGCTGCCAACATAGACGTGGTTGCCAAGGCACCAATGCGCTGAATCTTTGCTTGATGATAGCAGATACTCCGTTTTGTTCTCATCGACCATCAAACCCATCTTTTCCGCTTCTTTTTCCAGTTTGGAGTAAGCAGAATTAACGGCACTAGGTCGATGATATCAATGTAGGCTGCATACGCCAGTGATTGCACGCTCTTAAGAATATTGTTAGAGTGATAGAGTGGTTAAGTGCTGCAGGTAGTAAAATTTCCTCGGGCATCAATCTAAAGAAATCGCTTGATAGCGGGTCACCCTGTCTGAAATCTCGTTTAGTTTCGAAAGGTCCGGAGAGGTCCTTCTCAATTCTGACTGAGCTGATGGTTTTGCTCAACGTCATTTTGCACAGCCAAGCATGCTTTAAATGACCTTATATGCGATACTAAGCAGGCTTACTCTGTAATAGTTGGCGCAGTTTGCAGGATCCCCCTTCTTGTGAACTGCACAAAGAGCACTTGTTTGACCATATATTGTATAGAAGTTGATGTATGCGCCCCCTTACCAACGCCGCCGTATTTGAATAACTCCGCAGGCAATCCTTCAGCATTTATTCCAACATCATCGATTGCGGCATCGGGATCATCATCTTCCCTGGACGTTTCATCGCTGTCTACATTAAGGAGCACAGAGAAGTGTTCCTTCCATAATCTAAGAAGGCCCTCGAGATATTGGCTACCATGTCGCCGTTTTCGTTTCTACGGGAGTTTGCCCCGGACTTTGTTGCGAATTTTTGTAGTACAATTTGCGGGCGTTATTCCTGGTGGCTATCTGCCCATGCTCTTGTTGTTGTTGGTGTTGTAGCGATAAGGTTGCTTCCCGAAGGCTTTGGGGAGTGCTGTCGATGTAATGGTCCTTTGCCGGATACAGATCCGGTACGCTCCGGTACCACATCACCATTAGGTGCTAGCCCGACCATCTCGGGAACGATTTATGTGGCCACATTAAACCTTCGGGCCATCCCCTCCCTACCCACCCCAAGTTCCATGAGGAGCTTGGGGTCGCCAGAGCCTCGTCTGTTAGTGAAACAGGATTCGCCGCGGATAGGTGAGGTTTGACAATTGGGTTTGGAGAAGCTATATATTGCGCTGGCAACCTGAAGGGTTGCGCTACACAGCCCCTTGAATCTGGTATTTTAGTCGCCTTTTACGACAGGTATACCTACCGCGGGAATATTCTGACCCCCTAACCCGCTCTCAAGCCTTTCTGCCTTCGCCCTTTCGATGTTTTACTGGCCTTTTGTTTTTTGTTCTTTGCTTTTAGCCGCGCAGAGGCGGGCGCGTATTTCGTCTGCAGCAAGATAATGATCCGTGTCGATGTTAGATCCTCGAATCGTGCGTACATATAAAACACTCCAAGCACGCCGGCCGTCTATCCAACGTAGCCGATCTGGTTACATGTATTTCGATCATGGGACATTTTTTGTTGTTGTTGTAGCAATAAAGACTCTCCCCGAAGGCCTAGAGAGTGTTATCGATGTTGATGGTCCTTTGCCGGATGCAGATCCGGTACGTTCCGGTACCAAGCCCGACCATCTCGGGAACTATTGGTTATGACCACAAGCTTGGTGCTGGCTATGATCATATTTCGTGCACCGGCAAATCCGATCAGCCATAATCAGCCATTGGGGGAGGTTTCGTTGTTGAAGCTGAATTTTTCGACCGTAGGACCAAAAACGCCAAGTACGACTTTTGTATTATGGCGGGGCAGCTCTCGTATGTGCGTTCTAGGCGCTCGTAGAATACGTCCTTCACTTCCTTCTCCGCCTTCGGTGCAGAGTGACATATTGGTACAAAATAGCGGTGGTCCAATATAATAGGACTGTATTCCCATTTATCATTTCCATACCGAGTTACAAATTTTAATGCACCGAAATCGCATTTAATAAAAATATCGTTTTATTTTTTTTCAGTTTGGATAACAAGAGCGCTGGTCGCCAATCGGTTAGTTCGGCGAATAAACCGGGTGTGGAGAGTGACACCGATTCGATGGCCGAATATGGTGATGGTGATACAGGTGAGTTGAGATAGTCAAAACAAAAAACTACCACTATTTTTTTTTTTTCAAAAAATTTATGAATATATGTACTACACACATTAGACTGGGTCGATTTATGAACCGATATCGCGCCATCGATTTTTCGATAGGATTTGGGGTCAGGAAAAAAAAGTTCCACTACACATACGCAAAAAAATAATTTTTGAGCCTGTGAAAATTTTTTTTTTTTACTTTTGTTCGACTTTGATGTTACGGTTTTTTCATGACCTACTAAAAAAATTTCATTAGATTGTAAAATTTTCATTTTCATTTTTCAAAAAACTGTTATCGACAACGTTTGTAGCGGACGTTTTTGAGTCGGACAGGGTATACATATGAACACTGTTTTAGTTGGTCATGAAAAAACCTTAAAAATCAAAGTCCAAAAAAGTAAAAAAAAAATAAAATTTCGCAGGCTCGAAAATTATTTCTTTGGGTATGCGTAGTGGACCTTTCCTTTTTTTCTGAGCCCAAATCCTATCGAAATATCGATGGCGCGATATCGGTTAACTTTCGTCCATACAAATCGGCCCACCCTATGTCATACATATCTATGTATATGTGTATGTATGTATATATTTTTAATGATGTACATTATTTATGTACCCGTGTGCGTAAAATTGTGCATAAAAAGTCGTGTTTTCTCACTGTTAGTCCGTGCTTTGTTTATACACATAAATATTTTTTTCTTTTGTAGCTACATACATACATACATCTGTATTATTTAATGTTTTTTTCTGTTCTTAAATTTTTTTTCTACTATATCTATGTGTTATATATCTTTTATGTTTTCTTCAACTTGTATAACAAAAAAAAAAACGTTGCGTGTGATTTTGAAAATGAGCACATCAGCTGTTGCACAAAGAGGCGTCGCAAATAATTTCTCCATATTGCCCGAACGACGAGATGACGCTGCCAGAGCCGCAGCACATATTCTAAAACATTAGTCAAGAAACTAGCCGAAAAAATATAATTCAAATATAATAAATTAATTCGTTTTGTAAAAAAAATAAAAGAAACATGTTAAGGTAAAAAAAGTTTTTTTTTGCGATTTTAAAATTAATTAATGCATGTTTAATATTTTATTAAAAGGAACTCACCCCAAAATTTTATTTTAAATTTGTTTTTTTTTTTTTTTTTGTTGGAAAGAAATTTCAGCTTTTCGATGTTAATCTCACACGTATTAAAACATTTTTTAACTTTTTTGTTGTTGTTTTGTTTTTGTTTTTTATTGCTAACATTTTATTATGAGTTAAAAATTTTGCCAAACTAATAAATATTGCGATTGAAATGAAAAAGCAAAATACTCCATTGTGCTCATGGGCATCCATCATAAGCTTTAAGAAAAATGTAATTTAAAAATAATTTAACTATAGGTTTAAACGTTTTTGATTTTGAAAAAGTTATTGAGCGCGTTTTATACACCTGAAACAAAATAAAAATTTTTACTTTTTAACGTTTATTTGTTAAAGCCAGAATTAAATTTTTTCTGTCAATGACAAATCCCTCGTCTTACCAGTTTTTTCACATCGTAATTTGGCGCTGTATATGGTCGCCGCCAGGAACAGTAACTATTTGCAAAAATCTGTTAAACTATTTAGTTCGTATGACCAGTGGAATATGGTTTTTTCTTGACGAAAAAAACATAAATTTTTTTGGACTAACTTATATTTATGGAAAAGTTCGTAAAATCGATATATGTAATACTCCTATATTGCTAATAGAAAATGCTCGCAATGTGTTTTGAATTCGAAATCAAAACAAGACAGCCTATCAAATTTTTGTGATTGTAGCAGCATAAGTGTGACAAGAAAAAATTTAAATTTAGGTACATTCGATTATTGAATACAAAAACAAAAACGTTTAAACAGCAATATATCGGCACTCTGATGTTTGGGAATGTTCTTAGCTTTTTGTAGCAATATAGGAGTATTACATATATGGTAAAATCAATAATTTTGCGGCGAATATATGAGCATCACTATGATGTTAGTAAATAATCACAACAACAAGAAAAAGCGAGCAGCCACACTTATTTACATGTAGGAAAGCAAGCAAGAGATTAGTTGTTACTCACACATACACACGCATATAGCTAAATAACCAAGTATGAGATACAACTGTTCCAGAAGACATGTTCGTGAAAAGTCTAGACTCTGGACCTTGGGAGAAATATACGAACGAGACAACAGAGGTTATAAAAGCAGTGCAAGCAGCGGAATAACTAATTAGTTTGATTTTAAAACGCCTTACGCGAGTATTGTGAAGTACTATTCCCAATGTAGTCTTAATAAAGGAAATATTGCTACACTGAATTATGGAGTTACATATTGTAAAGAATTTAGGGAAATTCCGCTTATTTCAGACCTTCTGCTAACGTTCGAATTGCTAAACTGCTGAATAAATCACTCCAATATTCAGTATTGCAAACTGGTCTTTATTTAGATTACTTTGGGAATAGTAAAATTATACTTCACAATTATACTTACTTCGCAACTGATAGCGTGTTTAAATCAAACTGATTACTGATTACTCAGCTTGCGCGCTTTTATACTCTCCGTTGCTTCACTCGCATATTTCTACTAAAGTCTAGACGTTTCGCTATCTAGAACTGCTGTATCTCCTGCTTGGTAACATGCCAACCTAATAAAAACGCACGCAAGTCATTTTCTGTCAAAAATGTCTCATGTCCATACAACTTGTATGAGAGCAACCCAAATTGAATTTGTTGCGTGAAAACCTAACTCGATTTCCAATTTTTGTTCTGCGTGACATTTCAGTTTGACGTTTGCACACATGCTTTACATTGTCACAACGCATGTTTATTTGGGTTAGGGCAAAAAACGCCGGTTGTTTACGTGCGCTAAAAAAACTCAGTGCGGTTTTATTAGGTTGGCTTGTAATTGAGCTACATATATGCGTGTGCATGCGTGAGTAACAACTTCGGCTGATGACTACATCTGTGTGTGAGTTATCTCTTCGTTGACTTTTATATGTGTAAATGATGGTTGATGTGTTCATGTATATACGAGTGGCTGCTTGATGTTTTTTTATTGTTGCGTTATTATTTATTCAGTACTAGCTTTACCCGGCGTACGTTGTAACGCCCGAGATCGAATGAATGTTGCGTTATTTTTTCTGTTTTGTTTGTTGATAATTTAATTTATTATCCTATAAATTGAATTGATTTTTGTACGCACATTTGGGGACATTTTCTGTAAAAACATTTTATTACTTATTGTATCTTATTCTAATGCATGTGGGTACACAATATTTTTGGTTTTTTTCGTTTGTTGCAAAGATAAAACAAATTTTTTGGCGTTCTAACTCTAGAGCAAGCAATATATCTGGCCATGGGAAAAGCACGGACTCTCTAAATTTAAGCCTGGCGTACAGGAAACTCTTAAAATTTAATGGCAAATCTGTAGGAATTATTGGGATCCGTGGTATGAGCACATCTTCACATTTGCTTTTACCGCTGATGATTGTTGCGTCGATTACATTCGGCATTAATTTCTAAACGCAAAGTCTGTTTCCATTGCACAATTTTGGTGGGTTTAAATTCCGAGGAAGCATGAATGGTGAGCCAATTTTCAAAGCTGATACATGCGCAGGCATTCCAGGTGGTTCTAAAGAGTTTAGAAATTCAATTAGATAATTCACAATTTTATCTTCATCTGTAACTGTGTCGATAGATTTATATTTCGTCACTTCACCAGGAAATTGGTTTTGAATGCGATCATTGATTTTGTTAACATGATAATTTTTGGGAGCTAAGAAAGTTTGTTCGCATAGCCAAAAAAAAGAACACATTTAAATTTAAAATTCTTAATTCTGAAATATGAAAAACTTTCGTCTTGATCGAAGAAACCTACAGCCAAAATTTGGTGATGATTGAAGTATGGGAAACACGCTTTCATAGGGAACACACACACACAGAATTTGATTTTATAGGAGATGTAGACAGACTGAGGCTAAAAATTTTTTTTTTAACGGCGGCAGATTACTAAACGTCCAAAAGGCATAACAGCCAAACTCAACAATGCAGTCAAACTTTAGGTATTAAAATAACTTAAGTGTGTACGGCAGCCATAGTTCTGAAAAATCCCATTTGTAGGGAAGGTGCCACGGCTCTTTTTCCCCAATCCACATTTTACTGGAGGTTTTAGGACAACGTCATATAGCTCCTTACCAATTTTCATTATCCTACCATTACTACATCCAGAGATATGCAGTATGATATATTCCATTTGTTTGGAAGGTGCCACGCCCCTTTTATATATCGAAATTATTTTTAGCCGGGAAGGTTTTACCGTTGGTCGAAGGAACCTATAACCAAAATTTGGTGATGATTGAAGTGTCGGAAATACGTTTCCATAGCGAACGCACACACACACACACACAGAATTTGATTTTTATATATATAGATCAGCTTAGTGATGCTAATGTTCGTCACAATATTTACTCGACAGTTCGGAGAATCGAACGTTAATAGAAGCTGCAAAATAATCAGAATTTCCCAAAATTCGTAACAATATAGATTTTACATTTTACGTATGACGTTATATTAAAAATAAAAATATTCCGACTTTCCCGGTGAGGCGGCATTGGAGATCATGGCGAGCTTAATGTAACAGTTAAAATTGTTCGTTGATCAATTTGAACAAAAGCAAAATTTTAAAGGTTATTTGCAAGCAAAATTAAATTAATAAATTTAAGTAAATTTTACTACTGATTTTTTAGCGATAAATCGATAAGATTATAGATTCAAGATTTGCTTTGCGCACGTCGGTACTTTTCTACTTACGCTATTGCCAAACCGCTCGTGGAACGTAATCTCACTTTATCAAAATAAAACTGCCCTGCTAGACAGCCATCAGTCATTTGAGGCATCAATCACAGATATGGCTGATGGAATTTACATCACAGCGTAAAGCAAAGTTTCTATCAGGTTGTTAGAAGCGACATGACAAACCTTATGTTAACATTTTGTATACGTGTGTGCATACACATACACACCATGGTTTTCCATAGGAATACAAGGAAAAATGTATGCGAGTGTATTAGTGATGTCAAAAATTCTGTTAATGTGTTGGAGTTTCCGTCAGCTCTGTCTAGCAGGGTGCGCTTTGATTCACGTATCTCATGCTGTTTTGATTGGGTTATAGTTGGAAGCATATTCTATGCTCGGATTTGTACGGCTCAATGCTTCAAAATTCTCAGACCCCTATACCTTTAAGCTGCTCTACACGTCATACGTTAGATCTCATATCGAATATGCTGTCTTCGTTTGGAGACCAAGCAACCAAACGGCCATTTGTAGAATTGAGAGAATTCAAAAAATTTTCCTTAAATTTGCCCTTCGGCCGTTAAACTTTTCGGAGCCGATTCCTTCCTACTCTGCACGTCTTTTACTTTTAAGCCTCAAGTCTTTGGAAAATCGTAGATCTATACTGTGCTTGTCATTCATGTATAATGTTATTAATGGCTACATTGATTGCCCTTATTTGCTGGAAAGGATTCGATTTAATGTTTCCCAAAGATCTCTCACAAATTCCTTTCCATTTTATTACGATTATTTCAGAACGAATAACGCTGGTAATGCTCCCATTACGCGTGCTATTCGGGAGCTTAACTCAATAAGTAATTCCGGTTCTCTTGATTTTTCTATACAAAGGGCTGAATTTTAAATTTTCATTGTATCATAGTCTGTAAGGATTAAAATTCATAGACTTAAAAAAATAAATAAAAGTGTGGTTTTCTGATAATATGACGTAGATCGTAGAAAATTTCCCCCTGTCAGCGATACATTTATTTTATATCTGAATGTATTCACGCAATCGAAAAAAGTTTTAAAATCCGAACGAAACACTCAACCCTAATAGGTACAATATGAACAAACGTTTCTTTAGCAGCTCATTTTCATCATCATATGCAAATAATAACAAAGACAAAATAATAATGAAGAAATCTGATCACAAAATTCGACGCTGTTTCTTAAACAGCAGAAAAGTTGCGAGTACACACTTTTGCTGCTTAAAAAAATAATAAATAATATTTACTCAAAATAAATGAATGAAAAGGAAAGCTTATTCATGGCGCCCCATGGTAATAACCAGGTAAAGTAAGCCGTCAATTGTCTCGCTCTAAATTCTTCTTTCTTCTGTCATTCGGCTATCTGAAAATTTGTCACCAATGTTGTGCCCGAAAAAGTGTTTTTTTGCATTTTTCAGGAGTAAAAAAGGTAGTAGTACTTTTTTCACATAAACTAGTAGGTGAATATCGATGGACCTTTACTGGATTTAATTACAGATATTCATCATTTGAGTATCTTTCGTGTTGGCTTTCATAAGTAAGGTCGTTTTAACTATTACGTTCAAATTGTTGATGTTTCCATTATATATAAATTGAAACAGGTCCTTGTAAAAACAAACTATTTGTATTCACGTCATATCCAGCAAGGACTTAGACCTGTGCGGCGCTACTGAATACTTTCGAGAAATGTTTTTGTCATTCCTGCATCAAGAACACCAAAACTGTCGTATTACACCTTATATATGTAAAAACTTCGCTAAAACAATGGATTTTTAAATACCCGTATAGTTACAAAAAATAAAAATTGTAACTCACTGTTGTTGTTTTGCCCTACAAATTAGACCACTAAGATAAGAGGAATGTTACAGTTATGGATTGTAATTTAGAATATTAACATAAAATAAATGTAAGGCGCGATAACCTCCGAAGAGATCTAAGGCCTAGCTTCTCTTCCAATTTGCGTCGTGTTCCTCTTGATTTTCCCTACAAATTGGCCGGACGGGACCTACATGTTTTATGCCGACTCCGCACGGCATCTGCAAGGCAGATGAGTTTTCACTTAGATCTTTTCATGGCAGAAGTTACTATAGTTCAACTAAATAATGGATGACACCTCTCCCTTTTATGTCCGGTTTTTTGATGAAAGGTCAACTTCAGTTGAAGTTGGGGTAAGTTTGCATTAGACGCATTATTGAATTTTACTTTCATTTTATTCGAGGCCACACTCGCACTGTTCCTCTATATCCCTTTTTGTACTGGCGTTAGATGACACTGATATGCTGAAAAAACAGTATCTTTGTAGCAAGGTATTAATTCTCTGCTCCTATTTTTTCAAAGCGGGTAAAAATTTTACCCTCTTCCACCGTCGAAAATACATCCCTACCGTTTCAGATAGCGTACATCGTCTGTCTTTGTTTATTTACTTCACCTGGTGATTCCACCGTGCATGGCGCCTAAAAGCCATGAAAAAATGAAATAACGCTTTGTAGCAACATATCACATTTAAAAATAAATTTGTATCCATTATTTTACAGTCTCTCACAGTCAAAATGGGATAGGCAGAGGTATTTCGCAACTTTTCGGCTAAATATATAGCTTTCGATAATTTTTTATAATTTAAAAATTTTGTATTATTTTCCTCTAACTCAATTTTCGCAAACTTAATTTATTTTTGATTTTCACATTTCAGTATTTTTTCTATACTGATTTGTTCTAGAAAAAATATTATTAACTTTCAAAAACCGAGTATTTTATTTGTTTGTTGGCAATTTTTAGAATGTCCATAAAATGAAAAAAATCACATATTTTTTTGTATAACTTATTTTAGTTTACAAAGTTTTTTCCATTTTTTTTAACGAAAACGAATTTTTCCAAAAAATTTTAATTATAAGAATTTTGAAATTTTATTATTGAAAATAAAGTTTAACAATTTTTGTTGTTATATCGGCCTACTGATTTGCAAACCCGCGATCCTAAAATAAGTTTGTGTTTTGCACTTTTGCATAAACTCTGTGCAAAGAACTTATAAACAGAAAATTCAGAAAAATTAATTAATTTTTTTTTTTCGAAGTAAGGCTAATTGCTTGATTTTTTTCAAAATTTTTTCATTTTTGTATTAATTGTTAAAATTTTTTACGATAAAATAATTCTATTAAAAATAACTAGTTTTAATTAAAAAATTTTTTTAATTTTTTTTTTTTAACTTTTTCATTTTTTCTGAGTTTTATTTTAGCTGTCCCTATTCATCCGAAAATTTTAATTATATAAATATTCCGCATGAATAATTTGTTTCTTATTCGCCCAAAAGATTTATTTTAATTAATTTTTCCAAAAGGAGCTTTTCGGCCGATAAATAAAAAGACAAAAACTTTTGTTTTTTCTTATTCTCCTACGCGTTTCGATGTTTTTTATAACATCTTCATCAGGGAGTCTGGTTTATTCTAATAAAACATAAAACGAAAAAACAAACATTAAAAAGTTATTAATAACTAACATCAAGCAATAACATATTTTCCAACAGTTCACTTAAATTTAACATAATACAATAACATTTGAACTGCAATTTAGTCTTTAGACGTAACATTTAACATAAAACGTTTACGTTTAACATAAAATGTTTCCTCTTTACATGTAACATTTATTAACAAAAACGTTCATTCAACAACATACATACATATACAAACTAGCACAATTAAAATTTTCGACTGCGTCCATTGCATTTGATGGCAGTTGTGTATGCGCCGTTTATATTATTTACGTCTTCTTTGAAGTTTACCGTCTTCTCTATTTTTTGTTGTATGCGTAACCCTTCGAGTGTTAAGCGCCAAATGCACGACACGAACAATTCCGCGAACATTCCCGTTATGTCATGTTTCTGCAACCTTTTCTGTCGTGTATGGTGGTGTTTGCCAGTTCGCGCAAATGTTCGCCAAAAATCAAAATATTTTAATTTTTGGCGAACATTTGCGCGAACTGTTCGTGCGTGTATGGCGAAATAGCTCATAATCGTAGTATTTCTGAACGAAACAGACGTGCGCGGAAAAGTAAAATGGACAATAAAAAATTTCTGAGTGAATTTATTGAAATGTATAAATCTTTGACATCATTGTGGCAAGTAAAAAGCAAATATTATTGTAATAGAATTAAAAAGAATAATGATTATGCGACTTTAATCGAAAAATTAAAAGAAGTACATCCTGATGCCACAAAGGATACAGTTATAAAAAAAATAAGTAGTTTGCGTTATGAGTGGCAAAATTGTTTGTAAAAGTTGGTCAAATGTTGCCTTGCTCATACGAACGTAATTTTTAAAATCATTTTTTGACGTGAATTCCAGTTCTTTAATAAGCTCACTTTGTCCAAGAACTGCTCGTTTTTTAAACCATTCTTTGCACCAAATTCTTTTTTTGCGATCTTCTCTCTTCTTTTTACGCTTAATTGCCACAGCGAGCAATATTGCTGCAGCACAATTGTTGTCCGTATTCATCGCTGTCTGAAAGAGAACTAATGTTCGGCCAAAAGTTCGTATGGTGTATGACCAAAGCTGCGAACAAGATCGGGGAATGTTCGCGGAAATGTTCGTGTCGTGTATTTGGCGCTTTATGCGGCAGTTACTCACGAACGTACGTACCAAAAACGTGTCAGTTGACACGACCTATCTTATGAGTGTGCAATGTAAACGAAAATTCACCGACGTGCAACGCCCGTATGTACGTAGCGCGGAACGTAGAAATCAAAGCAATTTTGATTTTTTCCGTAAGAACGGGTCAGCTGATCGCTCTCTCACAAGACAGAGTTGCCTATTAAACATTTTGTGTGCTATGTTTGGACCAATTGCAGTTATTATACAAAAAGGCCTAATGATTGTTTAAAATTTTGTTGAAATATCCTAAAATTATTATATAAAATTGGAGGTTACAAATAAATGAACTAGAAATTGTTATTCAGTATTTGTTTCTGCCATTTGCACCATGAAAAATTGTAATTCCAATAGTTGATGTTTGCATAAACATGCATGCAAACTGGTGAATGGCAACAGTGCTTTGCTGTAAACAAAACACACACAAATATGTTATGCACATGTACACAGACGCACACATTGATTCCTACGGGCTTGAGAGTTCGGTCAAACGTGTTTCGTACGACAAACATCCGTACGTACGGCACACGTCGGTGGGTAACTGCCGCATAAGTCGCGTCCTCTCTCTCCTCTCTATATCTAAAATCTTAACATTATCGAAGTCCGCTGTATGGCATTTGCTGGTTAGGTGTTCAGCAATAGCAGTAGTCGTTTTCATATTTTTCGCATCTGATTTGTGCTCACTAATTCGGATGCCCAATAATCTCTTCGTTGTACCAATATAAACTTTTTCGCACACTTCTCCTTCCTTTCCGTTGCATTTTATTTCGTAGACTACATCGTGTTGTTGTTCCTTGTTAATTTTGTCTTTTGTTTGTGTAAATATTTTATTTAGTGTTTGGTTTGGTTAATGTGCTAATGTTATATTGTTGTTTCGCATAAAATTTTTCATTGATTTGTTGTCCGTTAGTCCTGGTATGTATGTTACACCTGTATATAGTCTCTTATTGTTTTCATTATTCAAAATTGCATTGTTGGTTACATTGTTAGTGCTGATTGTTTTTGTTGTTGCCAGCCATGTGTCTATTAATTTATTAGGGTACGCATTTTTGTATAAAATATTTTTAATTTTTCGGTTGTTTTCAGTTATGAACTCCTGATCACTTAAGTCGCGTACTTTCTTTATAAAGTTGATTGCCGTGTTTCTTTTTTGTATCCATGGTTGATTAGAATGATAGTTAATTATTCGCGACGATGCTACAGCTTTTGCATACCAATTCGTTTTCAACTTTTTATCCGATTTTATTATTTCCATATCTAGGAAGGCCAATTTATTTTCTTTCTCTTTTTTTACCCTGAATTGGATTTTTGGGTGTTGTGCGTTAAAAGTTTTTAAAATTTCTTCCACGTCCTTTGTCTTAATTATTGCAAATATATCGTCTACATACTTATTTATGTATTTGATATGTATGTCCCTGGATTTGAGCTCGGTGATGCTGTCGTCAAGTATTTTGTCTATCACTATATCTGCTACTGTAGGTGATAGGGGGTTTCCCATAGGCATTCCGTATACTTGTTGGCAGAATTTGCCGTCGTATGTAAAATAATTGTTGTCCCTCAAGCAGAATTCGAGGCAAGTTTGAAACTGTTTATTTGATAAAGTAGTGTGTTCTTTTAGTTTTTCCCATTTTCTCATTAATGTTCGAATGGCTAATAGTATCGGAATGTTTGTGAAGAGGGAAACTACATCAAACGATATTAGAATTTCATCTTCCGCTATGTTAACTTGTTGGAGGTTGTGGTTTAGTTGGAGGGAATTTTTGACATTGAGGGTACCACATATTATGTTTTTTAAGGTCTGTCCAATTTGTTTTGAAAGTTTGTAGCATGCTACACCTACAGAAGATGAAATCGGTCTAAGTGGAGTTTTTTCTTTATGGATCTTGGGTAGTGCATACAATCTTGGCGCTGTAGCCGCAGTGCAAGTAAGTTGCTTCTTAAATTTTAAAGATATGTTTCTCTGCTTGTAGATGTCATTTATGATGTTGTTGTTTTTCCGTACTAATTGTTGTGTAGGATCAGTTATTATTGTTTTGTATGTGTTTTTGTCGCTTAGTAGTTGTTCCATTTTTTGTTTATAGTCTACCTTGTACATTAGTACTGTTTTGTGTCCTTTGTCTGCGGTTGTAATTATTATATTGTCTTTATGTTGTTTCACGAAGTTCTTAGTGTCCTCAAAAACCTTCAATATAAGCTTATCTTTCGGAGTGTTATGGAGTTTGTTCTTGTAGGTATTTATTTTTGTAGCCAAAGTGCATCTCAGTGCGTCTTTTTGCCTCTCATCTTCAACCTTTGAATACCTTGTTCAATATCAGCGATCAGGTGTATGGGTGAAAACGTTTTCCTAGAAACTGGCAGTGCGAATTTTTTCCCCATTGACAATAACCAACGGCTCTCTGGGGGTACTATTATGTTGGTTTTGTTTACCAGCCAGTCCTCATTGGTTCGTAAGCCGAACATTTCAAAATTTTCCTTTTATTTTAATATTATTTTAATGTTATATATATGTTTTTTTTTATATATGTGTTTTTTTTTTGTTTAAATATATTTTATTTTTAACATTTTATTATTGGATGTAAATTCTAGTTTTGGCACTTTTGCGTAAATTTTGTACATATACCTATTTTGTATTTAGACCTATTTTGCATCTCAGCCTATTACTGGATTTCCAGGCTTTTAATGTATTTAATTTTCCGACAGGGGAGATAATTTATGTATATTTGAACGATTTTCCGTCATCCATTGTTAAATTTGTTTGGAGACAAGCCGGTTTCGGCGTTGCGCCATCATCAGTGTAATTTTTCGTTCTTTTTAAGTACCTCTTCAGACATTTTACTCCAGATGGAGGAGTCTCCACTTTGCCTTAGCGGCGCATTCGCAGAGAATGTGAACCGACACTTCATCCTCCAGCTCACAAAAGCCACAGATTTCAGAAGTTACAATTCTGGAAGTAATCAGACAGCAAAAAAATTTAAATTTTGCGCAAAATTTAATGTTTTTTGCTGTCTGATTACTTTCTGAATTTTTGTTTTCTGAATTTGTGGGGCGCACCGCAGAGAAGATTTACGAGCTCTCACAGGTACTATGCCAGACACTGTAGTCTACGACGTCATCTAAGTAAGTTGAATCTATCCAATACACACATTGGTTGCTTTTGTGATCTGGAGGATAAAGCACCGGTTCACCTTCTCTGCGAATGCATCGCTCTGGTAAGGTACATAGAATAAAAAGCCTGAAGAGGTACTTAAATACATTAAAAGCCTCCAAAAACCAGTTACATGCTCAAAGATCAAGCACAAAAGGTCTAAATATAAATCGCAGTGAATCGAGGTCTATAAAAATAATTATCAGAAATTTCGCAAAGTTAAAAAGATAAAAATTTACTGTCCAATTTCCGCCGTGAGTGACTGTTTGTATGAAAGTTTGTGTGTTTAATATTTATGTATGTCACACCGTTCAAGCATAAAGTGACGCCTCATATTGCATATCTACTTTAAAGTTTAATAAATTTTTGTTTGCTTTCATTAATGCGCTCAGACAAAAAAAAATTTTGGTAAAAAAAATTGTATGCATTTCACCATTATACGAGTATGTTGTTATTGCTTCGTTGCATAAAGTATGTATGTATGTACATCTGTTACTGTTGTTAATGGCTAGGGCTCTTTCATGCTGTACGTTCACCTTGTCTTTTGTAATTAAAATTTCGTTGTTTATTAAAATTTTTTATATTTAAAAATTTTTGCTTGTTGTTACTTCAATTTTGCTAATTTTCATTTTCTCAATTTTTTAACTTATTTACTCTATTATTAAATTTTTCTTTTATTTTCGTTTTTTTTTTAACACCAAAACACAAACACACACACCAATACAATTCAAACATAATTTAGGTTTAAATGAGGATGGTTCCTTTATTGGCCAATATGGACGCAAAGGACTTTGATTACCATTACAGTTTATTAAAAAAAAACGCCCGAAATTCCAATACCATTCAAGGCGCACCAACACCAATAGCAACAGCAACAACAAAGCTTGAAAATATTGACAACAACAACAATATACAATAAAGCACGCCTTGATTACTGCCAAACACAAAATTCAGCTAAAATAAAATTAAAATAAACGAATTCATAAATTTCTAGAATCTCACAACGGTGCAGCTTCGAAAATACAAAATATTCAAACAAAAAAAGTTCTACACAAATGAAAAACCAGCAATTTTGTATTATAATACATAGAATATATACTAAATAAGCTGAATTATAGAAACGAAATAGTCTAATAATTTTATTATTGTATGGCTTAACCTCATCAGTACACATCCACACACACACACACTTACCACTACCACATACCTACATAATATACACAGAGGCAGGCAATGTAGTTAAGTAAGCGCATTGCGCATGCGCACAGCCAGTCTTGGTTAAACGCTCTCTCACTCAGTTACGTTCTTTTTTTGTATTTCGTTTATTTCTAATTATGGATATTTAGCCTAAAATGAGCTTTTAAAAGAAAAGAAAAAAAAAAACAAGAATTTTTAAAATTTTATTTTTATGTTTGGCTTTTATGTACTATCATGATTATATGTATATGTTCTTAGTTTTATATCGTTTTTTTTTGTAATTTTTACAAGTTTTAGAGCTTCTTTTGTCTTTTACTTTTTATTAAAACAATTTTGTGTTTAGTATTTAGTTATCTAGTATTTGTGGCAATTCTTTACTTTAGCTCACAACTTCTAAAACTCGTTCAAAAATATCGGGAGAGGTTTCAAACGACGCGCTTTGGACACAGGACCACGACTCCGAGGAAGCAAACTGAAAATTTTTTTCGGTCAAGAGTTATTTGCAAAAGAAATTGAAAACTTTTATGTGGTTGTTGTAGTTTCGATGATTGCGTTGTACCCACCAAAACAATTGCGAACAAAAGTTTTTCGGTGGATATAGTTTTGATCTCTCTACCGAGTTTAAGCAGTGAGCCTAAGTATTTTTTAAACTTTTTTATTTCTCCTTATTAATGTATTTTTGCATAAATATAGTGTTTTAATGGATAATTTTTAGCATTAATTTTTTAATATTAAACAAAAAACACTCGAATCGTTTTGTAATATTGTAAATTAAAGAACAACAATAAGAGTCCGTATATAAATATTATTAAAAAAATATGTAAGCTATTTGTGTACCTACCATTTTCGTATGAAAAACAAACAATTAATACTTATGATTTTTAAAATTAATGAATTAAAATCGAAAATGTTTGACACATAAAAAAAATAAATAATATATGGAAATATTTTGTTACTCGAAGTTAGTTACCAAAGTTGGTTTGAAAACCCAACAAAAAAAGTCGTATCAAGATAAAGGATTTCATATGTATGTAGTTAGCGAGTCTGGCTCATATTGCTTTATACATTGATACAAGGTAACAGTGAAAGTATTAAAAACAAATACTGTTAAATCCAAACGAATGCTTATAAGCTTTTAAGCGCGCCTATAAATTCAACACCATTGGGTTAAAACAGTATATAGAATTATATCTACCTTACATGGTGAATAAAATGAATTCCAACAAAGGCAACACTTTGAGACCAATTCCAGAGCGAACAGCGGGTCACTAATATGGCTGAGTGGTTAAAGGCATCTGCCTTTACACTGGTATGAATGTTGGCGATTCGAGTTCAATAATCAGCTCCCGAGAAGCTAGCTGATGAAGAAGTGAAATTCAGAAACATGTCCTAGTAACCATCGCCGTTTGTAAACTTAGCAATTTTTCTCTAAATATCAATAACGATAAAGGTTTTCTGCTATAGCAAAACGCGTTGCTCTTTACAAATACTAGAAGCTTTCTATGACCCACCTTACAAGACCAGCAGCAGCCTTTGGGTTTTTATTCGCTGCATTATCTTCATATCTGCGTAAAGCTCATAAAGGTCATCATTTTACGAAATTCGGTCGGCATCACGGACAAGACCATAAATCTTTCAGAGATATTTCCTCTCTAACACTCCAAGAGCCATCTCATCTTTTTTCGGCACCGTATTAGTATGGCTCGAAATCATGGATGATGAGTGACTTTTAGAGCAGGATTGTTGTGCGTCTAGAGAGGACTTTACTTTTCAATTGCGTACTCATTCCAAAGCAGCAGTTGTTGCCAAGAGTTATTCTCTGTTTGAGTTCTAAGCTTTTTTCTGTTAACGCTGGTTCCTGAATAGACGAAATCCGTCGCAGTGGCGCATGGCTTTTAGTGCCCTAATGCATTTCTTTCTTGGATGACAGTAACTACTTCGTCTTGTCCTCATTTACCACAAGACCCACTTTTTTTGCCTCTGTATCTAATCCACAGAACGCAAAACTCACAATATAAAGAGGATACGCCAGTAACTGTGCGCTATTTATAATAGACTGTGCCTTCACGGTGTGACCAATTGGCGCCAGTTAGCAGAGCGAAGAATCTACTGCCACGCCTTGTTGGACTGCCATTACCATGCAAACGGCTAAGGGTCAATTAAGTAGGTAAGTACCATCACGGTTTAGGTCTGCTGCTCTTCTCCAGCATTATGTTAAATAAATCGCACGAAAGGTGCGACTTCCTTCGGTTGGTTTCGAATGGCACGGAAAGATCCTTCCAATTTCTTGCCGAGCTGGTGGTGTTGCTCAACGTCATTTGGCAGAGCCTTATTAACTTCGCAGGAACATAAACTCAGACATAGCAGCATCGCGCTGTCATAGCCTGCTTTGAACTCAACAAAAAGATGGTCAGTGTCGATCCTCTAATCGTAAGCCTTCTCCAAGATCTGGCGCATAGTGAAGATCTGGTCGATAACAAATTTACCAAGTCTGAAGTCGTACTGATAAGGTCCAATGAGTTCGTGGACTATGGGCTTCAGTATACATCAGTTCACTAGATAAAAGCTTATACGCGATATTAAGTAGACTGATTCCGCGGTAATTGGCGCGGTTTGGGGGATCGCCTTTATTGCGGATTGGACAGAGTAAACAGTTCCGGTCTGGAAGCTTGCGCTTATCCAACTATATTTTTTATAGGAGTTGATGCAACTTTTCTGCTCCGTGTTTGAAAAGCTCAGCAGGTATTCCGTGTTTTCAATCATCGGCGATTGAGGAATCGGGTTTGTCTTTTTCCTCGCTAGCTATCAATGAGGAGAAGTATTTCGTTCACAACTTAAGCACACTCTGTAAGTCAGCTACCCAGTCTCCATTATCATTCCTGCAGGAATCTGCCCGGTCTTGAAAGCTTCCGTTATCCGCAGGAAATTTTTGATAGAATTTTAGGGCATTCCGATTTCCGGGATTCTTCCTGCGGGAATAAACCGAGTCGAAGCTGAATCAATGACCTTGTCGAAAGCACGCTCCCCTTGACGGGCATCAGTCGGAATAGGGAGGGCAGCAAAACGATTGTCAGTATAAGTTTTGTAATCTTCCCACTTTCTTTTCATAAAGTTGATGAAAGTGTATTTCTCAATGGTGATTATGTCGGCAGATCGCTCGAGCGAAAGGAGTATGGCTAGATAGCCGGCTGCCAATGTTATCATCGGCTGCCAGTTGGTGCAGTTTACTAGTTCTGCGCTTACGATTGATATATCTGACGAACTCCGACACCTTCCTACTATACGAGTGCGTTTATCGTGCAGAACGTCGTTTGTTCTATTTGGTCCACCAACAACTCGCCCCTGCTGTCCGCATGTATGTTAGATCGTGGTGGGCATTGAAATCGCCTAAGATAACGCGATTATCGCCAGTTAGTAGTGCGCTGATGTCAGGGCAGTATCCACAGGGGCAACAGGTGACTGGAGGGATGTAGAGGTTGATGATTTCTAAATTTACATCGCCTGACCGGACAGATATGCCTTGACGTTCCAGTACAATGTTCCTGCCGCCGATGTCGGGACCAAATAGATTATATTGCACTGAGTCGTGGGTGGGAAGCGTTTTTTTTGTGGACGTTATACCGAGAGTAGGTCTGCAAATCAGATCTTGCCGTGGGTTTAGTCTCTTGAATCGCAGCAATGCGGTTGTTATGCCCCTTCATAAAATCAACTATCTCCGTGACCTTCCAAGTTAACACTTTAGAGTTGATGAAAGTGCGTTTCTCAATGGTGATAAAGTCGGCAGATCGCTCGAGCGAAAGGAGTATGGCTAGAGGGCCGGCTGCCAATGTTATCATCGGCTGCCAGTGTGCAGTTTACTAGTCCTGCGATTACGATTGATATATTTAACGAACTCCGACACCTTCCTACTATACGTGTGCGTTTATCGTGCAGAACGTCGTTTGTTCTGTTTGGTATGCCAAAAACTCGCCCCTGCTGTCCGCCTGTATGTTAGATCGTGGTGGGCATTGAAATCTCCTAAGATAAAGCGATTATCGCCAGTGAGTGGTGCGCTGATGTCAGGGCAGTATCCACAGGGGCAACAGGTGACTGGAGGCATGTAGATGTTGATGATTTCTAAATTTACATCGCCTGACCGGACAGATATGCCTTGACGTTCTAGTACAATGTTCCTGTGGCCGATGTCGGGATCAAATAGATTATATTGCACTGAGTCGTGGGTGAGAAGCGCGCGACCGCCTCCACTTCCGCTCTCACGATTTTTTTTTGTGGACCTTATACCCAGAGCAGGTCTGCAATGCGGTTGTTATACCCCTTCATAAAATCAACTATCTCCGTGACCTTCCAAGTTAACACATTATAGTTTAACTGCAGTATTCAGAAGTGCAACGGGCAAGACGTCTTGACTCTGGGGTAACTGACGGGTGACTACAGCTGAGTTGAGGGAGGCCAGGACGCAAGTGCTGTGTTGGCCCTGGGACTGGACGTCCCTGGGTAAGCACTGGAGTCCCCGGTGTAGTTGAGTTTGCGGCCTGGCAGCATGTCGTGGTGAAGCCCGTCGGGGGGTTGCCGTCGCTGAGACCACAGCGCAGGCTATGGGACGCCCTTGGGCGTGAACAGCAAGGGCCACAAAAGATTTGTAAATGTTAAGAGGACGTAGGGTTTAGCCAAGAACATCCCGTCCGGTGCAACCAGCCCTTACACGTGACACAGCGACAAGAGTGTGACCGTTCTAAAAAGATCCTTTTCCGGCAAACGCAGCAAAACCATTTCTCATTTCAGGAGAATAGGCGCAGTCCCGCTGCAAGTATTTTTTTAAATAGTGGCACCGCATTCCGAGTTTTTTCCAAGAAGGTCGATGAGTGCGACATCCAGCGACAACTATTGCCAAAGTAAAATCCTATTTTGGTAAAATATTGACTCTTTAATGGCCCTGGAAAATTTGCCATTTTCATAACGCCCAATTCGTAATCATATTTTCATTTAATCATAGGTAAATGTATATTGGCATCGCTTATTGGTGGCATAATTTAAAAAATGTCATAACTTCATAAAATATAAAATACGAAAAATTTCGAAACAAAAATTAAATCCCCAAAATGTGAATAAATTCGTCTACGCAAAAAATTATAGATTAGATATGGCGGAAAACAAAAAACTTAATTCGTTGGCTATGATATCGTTATGGCTAAGGCGTTATTCCATGGCTTCAATAACCGATTAGATTGACTTCCATAGAATTCGTTGGATCAGCTGTTTTACATGGAGTTTGCCAGGGACTTAAAGTATTCATTTGTTTTCATCTCATGATCTATTCATACACGGGGAACTTTATTTAGTTGTGATCAAAGTTTGGCCTCACAACTCAATTAATTTACATACATGCGTCACACTTTAATTTCATACAATAAAAAATGTTTATTTACTGACAATTATTACAATTTATTTTGTGCATTATATAAGAAAAAAACATCATGACTTCGACTTCTGAGCGGAATATCACCATATCTCAAAATGTTTCGAAATCATCGGCTCAGCCGAGTTAGATTGATATTCCAATCAACAGTCAATTTATAATAACACAATTCAGTTACATATTGCTTGTTATAAATGTTCGAACACTGGGATCAGTTACATGTATGTATATACACGGCATAACCCGCCGAACCACTTTACTACACGAGTCTTGTGCCACCGCACAAAGTTGTCCCTCCACAACGCCTGCTGTTCCAGATTCACCAAACCACTCATTAGGTTCAGCATTAATTGTTAGTTTTCGTGGTGAATGTGAATAGTAACTGTCTTGTATTCGCACGGGCTTAGTTTTGAGAAGACGAGAAGCTCTTCTTCTAATGTATCTAGTTGACGAAACCCATCCAGTAATTTGCATCGTTGAGCCCGAACATGATTGACGATCGTTAAGTTCTATTTTTTTTACTGTTGCATCATTCAGGTAAAGGGTATATCCACTTTAACCACAGCTAAATCATAACAACTTGGTTCTGAAAATGGTTCATCATAACGTATTACCTCTAGCACTTTGCGTCGTTGCCCTTCTCTGTATATATTGGTTGCACCAGCTACAATGTCGTACTCGCATTCAGGCATCTCATTTACGCAATGAATAACTGTAACCACCGAATAAGCACTGACTATGGAACCAACACATTCATATTTTCTATCTTTAAGTATTGCAACTGTATGTGGGCTGCGCTCTATAGTTACATCTTCTTCGCCATCTATAATATGAAATTGCGCAAGACAGCTAAGCAGGATGAATAATAGCAGCGAGAATTGACTTCGTAGAGTCATTTTAATTTAAACCTTTTCTACCACTTTTAAAGTATAAAGTATACCGAGATACATTTTGTGGGGGCTATTTATACCTAATTGAGTTGTGTAAATAAAAAATTTCAGAAATTTTAAATAACAAAAACACATCTAAATGGAAGTTAAAGCTACACAAGGTCAATCTCGTTATACTCAGCGTGCTTTGCACTTCGATTGTATTAACTTTGGTAACATAAGGGGCATAAACGAATCGAGATAAATATAAACTTCCATATATCAAAATGCTGAGGATGAAAAAAGGAATTGACCGTCTATCTGTCGGTGCACACGATAACTTGAGTAAATATTGAGAATAAAATATTGCAATCTGGTATACTGGTTCTTTGGCGCTCATCTTTCATCGCTATTAAAAGTGAGGGAAATCAGATGTTAACATATATAACATAAAATCTGATTATTTAGTAAATAATTTATCTAGAATGTTAAAATTTGATGTGTGCACTGATATTAAGATTCTTGATTTTTTTGAAAATGGGCGTGGCACCGCCCACATGTGATATAATCAATTTTACAAATATTATTAATCATAAATCAAAAACCGTTAAACCTATCATAACAAAACTCGACAGAGAGGTTTCCTTTACTATAAAGAATGCTTCGAAGAAAAGTTAAGGAAATCAGCGAAGGACCGTGCCCATTTTTATATAAAAGATTTTGGTAGGGTCGTGGGCGAATAAAATATGCTATATATTTGCAAAAAAGAGCTTTATATCAATGGTTTTTCATTTTCCAAACTAAATTGTAACGAGAAAAAGGAAACATTTTAATTGCTGAAAATGGGCGTGGGACCGGCCCTTTTATGACCCAACAATTTTCTATGTTTCGGGAGCCATAACTCGAAGAAAAATTTAAGAATCGTAATAACATATTTCTTGGAAAAATGTACGGGATCGGTTAAAGACCACGCCCACTTTTATATAAAAGGTGTTTAAAAGGGTTGTATACTAGAATAGTAAGCTATAAAATGTACGGCGCGACAACCTCCGAAGAGATTTTAGGCCGAACTTCGCTTACAATTTGCGTGCTGCTTTTGAGTTTTCCAACAAATTAGCGAGACGGAACCTACTTGTTTTATACCGACTCCAGACGGCATCTGCAAGGCAGATGAGTTTTCACTGAGAGGTTTTCATGGCAGAAATACACTCAGGGTGCTTATCAAATACTGTCGCTTAGAAACATTTTCTTCTAATAGAACAACCTAGTTTCTAAAATGTTGATGTTGCTTTGCCCGTGAACCCATGATCTACGGTGTGGCTGGCGGAGCACGCTACCATCACGCCACGGCGGCCGCCAATAAGTTATATCTTAGCGAAAAAGTAGTTGTGTTTCAATGATATTTCACTGATCAAGTTTTATTGTAAGAAGAAGTAAGCAGACACTTTTTAATGGGCGGTGCCATGCCCATATTCCGATCAAGCATTACAAAATATTTCTAGAGCCTCAAAAAAAAAAAACCCTTCGTAACGAAATTCGAAAAAGTAATTTATCTGCAATGATCTGTACAATTCAAAGTCACGCTGAGTATATAATATTCGGTTACACCCAAACTAAGCCACCTTTATTAACTCTACCAAAATAACAAAACAAATGTATTTATTGATATTCTAGCGAAATGAAATTACGCATTTTAGTATGTTTTTTCAAAACAAAATTTCTTTGTAATTGTTTATTTATATGTGGGCGATTCCCAAAAAAGGTCCATCACGAACCGAAAATCAAAATTGGCCACACTATTTCTATCACTTGGGATTAAAGGTCAAATATGTGTATGATATTAAAATCAAAATTAGTTTCTCCTTCCCCCTCATTTTGGACAGAGAAACATAATTTAAAGAAAGGCTTCATCGGTTTTGCAAATTTGGATGTTTTATTAATAAAATATAACGTCCTTTTGCTTTTAATAAAATTTTGTCTAGTCTTTTATTTAGCATTGAAAAAACTTTGGAAAACGTAGGTCTTATAAATTGATCCTGCCCCAATCCTCATTATTTTCCTAGTAAGCAAACGTCGACTTGAAATTAAAAAAGCTTTCAGATGTCAAGAGCTAAATTTGAGCCGCAAGTTTAAGTTGGCTGATCACTGCAGTGTATTCCAAGCGGAAGTTGCTGCGATTAAGGATGGTATGTGGGTATTATTAATTCATGTCTTTATTTCGGCTTCGCATGCAGGTTGATTCGACTAAATTGAATATCACAATGAAAATTACCTTAAAGCTCTCAGCAATAGCTTTTATTTGATATTCATATTACACACACATTCTAGGGGTATCCGGGTCCACGTTTTGGCCTATATCTCGAGACCCTAGTCACCCAGCGGTATAAAAAATACTCTGTACTAAATCACACATAAACAGCTTCAATTTCATACCCATAATTTAAAAACCAATCCTAGTGTTACCCCGATCCACGTTTTGGCCTATGTCTCGAGACCTTAGTCACAGATAGGTATTAAAATTACCCTATACTGAATCACTCATCAACAGCTTTCATTTGTTAACCATATTGTATAAACAGGGATACCCGGGTCATCAGCGGGTTAGGGGGTTAGAATATATCCGCGGTAGGTATGTCTGTCGTAAGAGGCGAATAAAATACGGATTCAATGGGAATGTGTAGCGCAGCCCTTTCAGGTTGCCAGCGTAATACATAGCTTCTCCAAACCCAATTGTCAACTTCACCTATCCGTGGGGAATCCTATTTCATTAACAGCCGAGGCTCTGGCGACCCCGAACTCCTCGTGGATCTAGGGGGTGGGAGGGCGGTATGGCCTAAAAGGTCGCATGTGGTCATAACAAATCGTTCCCGAGATGGTCGTTATTGGTACCGTAACGTACCGGATCTGCATCAGGCAAAGGACCATCAACTCGATAACACTCCCCAAGTCATTCGGGGAGTGTCCTCATCGCTACAACAGCAAGAACAACAGGGGTACCCGGGTCCACGTTTTGGACTATCTCTCGAGACCCTAGTCACCCAGGGGTATGAAAATTACCCTCTAATAAAGCACCCATCAACAGCTTTCATTTGTTATCCATATTCTATAAACACATTCTAAGGGTACCCGGGTCCACCTTTTGGCCTATATCTCGAGACCCTAGTTACCCAGGGGTATCAAAGTACTCATAAACAGTTTCCATTTGATATCCATATGGTACAAACACATCTCAGGATTACCCAGATCCACGTTTTGATCTCAAGACCATATCCAGAAGGGGATAAAAAGTATCCTATGTCCGTCTCCTGGTTCTAAGCTACCTCCCCACCAATTTTCGGCCAAATCGGTTCATCCATTCTTGAGTTATAAATAGTGTAACTAACACCACTTTCTTTTATATATATAGATAAAATATTACGTATACGCAGTGGTGCACCTCTTTTCAGTTGGTATGGATATTAGGCCGGGTCGATTTGTGGGGAGGCAAAAAAATCGCCCATTGCTCTGTGAAAATCATATTCTAGGGATCAAAATAAGAAACTTTGCCGAAGGAACCATACCTCTAAACCGAATTCTGATGTCCCCCCCTTTGGGTCGTAGGGGCAAATTTTGAAAAATCCCACTTTGAAATGCCTATGTTTTTATACTCAGTTGAGCAGAGCTCACAGAGTATATTAACTTTGATTGGATAACGGTTGGTTGTACAGGTATAAAGGAATCGAGATAGATATAGACTTCCATATATCAAAATCATCAGTATCGAAAAAAAATTCGATTGAGCCATGTCCGTCCGTCCGTCCGTCCGTCCATCCGTCTGTCCGTTAACACGATAACTTGAGTAAATTTTGAGGTATCTTGATGAAATTTGGTATGTAGGTTCCTGGGAACTCATCTCAGATCGCTATTTAAAATGAACGATATCGGACAATAACACGCCCAGTTTTTCGATATCGAAAATTTCGAAAAATCGAAAAAGTGCGATAATTCATTACCAAATACGGATTAAGCGATGAAACTTGGTAGGTGAGTTGAACTTATGACGCAGAATAGAAAACAAGTAAAATTTTGGACAATGGGCGTGGCACCGCCCACTCTTAAAAGAAGGTAATTTAGAAGTTTTGCAAGCTGTAATTTGGCAGTCGTTGAAGATATCATGATGAAATTTGGCAGGAACGTTACTCTTATTACTATATGTCTGCTTAATAAAAATTAGCAAAATCGGAGAACGACCACGCCCACTTTTTAAAAAAAATTTTTTTAAATTCAAATTTTAAAAAGTTAATATCTTTACAGTATATAAGTAAATTATGTCAACATTCAACTCCAGTAATGATATGTTGCAACAAAATACAAAAATAAAAGAAAATTTCAAAATGGGCGTGGCTCCACCCTTTTTCATTTAATTTGTCTAGGACACTTTTAATGCCATAACTCGAACAAAAATTTACCAATCCTTGTGAAATTTGGTAGAGGCTTAGATCCTAGGACGATAACTGTTTTCTGTGAAAAAGGGCGAAATCGGCTGAAGCCACGCCCAGTTTTTATACACAGCCGATCGTCTGTCCTTCCGCTCGGCCGTTAACACGATAACTTGAGCAAAAATCGATATATCTTTACTAAACTCAGTTCACGTACTTATCTGAACTCACTTTGTATTGGTGTAAAAAATGGCCGAAATCCGACTATGACCACGCCCACTTTTTCGATATCGAAAATTACGAAAAATGAAAAAATGCCATAATTATATACCAAATACGAAAAAAGGGATGAAACATGGTAATTGTATTGGTCTATTGACGCAAAATATAACTTTAGAAAAAAACTTGGTAAAATGGGTGTGACGCCTACCATATTAAGTAGAAGAAAATGAAAAAGTTTTGCAGGGCGAAATCAAAAGCCCTTGGAATCTTGGAAGGAATACTGTTCGTGGTATTACATATATAACTAAATTAGCGGTACCCGACAGATGATGTTCTGGATCACCCTGGTCCACATTTTGGTCGATATCTCGAAAACGCCTTCACATATACAACTAAAGGCCACTCCCTTTTAAAACTCTCATTAATACCTTTAATTTGATACCCATATCGTACAAACACATTCTAGAGTCACCCCTGGTCCACGTTTATGGCTATATCTCGAAAAGGCGTCCACATATAGAACTAAGGCCCGCTCCTTTTTAAAATACTCATTAACACCTTTCATTTGATACCCGTATCGTACAAACAAATTCTAGAGTCACCCCTGCTCCACCTTTATGGCGATATCACGAAAAGGCGTCCCCATATAGAACTAAGGGCCACGCCCTCTTAAAATACTCATTAACACCTTTCATTTGATACCCATATCGTACAAAAAAATTCTAGAGTCAACCCTGGTCCACTTTTATAACGATATTCCGAAAAGGCGTCCACCTATAGAACTAAAGCCCACTCCCTTTTAAAATACTCATTAACACCTTTCATTTGATACCCATATAGTACAAACAAATTCTAGAGTCACCCCTGATCCACCTTTATGGCGATATCACGAAAAGGCGTCCCCATATAGAACTAAGGGCCACGCCCTCTTAAAATACTCATTAACACCTTTCATTTGATACTCATATCGTACAAACAAATTCTAGAGTCACCCCTGGGCCATCCTTATGGCGATATCTCGAAAAGAACTTAGGCCCACGCCCTTTTAAAATACTCATTAATACCTTTCATTTGATACCCGTATCGTACAAAATAAATTCTAGAGTCACCCCTGGTCCACCTTTATGACGATATCTCGAAAAGGCGTCCACCTATAGAACTTAGGCATACTCCCTTTTAAAATTATCATTAACACATTTCATTTGATACCCATATCGTACAAACAAATTCTAGAGTCAGGCCTGGTCCACCTTTATGGCGATATCCCTAAATGGCGTCCAACTATAGAACTATGGCCCACTTCCTCTTACAATACTCTTTAATACCTTCCATTTGATACACATGTCATACAAACACATTCTAGGGTTACCCTAGGTTCTTTTTACAACATGGTGATTTTCCCTTACTTTGTCTCCACAGCTCTCAACTGAGTATGTAATGTTCGGTTACTCCCGAACTTAGCCTTCCTTACTTGTTCTTTTTGAAATTTATTTAGTCAGAACGTGTGTAAATGAAAAAATGAATTTAACTTAGTAATAGAAAAGAAATTAAAAAAAATTATTAGAAATTAGCGTTTTTACAACCCACTTTTAAAACCAAGGCATGGCGTAAACATAATTGTGTGGGTTTTTTATTCAACCGTTTTAAAAAATGAAGGTATCACTGTGACACAATTGCAGATCGTAAAATTGTTTGTGTTGTTTTTTTAAGCCACCACAAGACACAACAGATAGAATTGAAATTGCCCCTACCCAAAAGTTCGACCCAAAGGGGGGGACATCAGGGGGCCTACTCTGTATTGCGATGCGAAAGGCAGTGCGATGCGAAAATAAATTGCGATGCGAAAGGTAATTGGAACTCTGTAGCGCTATCGCATCGCTAACAATGTCGCTTTTTTATTTTTCGCTAATTTTTTGCTTGAGTATGCATCACTGACCAAACTCAAAGAAAGAGAACAAAAGAAATAAGGCGATTACAATTTCGGCAAACGATTAATTTTTGTTGAACAAATTAAAAAAAGGATTCTGTAGCATTATGGAACGATTTAAATGAAGAAAGGATTGCTTTAAATGAAGAAATCCTCCCAGTTCAGAAATTGAACTGGAAGAAGTGAACGTGATAAATACAGAAAACGTGGAAAATTATAGAATGGGAAATATTGCTAGTTGTATCAGAGAACAAATAAAAAATGACATGATTTCAATTAGAAATGCTTTATAAAAAAGTGGTTTCGATTTAATTGTTATTTATTTATGTATTTTAAGTCCACTAGGATTACAAATTGTTGCTTTTGTGTTTGTTTAGTTTTTTGAGTTGTCCTATATATTTTTAAATGAATATAAAGATATTTTATTTATTTATTTATTTATTATTTAAAGTCGACGACAAACTATGGTCGACTGCATAATATAAAAGATATATAAATATACAACTCAAAAGATAAAATTTAAGATATATCGAGATTTCACCAATGTTATAATACAAACAAAGAAATATTAATGAACATTACTATTTAATTTCAAAATATAATAATAATAAGAAATATGAGTAGAAATGAGATCTTATGCCGAAATCTTATACTGGCGGAATGCATCAGATTCCGCTCAGCATGATATCGGAATGCAGTGGATTCCCATCTCCCTGTTGGAATGCAACAAGATTCCAATCAGCATGTCATGGGAATCCGGCAGTGCTAAGAGTAGTGTAATGAGGATACGCCATCACAAGGCATAAAAAAGTAACATGACCTGTGTTGTTGGAATGCACCGGATTCCAATCAGCTCGATGCCTGACCCATAAGATTATACTGCCGGAATGCATACGATTCCGGTCAGTGACTGATGAAAAAGCATGTTTTTTACGTTGTTGGAATGCACCAGATTCCAATCAACACAGTACTGTCTTGTTCCTTCTTAATGATACATGTTGATAAATGTTCCTCCATCCTTAAGCGAAATAGTTCCCGTTTTTTATCGAAGGAATAAAATGCCGGCAAATTAAATTAGCTTGTATCTCTTAAATTAGATAGGCAAGTATTGCATTACGTATAGTGGCAAAAGTACATTCAAGACTGATGCAGCTATACAAGTCATTGTAGTGCGCGCACCAGATAAGAAGAAGATTATTTTTAGCAAAGTTTCGTCGAGAAAGGGGTAAATAGAAAGGAACGTAGTGTCTGGATACTCTAGGGGGAACCGCAAAAAACAAGCGGCTGAGGAGGTCCGCGGAATCAATTTCTCCAATAATGAGCTTATGGATGAACAATACCCCCAGTAATATTCTCCGATTTTCCAGAGTGTAAGTTAATAAGAAGAAGTCTACTTCTGTATGGAGGAAGGTGGAGACTTGAGTCCCAATTAAGGCCGCGCAATGCAAATATCAAAAATTGCTTTTGAACTGACTCAAGACGCTTTATATGCTTTTGAGAAACAGGGGACCAAACGCATGAGCAATACTCGAGTATTGGACGAACCAGCGATGTGTAAAGAACCTTAGTGAGGTACGGATCATCGAACTCTTTAGCCCATCTTTTAACAAATCCAAGTAAACCCAAAGCTTTGTTGGCTATAGATGAAATATGCATGTTATATACGCATGTGTATACGCTCCAAAGGCGTACCATCTATTACATAAGATTTCAATGCTGGCTTCACTCTGTGAAATGTCATATGCTTACATTTAGAGCAATTTAAAATTTATAAAATCATCAATTAATACCTACATATTTGAAGAATGCGAATGCCTATTACTTGTAGCAAGAAAAATGCGAAAATGAATGCTGTTTGACATTCGCTTTCGCTTTACAGAGTGCCGGCAATGCGAAAAGGGAGAAAAATTGCGAATGGGCAAAATGTGAATGCGAAAGTCAAAATATACATGCGAATGTAAAGATACAGAGTACCGATTTTGCGATTTCGTGTATTTTTTCTTTCGCATCGCAATACAGAGTAGGCCCCCAGAATTCGTTTTAGAAGCATGGTTCCTTCGGCAAAGTTTCTTATTTTGATCCCTAGAATACGATTTTCACAGAGCAATGAGCGATTTTTAAATCGAACCGCCCTAATGGATATGTTTGTGCACGTGCTTATTTAACTTTACATAGGATAGGATAGGATAGGTTAGGTGGTAGCTGCCCTGATCAGGATAGCTCACTTGGACAACACGAAGGTCCGTTGTGATACCACATGCACCAAAAATAACGGTGACTTAGATCTAGCTACTTAGAGAATCGTTGGGTAGCAACGATAAAGCTCCGAATGATACCGATCTCAACTTTGGATAAACCCTCGGGAGATCCAAGTGAGTCGCGACTGAAGTACTTTCGCCTAATTCTGGCAAAAGCTGGGCAATCAAGCATTAAGTGATTTGGTGATTCCACCTCATCATCCTCCATACAGCTGCAGCAAGATGTTGTTTCCAGTATATTGAGATGTACCGCATGGATACCCATGGGACAGTGCCCTGTCAAAACTCCAATGACCATTGATATTGGAGCCTTAGTGAACCCAAGTACTTCGGCAGTCCTCCTGCCATCCACTTTCGGCCTGATAAATCTTGCTACCCTGCAAGAGGTGGTGTCCGCCCAACGTTTGCTGAGCTGACTCGAGGAGGAGGAGAAAACCACAGGTGGCCAGCGGAATCCCGAGGTCCCTACAGCCATTTTCATCCGGTTCAGTTGTACCGATGCGGGCTAAGAGATCCCCTTGAAAGTTTCCCGGGATATCACTATGGCCCGGGACCCAGATAATCTTAATTGTAAAATAATTCGATGCAATCGCAAGTGAGGTCAGGCACTCCCAGACCACCCTCGATCGCACTGTAGTTGAGCTTAAGGCCTTGATAGCCGCTTGGATATCAGAGTAGATGTTAAATTCCCTAACCGTAGTAGCACTGGATAGCATTCCATCCACCGCATCCTTAATCGCAGCAACTTCCGCTTGGAATACACTGCAGTGATCAGCCAACTTAAACTTGCGGCTTAAATTTAGCTCTTGACAAAAGCCGCAATTCTGCCGCATAGAAGTTTGCTAATAAATACAACCAGATCCGCCTCGACTCCTAAACCAACCAGAGCTCTTTCGATTGCCCCCGGTAAGACATTGTTAAAAGCCCCCTCCATGTCTAGAAAGGCACCCAGAGCATACTCTTTGTGTTCTAGGGACCCCTCTATTTGATTTACAATCGAATGGAGAGCCGTTTCCGTCGATCTGCCCTTGAAGTACGCATGCTGTGAAGCCGACAGTAACCCCCGAGGTATCCTTTACCGTAGGTACAGTTCAATCAACCGCTCAAACGTCTTAAGAAGAAACGACGAGAGGCTGATTGGCCTGAAATATTTGGTGATACATGAGAGCTTCTGCCGGCCTTCGGAATGAAAATAACCCTAACCGGGTGCCAAGACTTCGGGATATAGTTAAGCCTGGGCAGTTAGTATAGATGATGGCCAACCAGCGGCAGAAAATCCCCAAAGACTTTTGAAGTTACGCAGGAATGATTCCATCCGGGCTCGGAGACTTATAGGGCTTGAACGACCCTATAGCCCAAGTTATTTGACTTTCCCGTATTGGAATGGCAGGCACTTCTGCATGGCCAACGACCGCCGACCATGCAGGCGAAGATCCCCGCGCAACTGGGACATCGGGAAAATGATTGTCCAGTAAAAGCTTTAGGGACTCCTCGCTACTCATCGACCAGTCCCCACCATCATCTCGCAGATACCCCAGCGGAGCGGGATCCCTAGGAGTATTTTTCTAAGCCTCGCGGATTCATTGCAGCCTTCTACGTTTTCGCAGAAGCTTCGCCATGCATCTCGCTTGGCTATCATTATTTCATATTTATAAATCCCCAGACTCACCTTATAGAGCTCCCAGTCCGAGGATAATTTACTCCTCCTGGCTCTGTTGAAGAGTCGGCGACTGGACGCTCTTAGGTCGTCAAGAGAATCCGACCAACTGGGCGGCTTGCCCTTCCCCCCTGTAAATTTTCAATGGGCAGGACAGCTGAAAGGCGATATTGCTTGCCGATGTGAAGTTTTCCACCAGAACGTCTATCTCAGATTCGGACAGGCCCGAACTAACAGTAGGCGCCGCAGGCAATAGCTCTCCCAGCTTCCTACAATACAAGTCCCAGTTAGTACTTTTAGGGTTCCTAAAAGATATTTTACCGGGACGTTCTTTGTTCACCGAGAACTGAATATATCGGTTATCAGAGAAGGAGTGCTCGTTCAGAACCCTCCAGCCAGATATCCGACCTTCCAGTTCTCCAGGGTGAGGTCCAGGATCTCCCTTACCGCAGTAATAAAAGTCGGGTCATTCCCCCTATTACATATACAAAGTCCCTCATCTACAATAAAAGTAAATAAAGTCTCACCTCTAGTGTTGGTATCCGAGCTTCCCCAGATGCTATGATGGGCATTAGCATCGGCACCGATGATCACGAAAACACCTCTCCGCCTTGCTTCAGCGGTGATTTCGCACAGTATCGCAGGTGGTGGTCCCGCTACGTCCCCGTGGGGCATGTATGCTGAGATCACCCACTTTTCTTTACTGCCTCGCTCGAGGCAGACCGTGGTTACGTCAGCTTTGCTGAAATTAGAGAGAATAAAAGCTTTAATCTCTTTTTTAACAAGCACACAGGATCTAGGCCTACTTGCCTCCCCATGCAGCAAGGTGTTGAATTTTCCAGTCCTTAATCCACAAATCTTAACTTTACATACATATATGAAATATAACCTATCCCATATTTCAAGTTAGACCAAACTACGCACAGGGTGCAAAACAAATTCAAAATCGGTTTAGTAGTTTAGGAGTCCATCGCGGACAAACATAGTGACACGTGATTTTTATATATCAATATATATATTTGTTGACTAGAAATGGTTAAATAGGAATATATTATCCAAATTTCAATGGATTTAGAACGGCCTTTTTAAATTTTGATTCATTTTGTACTTTTGTTTTATTTCTTCCATAAAACTAATATTTGATAACCTAAAAATTTATCGAAGAATAAACAAAGGGAAAGTTATATACCTATATTCGTTTCGCTTATGAAAAGGGTGTTTTGGGCCCTTAGCCCGACTTTGAGGACGTATTCGAAATTTCAGGTATGCAGATTCTGTTTACTAGACCTAAAACTTGATGTCTCGCAAAGCATAAATTTTCAATGTCATTTAGTGTAATTCATTGAAAAAAAATTGTCGCGTCCATAACCATACTTAAGCTTATATCCAATGTTTTAAAAAGATATTTCAGATTTCGAAAATTTACGGGCATTGGGTCTTTATTTCGCTTTCTGTCTCTCATTTAAGGAATGTAAAATCTCCTTTTAGCTTCTTTAAGTTTTGCATACTTTCACAAGCATTAAAAATTATTTATATTTCTTGTCGGGTCCGAGCTTCATCATTTATCGTCATATATATGTGCATACTTAAATTTTTGAAGTACCCACAATTGGGCTTCAAATATTGTAATATCCGCTCAGTCCGCTGCTCATATTCTCTTTTATGCACGTTGAAATGAGTCCGTTACCAAGGACTTGCCCATTTTTATTTGCAAAGTGTGTTATTAAGTCGACACGTGTACAATAAATGTATTTTTAATGAAAAGTACAACGGGTAGACCTAATTAGTTTTATCTGTTTTGAGACGTGTAAATAAAAAAAAATAAGATGTGAAATAACAAAAACACATATAAATTGAAGTTAAAGCTACACAAAGTCAATCTCGTTATACTCAGCGTGCTTTGCACTTAGATTGTATTAACTTTGGTAACATAAGGGGCATAAACGAATCAAGATAAATATAGACTTTCATATATCAAAATGCTGAGGATGAAAAAAGGAATTGACCGTCTCTCTGTCGGTGCACACGATAACATGAGTAAATATTGAGAATAAAATATTGCAATTTGGTATAGGGGTTCCTTGGCGCTCATCTCAGATCCCTATTTAAAATCAACGAAATCGGACTGCAACCACGCCCACTTTTTCGATATCGAAAATTTCGAAAAACAAAAAAAGTGCGATAATTCGTTACCAAAGACGGATAAAGCGATGAAACTTGGTAGGTGGGTTGACCTTATGACGCAGAATAGAAAATTTGTAAAATTTTGCGCGTGAAATTTCTAAAAATGTGAGACGTAGCATAACCTGATTAAGGTTCAGTTGGTTTTACTTATGACTATCAATAGAAATATGACGCGTCCAACGCTTTTATTTAATTGTCTGATCAACGCCCTAGATTGATAAGGAGTGTGATGACTAGTACCTAGGACCTACCTAATTATTTTCTAGCTTTTCGTATTTTTATTATTTCATGTAAGTATTGTTTTCAATAAAACCGTTTAACTTAATTTTTTTTTTTAATTATTTTATTTTCAAGTTTTAAGTCTTTATTTAATTGCCTATTATTTCTCATTCTATTTAGTTCATTTAGTGACTCATTATTACAAGGACTCTTTCCTGACAATTTGTAACAACCCAAGTCCTCAATACATAATCCTTCCAAAGACTTTACTCGACTCTGCGCCACATATGCTTGTCCCTCCTCCAACTCCAAAATATTTTGATGTCACTTCTACTGGACTGTATGCAATATTTGTTCCAAATATGAGCCAAATCGGGCATCATAGGTCGCTTTCTATTCATGTATGTATTATGTGTTCCAAATATGGACCAAATCAAATCGGACCACAAATACGATGTTTGTGAATATCTCGATCCTTGCGCCACCTAGCGGCGATTTTTTTTCACAGGTCGATTTCTATTCTTGCATGTATTATGTGTTCCAAATATGAGCCAAATCGGACCACAAATGCGAATTTTGCGAATATCTCGATCCATGCGCCACCTAGCGGCGATGTTTTTTCACAGGTCGATTTCCATTCTTGCATGTATTATGTGTTCCAAATATGAGTCAAATCGGACCACAAATGCGAATTTTGCCAATATCTCGATCCTTGCGCCACCTAGCGGCGTTTTTTTCTTATTATTGTATTGTCATCGGGTTCTGAACTATATTGCAAGTTTCAAGCTTGTAGCTGATCGGGAAGTTACTTAAATTTCAATTAAAAGATTCGTTCACAACGGCCGTGCAGCCTGTCAACTCAAGGTAAATAAAACCGTTTAAAAATTAGCAAAATCGGATGGCGAACACGCCCACTTTAAAAAAAAATTTTAACAAAAAATTTGATATCTTTACAGTATATCGTTAGCTTAATGTGAAAATGTGCTAAGTCACTTTTTACGAATTTTACAGGAGACAAAAAAAAAAAAAATGAATAATTTTTAAAATAATCTTTTTTTAAACTGTGAATGGGTATACGTTAGTTGCTGCAGAAGCTCTCAAAAAGATAAGTAAAAATCATGTATGCTAACCTAGCAGCTATTTTATGACTTAGCACAATTTATGCACTCAAAACAAATTTTTTCTCCTGACTTAGCACTTTTTACTCAATATGTTTCCCCATCACTCCTCCCCCTAAAACTATATATTTCATAAAAAATACTATTTATTTGTCAAACTATTTCTAACGGTTCTGGACTCTTTTGCCGGATGGTGCGCAGACAAGAACTTATTTTTAAATTCAAACAAATGCTGTGTTGTGTCTTATTCCATAAAGACAACTGCCACATACTTTACCTGCAAACTAAATGCTAAATCTCTTAATCGTTGTCAAGAGAGTAAAGACTTGGGTGTAATTTTTGACTCCAAACTCTCTTTTTCTAGTCACATTGATTTCGTTGTTTCAAAATTTGTTGCAATGTTTGGGTTCAGTAGACGTAATACCAGTGACTTTAAGGACCCTATGACGTTGAAGGCACTTTATATATGCTTGGTCAGAAGTGGTATTGAATATTGCTCAATAATATGGAATCCTTTCTATGAATCTAACTCCTATAAAATTGAGAAAGTTCCAAAAATTTTTACAAAATTGCTTTACGTATGCTTCACTGGCCAGACGGCCTCCCATCATATACCGGCAGTCACAAATTGCTTGGTCTTCAGGCTTTGCATGACAGAAGAACTTTTATCTCACTCATGCTTGCCTATAATGTAATAAACTTTAGCACGAATTGCCCTGATTTATCTACTTTGTTCATTCCATATATTCCACTGCGTGCTCTTCGTCATAATAGATTATTTATCGAAATAACTCATAAAACGAATTATGCTATGAATGAACCTATAACTAGGTTTATACATCTAGCAAATCGATTCAGTAGTGTTATTAATTTTAATAACAGCTTATATAAGTTTAAGCTTGAATTGTTTTCTATTTTTAAATAGTCCGTAAGAAAGCATGTAGTTATCGACATGTAAGAATTGAAGTAGATTATAGTCAGCGCAAAGCATTTATCATACACCAAAAGCATGTCTCAATTGGGTAAATCCAATTTCAAGGGGTTGTGTTCGCAACCCTATAAAGGGCTGCCAGCACAATATATAGCTTCTCCAACCCAATTGTCAACTCACCTAACCGTGGCGAATCTTCTTTCATTGACACCCAAGGCTCTGGCGACCCCAAGTTCCTCATGGAACTAGGGGATGGGGAGGGCGGTATGGCCTAGAAGGTTTAATGTGGTCATATAAATCGTTCCCGAGATTTTCGAGCTAGTAGTACCTTAATAGTGCTTTTTACCGTGAAGTACCGGATCTATATCCGGAAAAGGGCCATCAACATCGGTAACACTGCCCAAAGCCTTCGGGAGTGTCTTTATCGTTAATACAACAACAACAACAAAGCACGTACTTTTAGACTGAATGAAATAAATAGTGTAACGATTTTACTTGCAAATCCTCTTATTTGCAACCTTCGGCTAAGTTCGATCACTAAACTGTTGAATAAATAACTCCAATAGGTAATAATGCAAAATGGCCTTCATTAAAGTACTTCACAATAACACTCAAACTGTGCAACGAATAGCTTGCTTAATAACCAAACTGATTGATAGCTCAAATGAAACTCTACTATTCAAAATAATACTGCTCTTGCTCGCTAGATAGCGTCATAGTCGAAACTGCTTGACAACTCAAATCAAACTGAATTTCAGCGCCTCTACAATTGCCGTCTTTTATACTCTTTGATTTCAACCTTCGCATCTTCTAGGCGCTTCCATAATCGACTAGTCCAGCAGCTCTCAAACTTCTCAGCTGTAACTACAATTGCACAATTTTATAGTTTTTCTCATTGCATACTTATAGGATATCTCAGATATATGCATGTGTTTGTGCATTGACTCTCCGCTGCTCGTATACATACATGGTACATATGTGTAGACGCAATTATTGTTTTGTTTATGTAGATACATAATGATTGATCTATGGATGTGAATTCACGTCACTGCTTAGCATCGGCTTAGAGATGGCAGCACTCCTTAGTTTTGCTAATATTCGTAACAATAGAATGCGCGCACAAAGAAATGACTAGTAATTCAGATTGATATTATTGACAGGTTGACTTAGCACATCTTTTTTAACATCTGACGACTTAGCACATTTACGCATCATTGCCCACAGCACGTAAAAAAGAAAAATTTTAATATTTTTTTTTTTTGTGATCGATGTATTTTGAATTCAGTTTTAAAACTGCATTAAAATACAATTTTTCAAAAAAGGTGACTTAGCACATTTTCACATTAAGTTAACGATATAAGTAAATTATGCCAACATTCAACTCCAGTAATGATATGGTGCAACAAAATACAAAAATAAAAGAAAATTTCAAAATGCGCGTGGCTTCGCCCTCTTTCATTTAATTCGTCTAGAATACTTTTAATGCCATAAGTCGAACAAAAATTGGCCAATCCTTGTGAAATTTGGTAGGGGCATAGATTCTGTGACGATAACTATTTTCTGTGAAAATGGGGGAATCGGTTGAAGCCACGCTCAGTTTTTATACACAGTCGACCGCCTGTCCTTCCGCTTGGCCGTTAACATGATAACTTGAGCAAAAATCGATATATCTTTACTAAACTTAGTTCACATACTGATCTGAACTCACTTTATCTTGGTATAAAAAAAGCCGAAATCGGACTATAACCACGCCCACTTTTTCGATATCGAAAATTACGAAAAATGAAAAAAAAAATGCCATAATTCTATATCAAATATGAAAAAAGGGATGAAACATGGTAATTGGATTGGTTTATTGACGCAAAATATAACTTTAGAAAAAATTTGTAAAATGGGCGTGACAATACCATATTAAGTAGAAGATAATGAAAAAGTTATGCAAAGCGAAATCAAAAGCCCTTGGAATCTTGACAGGAATACTGTTCCTGGTATTACATATATAAATAAATTAGCGGTACCCAACAGATGATGTTCTGGGTCACCCTGGTCCACATTTTGGTCGATATCTCGAAAACGCCTTCATATATACAACTTAGGGCCACTTCCTTTTAGAACCCTCATTAATACCATTCATTTGATACCCAGGGGCTCTATTCAGTAACTGTGAGTTTTTTCTTCATATAATTTGTATGAGAGAAAAATGTACATTTCAAAACTCATAGTTACTGAATAGGGCCTCAGATCGTACAAACACATTCTAGAGTCACCCCTGGTCCACCATTATGGCGATATCCCGAAATGGCGTCCACCTATAGGTCTATGGCCCACTCCCTTTTAAAATGCTCTTTAATACCTTCCATTTGATACCCATGTCATACAAACGCATTCCAGTGTTACCCTAAATGGTGATTTTCCCTTATTTTGTCTCCAAAGCTCTCAGCTGAGTATGTAGTGTTCGGCTACACCCGAACTTAGCCTTCCTTACTTGTTTTTTTATATATGTATATATATAAATAAATTAATTTTTTTTCGTTTAATTTTAATAGTTTTTTTCTTTTTTTCATTTAATTTTAATAGGTTTTTTCTTTTTTTCCCCCACAATACGTAACGGCGACTTTTCTCGTACTTCCAGCGGTTTGAGAGGCCTTGTCTCCAATCCGTAGGTTTGTCGTTGCATGTATGTTGACTGACACGGTTGAAGAGATCGTGTCTCCAATCCCTGCTTTATTCCTTCACCTGGGGCAGTATTCGAACGGTTGAAGAGGCCTTGTCTCCAATCCGTCGCCTGGTTTACTATTACATTACCTACATGTATTCCGGTATTTTCTTATTTTATCATTCTGACGCCGCTTATTGTACGGAGGCCTTGCATCCAATACGTGCTCAGCTCGATCTCCTCCACCTTTGCAGTTTGTGCTCCACCCAAAAAACTCTACTGTTCAATGTTCGCTGCTGCCCCGGAGCCTTTCCAGACTTCGTAGATACTTCATTATTTCCGCTATTATACTTTGTAGCATGCATCCGACAATTGTTTCAGGAGTGTAATCCTATCCAAAAATTCTGCGTAGTTTGCATCTCGAGCTATAGAGCCTAGGACACTCGAAAAATACATGGTACACATCTTCTACTGTATCGCTGCCACAGTGATCGCATATCTTGTTAGGCTCGTGATTGAATCGGTGCAAATATTCCTTAAAGCATCAGTGACCACTCAGAAACTGTGTGTAGTAGAAATCTACCTCGCCGTGATTTCTAGATATCCACATATTAATATCTGGGATACATCGGTGTGTCCAGCGTCCATTTGTTGAGGCATTCCACCTGAGCTGCCAGTTCTGCACGCTTAGCGCTCGTGCTCCATCATGGTAGCTTTGATCCTGATAAATCGTCGCTGCTTCTTTTGCTAATATGTCTATAGTACACATTCCTGCGATGATTAGTGCTGCGTCGTCAGAGAGAGTTTTAAAGGCCCTACAGACGCGTAGTACACACAGGCGGTAGGTCGACTTTACCCCGCGGAAGTATGATTTATACTCCGTGGCCTGATGCCAAACAGGAGCCCCGTAAAGTATTTGGCTTTTTACAACGCCAGCCAGAAGTTGACGCCGTCGTTGCTTTGGTCTTCTTGCATTTATCATTATCCTAGATAATGCTGCTACGGCTTTTGCTACCCTGTCATTGGCATACTCTAAGTGGGTTTTGAATGACAACCTCCTGTTTATCACAACCCCCAAGTATTTTATTGCAGGCAGCTTGTCGATGTCATGGCGGCCTATTCTTATAGTGACCTGCTCCGCTCTTTTCCTACTTGATATGAGTACAGCCTCTGTTTTTTGTTCGGCCAGCTGCAGTCCATTTTCCGTAAGTCACGATTGAACCATCGATATGCTTGTATTAGATTTGGCGCATATTTCGCCTAGGTGCTTGCCCGTGACTACCAATGCGATATCGTCTGAGAAGCCGATAATTTCCACCCCATTGGGTACCTTGAGGCACAATACTCCGTCGTACATAACGTTCCAAAGCAGTGGACCCAGCAGGGAGCCTTGAGGAACACCGCCTGTGACGTGAAGCTTTTCTACTCCAGCAGCCGTTTCATATTCCAGCACTCTACCTTCAAAGTAGCTGCGTATGATCCTACGCAGGTAAAGGGATATGCCTATCTGGTCCAGCATGTCTAGAATTTTTGCCCAGTTGGCGGTGTTGAAGGAATTTTTAACATCTAAAGTAACGATAAGGCAATATTCCTTAGAGCCTCCGAGCCATCGAGTGCCACTTATGGCTTCTTGGGCCACTTTCTTCGCCATGTTCGCAGCTTGGATGGTAGATCTTCCTTTCCTAAACCCAAACTGGTTATAGGAAATACCCCCTACATCTTCGATTTCATATTCGAGTCGATTATAGAGGACTCCCTCAAGAACTTTACCGGCGGAGTCGAGCAGGCAAATGGGCCTGTCGCTAGATGGTTCCGCCGTATTTTTACCAGGCTTTGGCAGCAGTACCAGCTTTTGGCGTTTCCATATTGTAGGAAATGTCCCCTCAGCCAAGCATGCATTAAATAGTTTCGCAAATGTTGGCCCGTTATGAGGGAGAGCTAGTTTGAGTGCTCTGTTTGGTACCCCGTCTGGGCCAGGAGATTTGCGGTCTTGCAGTCTATTCATCCCGAGATGGCCGGATTTGTACCCTAATGGTGATTGTTACCGGAACGTACCGAATCTATATCCGGCAGAGGACCATCAACATCTATAACATTCCCCAAAACCTTCGGAGAGTGACTTTATCGTAACAACAACAACCACAGCAACTTCTCTGCGTCCGAATTCCTGTATGATACAACGGTATAGAATCCGAGACCGATGCAAGCAAATTCTTAGTATATGGCTTTGGAGTTTGCAGTCTCGCCCTACTCCCATGTATTGCGTATAGTTGTGTATTCTTATTTGGTGATATTAGGGACTACATCTTTTTGGCCGAGTCATTGATGGGCAGTGGTTTGTCAAGCGTCGAGATCTAAAACTGCTCAGCTACAGAAGAAATATCATCAGCTGAGGGTAAAACTTAAATTAATAGAATATAGAAACAAACATATATTAGCATTAACGATTAAGAGAGATAAAGACAGTCTTTTTTATAGCAAAAAGGGAGTCCTACATATCAAATGTGTTTGAGTGAGAGTTATAATCTTGGCACAAACACCGGAAAGGTTCGTTAAGTTCGGAATTCGGTTTTAAAAGAAGAGCTTTGTAGTGTCTTGTAGTGCGACAGGAAACACTAAAGTTCACATCGTTCAGAAGAAATGTCATAAATATATTATAAAATATTACGCCAAGCATATCTCTACGACTAGCAAGAGTTGGAAGATTGATAAGTCTTAATCGATTAGTATAAGGAGGAAGATTAAGTGAAGAGTCCCATTGAAAATTCCTTAAGGCAAATAATAAAAACTGTTTTTGATTGATTCGAGCCTGTCAGTATGGACTTTAAAACGCGGATTCCAGACTATTGAGCCATACTATAATATCGGTCTAACCAATGTTGTGAGGAGGGTTTTCGTAACGTAAGAGGCGCTAAACTCTTTTGACCAGCTTTTCACAAATGCTAAGACACCTTTAGCTCTATTGGCAGTGACACTTATATGAGCATTGAAGCTAAGTTTGCAGTTCATTGTAACTCCCAAGTCCACAAAAACATTAACACTTTCAAGGTTTTGGTTGTTAATTGTGTAAGAAGCTGGTTGTAAAGTCCTACGCGAAAAACACATAAATTTACATTTCTGAAGGTTAGTGGGCATGTGGTTCACATTCAGTGGCGTAACTACAACATCTGGGGCCCGTGGCAAATTCTTATGATGGGGTCCTATCAATAAAAATCGTCCCGTTGTACTCAGTTTGATTAAAAGACAAACATTTTATTTCAACAGATGATTTTAATAAACAAAACAACAATTTAATTTCAATAAGTTATTTATTAAGAAAAATCTTTTTTTCGAGATTTCTGTTCCGCAAAAGAATTTTCAATAGACAGAATAGCCAAGTTACATAACCTGTCTTGTCTCATAGAGTTTCTTAAATAAGTCTTTATCAATTTAATTTTGAAAATGATCGTTCAGCACTAGCTGTAGTCACAGGAATTGTGAGAAATAACATTAATGCAATGCATACTTCAGGAAAGCTGTATAACATAAAATAATTTTTTATTATTAATAAATCAGCAAGGTCTCTAATACACGACAATTTTTCTATTTCGTCTCCGAAGGTGGATCGAAAATTTAGAATTTCTCTACCAAATGATTCAGATATGTCTTTTTTATAAATCTCAACAAATTCTAGAGCATTTTTTAATAGATCAGTGCCATTTAAAACTTTTAACGTGGAAGGCTGTAAAACATTGAAATTTGAAACAATTTCATTCATTGGAATGAAACGCGATTTCAGTTGGTTTATAATGATGTCCAGTACTCGATAAAATATATTCACTCTGAACAAACTTTCCGGATCTTGGAGGCGCTCATCTTCGCAGAGCTTGTTCAAATGGCGTTTTACCTTCCTCTGAGGAGTATTAGAAAATCCAGGGGTGTTGGACCATTTTTCAGCTAAGCTATTTGCTTCCATCTTCAAATTTTCAAATTCATGTCGATACCTTTCTAATACTTCTTGGCAGATTTTCAAACGTGTTACCGCATTTAAAAGATCAGTGGCTTTAGACTGATGTGCTTTAGAGGCTGCATCGATAGTAAGTAGGATCTTACAATGGAAAACCAGTAACATAACAAAATTGCAGTTTTCGATCTTCTTTTTGAGTGAAAGAGCTTCATTTCTTTCATCTGATTTGCAATTTAACAAGATTGTTTTCGTTAGCGCTTTTTGCACTTCAACAAACCGAACTTTTAAAGCAAAGACGGAATCATAACGTCCTGCCCATCTAGTAGGGTTTAATGTTTTCAATGTTATTGAATTTGAAGACTCACTTTCTTCATTTGATACTATGCCCAAAAAAATTATAAATTTGTTGAATTGTTTCAAAAAAATTTTGCATATCAATAACCTCTCTCACTGCATCATTGAATACTAGATTTAAATTATGAGCAGCACAGTGAACATATACGGCATTTGGCTCAACATCTTTTATGAGTTTTTGAACTCCACCATAAGTCCCTTTCATTGTGTTATCACCATCATATCCTTGTCCTCGACACTTATTTAGAGGAATGTTTTTGTCATTCATGGATTTAATAATTTGCTTGGACATTGCTAAGGCAGTTTGATCCTTAAGTTCATGAAATCCCAAAAATGTTTCTTTAATGACAAGTGCCTTAGGGATCCCATTATAATCTTTTTCGATCATACAATAACGGTAAAGTTCATACATTTGATCAATTTTTGAAATATCTTGCGTTGTATCGAATATGATAGAGTGGAATGGTGCTTCATTTATTTCATTTATAAGTGCATTTTCTACTTTTAAACCCAGAACAGAAATTAGCTCATTTTGTGTTTTTGGACTTAAGTATTTTTTATGGCCCTTTGGTTTATTTAACAACTCTTGCAAAATCGGATCGTATTTTCCTAATAACTGAACAATACTCAAAAAGTTTCCTTTGGAGCTTGGATCACTGCTATCTGCGTTTTCTCTGGCCACGAAAGGCTAAATTATATGTTGAAAGTGCCAGAGTAACATCAAGGAGCCTAGAAAGTACTTGTCGCCAAAAGGATTTTTCTTTTTTGATCATAGACTCTTGCTCTTCATCGAGTGTCATGTAGTCGCCACTGTTGATTCATAAGACAGAAATCCAGATGAATTTTTGATGTCTCGTGTCTTTGTATGCCATCTACAATATGTTTCCAGTCGTCACAGCCCTCAATCCAAACATTTTGTATATTATTAGATGCCCGATGTGCGAATAACCAACACGGTTCACAATACGCACTCTGAAGTATTAAAGAATAGGAAAGGCAAGTACGTTCAAGCTTGACGCCAGACTTGGAAACAGTATAGTAAGGTTTTTCTATAAAAGATCTATTGTTACTATATTTTCAGAAAGGGCCATTAGGTTTGCAATGTCCGTTTTCAATCACGAACCTTTTCACTTCATTAGTTATCTCTTTAAAGTTACCCTTATCAGTAACCTATGGCGAAGATACAATATTTTTCATGCTAGAATATAATTCACTTTGATTTTTGCCGGTACCTTGTTGTGGTTGTTCTGGATCTGGATATTCACTGATGTTGGGTGCTGCATCTGATAACACTGGTGCACTTTTAGTAAGCTCCGATTTTTCACTTCTGGAGCACTGTTCAATCGATTTTTTATTATTTAAGTCGTCGTTTTTCAAGTACTGACTAATTTTAGGTAGCTTTTTATTTTTTTCTTCAGTCTCCTTCTTTCTCTTTCGTTTTTCGCTTAAATATTTGCTGGAACTAGACATTTTAATATTTAACTTCCACAATAGATTTTACTTTGCCACTATTTTCACATTCAATAAAATAACAAAATCAAACATACAAATCACCAATCGTTAAAATACCCGCACAAAAAATACGCAGTCAGTGATGCCCTCATAAAAAAATATCAAATCCGGGATTCCCCTAACATAGTGTGGCCAACTCACCCCTGCAGTAGCGAGAAGAAACAAAAACTAAATGGGGAATTCCCCGATTATTAATGCTCACCCGCGCTGCCAACGTTCCGCTCCAAAATATGTAGAAACCAATTGATGCATTTTAAAATGAATAAGAACCTGCAATTATCGGTATTTTGATTGACAGGTTTTTGAATAAACATCTTTTTTTTAAGTTCGGTTCAAATGCTTAACGATTTATTGATTGGATTTTAAGCAGAATTTATAAAAATATACTTTTCACATAAAATAAATTACTCATGTACAATATAAAAACAAATTCTTGAGCTCGCGCCTGTTGGCCCGGGGGCCTCTTGGGTCGGGGGACCGTGGCATTTTTCCACCCATGCCACCCTGTTGTTACGCCACTGTTCACATTGCACCAAACAGCTAAGCAATTTAAATCCGTCTGAAGTAAAGAACGTTCTTCAATCGACGCATAAGACTCAAAAAGTTTAATATCATCAGCATACATAAAGACTTTAGAATATTTTATAGTTGTAGAGATATCGTTTATAAATAACAAAAACAAAATCGAGCCAAGATGGCTGCCCTGAAGAACACCAGAGGTGACATTAATGATACTCAAAAACATATCTTTAAAGATTACTCTTTGTGTTCTGCCACAGAGATAGGAGGATAGGAGGAAATTCAACGAGTGAGACTAGATTGAAAACCAAGCATGTGGAGTTTATATACAAGTAAAGAGTGGCTTTACTAAAATTGGTGTATATAACGTCGGTGTGAAGATTTTCTCTGAACCCGTTCGAAATGTGAGTTGTGAACTCAAGTAAATTAGTTATGGTTGTTTGCCCATACAAAACCCATGCTGAGAACTTGCAATTAATGTTGAAATCGAAAATGTTGGGTGATTTGAACGATTCGAACAACTTTGGAATAGCAGACAGTCTAGTTATGCCACGACAGTTTTCAATGGACAACTTAATGCCACTTTTATGGAGAGGGATGAGAAAGGATTCCTTCCATGCCGTCAGAAAAATTCCATACTTCAAAGATAGGTTAAAAAGATCAGTAAGAGGTTTGTAGATGAATTCTGCACATTTTTTAAGAAAGCATATGGGAATTAAGTCAAGGCCGTGTGTAAAACATTCTTTTAGAGTCTTTAGGTACAATAAAACATCTTCAGGTAATAAGTGTGGAGCAGGGATTGAATTACTTGAATGCAGTTCATAAGGATATTTCCCAGGTGGCAAAGCAATCTAGCCAGAATAATTAGATTCGAAAAATAAAGCAAAGAAATTCGCAATCTTTTGATTGTCGCTAGAAATTTTACCATTAAACTTCATAGCGTAAGGAAAACCCTTTATCCCACGTTTAGAATTTACGAAACCATAAAACGACCGCGGGTTGCTAATAATTTTCTAAGCTTTATAGCACTTTTTATTAGGTTCAAAATACTTATGACGCAGGACGCAGAATAGCATAACGAACGAACGTAATCGGAATGTAAGCCAGTCTTCTTATATAATTTGAAGTAACGTGACTTTTTGTTTTTCAAAGATTTTAGTTCTTCAGTGTTCCAGGCTTGCATTGGTTCATCATATTAACAAATACGTTTGGGCACATACTTTTCAAACAAGTTATAAATGATATTATTAAAATAAAAAACGATATAATCCACGTCCGCATTATGTTGGGGCCAAGTTATTTTAGAAAGTTCTTCATTTAATTTTTTGAAATTGGCTCTCGAAAAATCAAAACGACTGGTATAAACACCTGGTTTATTTATGCAACCATAAACGTTGCCCATGGTTTCGTAAATTATCTCGAGGGAAGGATGGTAAACATCTTCAGGTAAAACTAGAAGATCACATCGGTTCACAGAAAATTTAGATATGTCATCCACAAAGGCTAAATCTAAAAATTGTCCGTACTTATTTGGAAAACTATTGATCTGATTAAGACAAAGGTCGGATATTTCATACAAAAAGTCGTTGTTACACGTCTTAGATGAGACTGGTGGTAAAATATTATGATCATAGGTGTTCCATGATATATGCGGCAGATTAAAATCGCCCAAGTTGAGTCGCATGGCTTCATCATCGAACAAGCAGTTTTTTTCAGTGAAACATGCTGCATATACAGTGATTGATCAGATGAGGGAGGAATGTAGCAAACGACTAAGTAAATCCGTCCTCTGTCTAGCAGGATTCGAACGCATTTAAATTCGATGTCACCAGTTGCTGGTAAATTAACTTCCTCGGGTGGTATTGAAGAATATACAGCCAGCAAAACACCACCCCCGGTTCTGTTTAAGCGATCATTTCTATAAGACTGATACTTGTCACAAAGAATTTCAGAATCAAAAACTTGTGGTTTCAACCAAGTTTCAGTAAAAGCAATAATTTTGTAATTACAGTGAAATGATTTTAAATACAGATCTGTTAACTTTGAGTTTAAACCTCTTACGTTCTGGTAATATATACTGAAGGCAGATTTTAAATTCAGTTTTTTGAAACAGAGCTTTAACGAGGAAATTGGGCGATATTCTCATTTGTCTTGTGAAGGAACTAGCGAACAAAAGCCCAGGGCGGCCAACACGAGCTGATTAAAAGGGTTTCGAAATCTCTTAAATAAACATCAATTCTAAACGAGGAAATATTTCTTTCATAATTAAAGTTGAATTTTCTTATCGTCATGCCGCCAGCCTTTATTTTTGAGGCAACATGGGACTTAATGTCATCAACAGAGGTGTTTTTGTCAAATCTAGACACAAAAATAGATTTTTTGCGGGACTACAACCAGCTTCTTATCGGCTGTTTCTACTATAGGAGGTGCAGTTTGAGACTCCGGGATCGTTGTATTCGTGACCTGCGAAGTGGAAGGCATGAGTATAACGACCGTCGCTCTTACTTTCGCCAGCTGAAGACCATGATCAGTCTTTCATCTACTTGTGCTAAAAATAACCTGGTTTATTCGAGCTGTGCCAGCTTGCAGCTTCGTGCTGTTAAGACAGCAACCACATCGCATTCGAGAGCGGTAGGCAAGGTCTTTTTTGTGGCATGTCCATGCGAAGTAAACTGTCACTGAGGTTCGAATCCTGCACTGATCCCCTACTTAAAGTTTCTTTGACTGTGAGTCATTTAGAAGTTATACGTCTCAGGTAGATCCTCAACAAATCCAGCAGACTTTACGTTGCGTTTAAAGAGTGTTCTAGTGCGTCTAGCGTGTTTGGCTGGATTAGTTTAAATCATTTCTAAAGTCCAACGGGTTCAGTAAAATTATCAGTTTTCGCTGGGGGGCGTATCGGCCTTCTTGACTGCCACTATGACTTCAGCAAGAGCATCTATTGGGGGTAACCTCTCCGGAAACCATCCATGGTATACCACAGACCATATTTATTCCATATGTTTTGAACTATTGGCGTGCACGTACATATCCGCACCTTTGCGCCAACCTCTATTGTGACTCTTAATACCTCGTTATTAGGGGGAAGGTGGCATACAATTGGGCGTTACAAAAACTGATTAACACTTTCATAAATAATTACTAATTCCATTGAAATTGCATTCTATTTTAGAAAAATGGAATAAACAAATCCCTTTTAGACTCAAAGATTCTTTATGTCATTATTTATATTATCATAGTACTTGCTTTTTTTGCGTACATATATATGTATCTGTATGCCATTTCAAATGCGCTCTCATTTATGAATAAGGTGAGAATTCGTCTATTTATTTGAAAATTTTATTTTATCAAATTTTAGATTCGAAAACTTACTTATATGTACATATGCTTTATCCATGATGCATTATGTGCTTTATTAATATTTTTGCTCAGTGTTGCCAGGAACACATATTCATTGGAGGTAATATGGAGCTAGAAAAACCCAAACTTTTTCAAACGTATTCAAAACCACTTTTTGGCTCGTAGATTGTCCAGGAGTTTTTTTATGTGTACTAACTTGCCTTTCATAAATTTATTGAATTTAAATTTTTAAAACCAAATATACAAAAACATTACCGACTTACAACTTAACGAGCTGAATGCAAATATCGTTAGTGTAGTGGAGGTCTAAGCAATTTCGGAAAAGTGAGCGGAGTGTCTCTGAGACAAGTTAGGGCGGTTTGAGGGCTGTTCTCGGAATAATTTAAGTTAAAACTCTTTCGTGATTGCATTCGAAAAATGGTGTGGCTATTTCAATGTACTTTTAGGGTTACTAAGGAAGAGTTTCGGGATTGGATAATGATCTTTTCAGGTATAGAACCGTTCGGTGAATATGTTCGAAATTTCTAAGTTATCTCCGGATAATTTTTTGATTATTTGGGGAAGGCATACGGTTTGTCGGTTGGCGCCAATTGGTCACACCAAGCGAGCTTAAATGTTTGCCACCTGGTGCTTCCATCGGAGTGGGGGTCGCACTCTACCTCTGTTTCCATAGGCTGGTTCCGATAAAAAAAACTTTCTTGGCCGGAGCCTCATCTTTCATTCGCATAAGAAAGCTTAGCCAGCGCAGCCACTGAATGCAAACTAGTCCCTCAATTTTTAATATTTTTTGTGAGCCAATATGTTTTGGTGTCCGACTAGACATCTTTTGTAACAGACTGGATCGGATTATTACAGCATATATTTCCCATACAACCGATTTCTTCCTCATTTTACTAGTATAAGCTTGAAATTTTTATTAGATGCTTATATGTACGACATACTTTGATTTATGAAAAAGTCGTCCAGGCCAGTCGTATTTCTAAAATATGTTTAATATACAACTGATTGTTCAGAGCTTATGAACTTTCAAATTTCATCATATTAAGGCAGATGAGTTTCACTGAGAGCTTTTCATGGCAGAAATACACTCAGAGTGCTTGTCAAATACTGCCGCTTAGAAAAATTTTCTTCTAATTGAACAACCTCATTTCTAAAATTTTGATGTTGCTTTGCCCGTGAACCCAGGATCTTGGTTGTGGTTGGCGGAGCACGCTACCATCACACCACGGGGCCACCAATAAGCTATATCTTAGCGAAAAATAGTTTTGTATCAATGATAGATCACTTATCCAGTTTTATTGTAAGATGAAATAAGCAGACATTTTTTTAATGGGCGGTGCCATGCCCCTATTCCGATCAAGCATTACAAAACATCTGTACAGACTAAAAAAAAAAATCCCTCGTAACGAAAACCGACAAAGTAATTCATCTGAAATGAGCTGTACAATTTTACAATTATTTTTAATTGTACACCCAAATTTGATACCCTTACTTGTTTTTTGTTTGTTTTAATTAGCTGAATTAGCTCTACCAAAATAACAAAACAAATGTATTTATTGATATTGTAGCCAAATGAAATGACGCATGTTGCTATGTTTTTTCAAAACAAAATTTCTTTGCAATTGTTTGTTTATTTATATGTGGGCGAATTCCACAAAAGTGGAAACTCAAAAGTGGCCAGACTATACTTCTATCACTTGGGATTAAACGTCAAATATGTGTATGATATTGAAATCAATTATTTTATTCTTTCCCCTCATCCTGGACAGAGAAATATGATTTCAAGGAAATGCTTCATCGGTTTTGCAAATCTGGATGTTTTATTAACAAAATATAACGTCCTTTTGCTTTTAATAAAATTTTGCTTAGTCTTTTATTTAGCATTAAAAAAACTTTGGATAACGTAGGTCTTATAAATTGATCATGCCCTCATTATTTTCCTAGTAAGCAAACGTCGACTTGAATTTAAAAAAGCTTTCAGATGTTAAATAGGTCTGTTTACAAAATTTTTCCGGAAGGTTCGGCTCACATTTCATATTGGTGTCTAAAATTTGTCCAGTGCATTAGTTGATCCATATATTGGGCCTATAACTTTATTTCTGTTTAGCCAAAGAACAAAACTTATATGTTGCCAGAAAGAGGGCATTTTGCGCTTTCAGCAGCGTATAAACTGGTAATTGATTCTTAGAGATGTTAGAGAAATCTTACAAAATATGGCGAAAGATTAAATTGTTGTATCTCTTTTTTAATTTATATATATAAAGGATTATCTGAGGAAAATTTAAAATCATTTCTGATTTCAGTAAGATATGAGTTTTACAGATTAATGTAGGTTTTATTTGTTATTGGGTATTCAACAATTTCATATGAAGACACAAAAGAAAGCAGTATAAATTAGCTTGCATTTTTCTTGTGGATCTTATCTGGTTAAAAAATATATATATACATATATATTTGTTGACTAGAAATGGTTAAATAGGAATATATTATCCAAATTTCAATGGATTTAGAATGGCCTTTGTAAATTTTGGTTTATTTTGTATTTTTGTTCTATTTCTTCCATAAAACTAACATTTGATGACCTAAAAATTTATCGAAGAATAAACAGACCTGTATACGTCTCCGCTTATGAAAAGGGTGTTTTGGGCCCTTAGCCCGACTTTGAGGATGTATTCGAAATTCCAGGTATGCAGATTCTGTTTACACTACTAAACCTAAAACTTGATGCCTCGCAAAGAATATATTTTCAATGTCATTTAGTGTAATTCATTGAAAAAAAAAATTGTCGCGCCCATAACCATACTTAAGGTTATATCCAGCGTTTTAAAAATATATTTCAGATTTCGAAAATTGACGGGTATTGGGTCTTTATTTTCGTTTTCTGTCTCTCATTTAAGGAATGTAAAATCTCCTTTTAGGTTCTTTAAGTTTTGCGTACTTTCACAAGTATTAAAAATTACTTTTATTTCTTGTCGGGAGCGAGCTTCATCATTTTTAAATTTTTGATGTACCCACAAATATTGTAATATCCGCTCAGTCCGCTGCTCATATTCTCTTTTATGCACGTTGAAATGCGTGCGAATAACGCGTCAGTTACCAAGGACTTGCCCATTTTTATTTGCAAAGTGTGTTATTAAGTTGACATGTGTACAGTAACCTGTTTTTAATGAAAAATACAACGGGTATACCTAATTAGTTTTATCTGTTGTGAGACGTGTAAATAAAAAATAAGATTTCAGAAATTTGAAATAACAAAAATACACCTAAATTGAAGTTAAAGCTACACCAAGTCAATCTCGTTATACTCAGCGTGCTTTGCACTTGGATTTTATTAACTTTGGTGACATAAGGGGCATAAACGAATCGAGATAAATATAGACCGCCATATATCAAAATGCTGAGGATGGAAAAAGGAATTTAGTCATTTCCGTCCGTCGGACCGTCCATTTGCCGGGGCGCGCTATAACTTGAGCAAATATTGAGAATAAAATATTGCAATTTGGTATAAGGTTCCTTGGCGCTCATCTCCCATCGCTATTAAAACTTGGGGAAGTCTGATGTTAACCACGCCCACCTTTTACATATATAACATTTTGGAAAACACATAAAACCTGATTATTTAGTAAATAATTCATCTAGAATGTTAAAATTTTATGTGTGCACTGTTATTAAGATTCTTGATTTTTTTAAATAGGCATGGCACCGCCCACATGTGATATAATCAATTTTACAAATATTATTAATCATAAATCAAAAACCGTTAAACTTATCATAACAAAACTCGACAGAGTGGTTGCCCTTACTATAAAGAATGCTTCGAAAAAAAATTAAGAAAATCGGTGAAGAACCAAGACCATTTTTTATAAAAGATTTTTGATAGGGTCGTGGACGAATAAAATGTAGCTATATCTTTGCTAGAAAGAGGTTTATATCAGACTTATCTTGATTGGTTAGTCCAATATACATCCAATATACATCAGGTTTATATCAATTGTGTTTCATTTTCCAAGTGAAACTATAACAAGAAAAACGAAAACATTTTAATTTCTGAAAATGGGCGTGTCACTGCCCCTTTTATGACCAAACAATTTTCTATGTATCGGGAGCCATAACTCGAAGAAAAATTAAAGGATCGTAATGAGCTTAGGTATATATATATGTATATTTCTAGGAAAAGTGGACGGGATCGGTTAAAAACCACGCCCAATTTTATATAATAGGAGTCTAAAAGGGTCGTAGAATAGAAAAATAACCTACATCCTAGCGAAAAGTAGTTTTGTTTCAATGATATTTCACTGGTCAAATTTTATTGTAAGAGGAAGTTAGGAGACCTTTTTTAATGGGCGGTGCCACGCCCCTATTCCGATCAAGCATTACAAAATATTCCTAGAGCCTAAAAAAACCCTCGTAACGAAATTCGAAAAAGTAATTTATCTAAAATGAGCTGTACAGTTCAAACTCACGCTGAGGATATAATATTCGGTTACACCCAAACTAAGCCACCCTTACTTGTTTTTGTTTATTTTAATTAGCTGAATTAGCTCCACCAAAATAACAAAACAAATGTGTTTATTGATATTGTAGCGAAACGAAACTACGCATTTTGGTATGTTTTTTCAAAACAAAATATCTTTGCAATTTTTGTTGTTTATTTATAAGTACGTGGACGAATCCCAAATAAGGTCCATCACAAACCGGAAATCAAAAGTGGTCAGACTTTATTTTTATCACTTGGGATTATAGGCCAAATATGTGTATGATACTGAAATCAATTATTTTATTCTTTCTCCTCATTCTCAACAGAGAAACATGATTTCAAGGAAATGCTTCATCGGTTTTGCAAATTTGGATATTTTACTAATAAAATATAACGTTCTTTTGCTTTTAATACATTTTTTCTAGTCTTTTATTATACCTTTCATGAAAATGAAACGGTATATTAACTAGGTAAAAAAATTCAAAATTGTAAGTCCTTAAAGGAAAATAGATAGACCATTAAGTATACCGAAATTATCAGGATGAAGAGCTGAGTTGATTTAGCCATGTCCGCCTGTCCGTCTGTCTGTTTGTATACAAACTGGTCCCTCAATTTTTGAGATATCTTGATAAAATTTACAGAGCGGGTATATTTAGGTATCCGATTAGACATTTGTCGGAACCGGCCGGATCGGACCACTATAGCCTATATCCCCCATACAACCGATTTTTCAGAAAAGAGGATTTTTTTCATATCTGCCTTAATTTATCATATTGAAGCTTCAAACTTCACCACATGCCTTCGCATACTGCACATGTTATTGTCTGAAAAAAGGATGAGATCGGTCGTATATATCGCATATGTTGAACACTAGGGTTGTGCCGGAATGCGAATGGGGAACTTTACTCACGCAGGGAATGTATTACGATATGGTTGATACAACTTCCTTTCTATTGGTTCAGATTTTAATTAACAATAATGGCTTATGAACTAATAAGGAAGATGTAACAAATTATATTTCGAGTAAATCAAACTTCAATAATGAAATTTAAAACTATACAACTATCGACTGGAAATGTTCGAATTCATGAATAAGTAGCACTGTATGCAAATTAGAAAATATGAACGATGATTAATGTTGCCAAGATCAAGGATTTCTGTTATAGAAAAACTTTTTGCTCTTCACAAATACTAGAAGCTTTCAAGGACCAACCTTACAAGACCAGCAGCAGCCGTTGGGTTTTTATTCGCTGCATTATCTTCATATCTGCGTAAAGCTCATACAGGTCATCATTTTACGAAACTCGGTCGGCATCACCGACAGGACCATAAATCATTCAGAGATATTTCCTCTCTAACACTCCAAGAGCCACATCATCTTTCTTCGGCACCGTATTAGTATGGCTCGAAATCATGGATGATGAGTAACTTTTAACTTTTAACTTGTTGTGCGTCTAAGGAGGACTTTACTTTTCAATTGCATACTCATTCCAAAGTAGCAGTTGTTGCCAAGAATTATTCTCCGTTTTGATTTCTAAGCTAACATTGTATTTTCTGTTAACACTGGTTCCTGAATAGACGAAATCCGTCGCAGTGACGTGGCTTTTAGGGCCCTAATACACTTCTTTCTGGCATGACAGTAAGTACTTCGTCTTGTCCTCATTTACCATAAAACCCACTTTTTTTCCCTCTGTATCTAATCCACATAAGGCAAAACTCGCAATATAAAGAGCATAGGCCAGTAACTGTACGCTATTTATAATAGACTGTGCCTTCACGATGTGCCCAATTGGCGCCAGTTGGCAGAACGAACAAGCTACTGGCGCGCCTTGTTGGACTGTCATTACCGTTCAAACGGCTAAGCGTCACTTCAGCAGATAAGTACCATCACGGTTTAGGTCTGCTGCTCTTCTCCAGCATTATGTTAAAGAAATCGCATGAAAGGGAGTCACATCGTTTGGTTTCGAATGGCTCGGAAAAGTCCTTCCAAATTCTTACCGAGCTGGTGGTGTTGCTCAACGTCATTTGGCAGAGCCTTATTAACTTCGCAGGGAACATAAATTCAGACATAGCAGCATCGCGCTGTCATAGCCTGCTTTGAACTCAACAAAAAGATGGTCAGTGTCGATTCTCTTATCTTAAGCCTTCTCCATGATATGTCGCATAATGAAAATCTGGTCGATAGAAAATTTACCAAGTCTGAAGTCGTACTGATAAGGTCCAATGAGTTCCGTGACTATGGGCATCAGTATACTTCATTTCACTAGATAAAAGCTTATACGCGATATTAAGTAGACTGATTCCGCGGTAATTGGCGCGGTTTGGGTGATCGCCTTTATTGCGGATTGGACAGAGTAAACAGTTCCAATCTGGAAGCCTGCGCTTATCCGACCATATTTTTCATAGGAGTTGATGCAACTTTTCTGCTCCGTGTTTGAACAGCTCAGCAGGTATTCCGTGTTTTCCATCATCGGGTTTGTCTTTTTCCTCGCTAGCTAGCTATGAGGACAAGTATTCCATTCACAACTTAAGCACACTTTGTAAGTCAGGTACCCAGTCTCCATATCATTCCTGCAAGAATCTGTCCCGGTCCTGAAAGCTTCCGTTATCCGCCGGAATTTTTCTGATAGAATTTTAGGACATTATGCCTATCAGAGAAATCAAATATCTAGTAGAGAAATCAAATATCTCCCGCGGACCACACAGGCCGAAGAAGGACATTTCGTTAATAAACCAAAGTACGAGAAATCCTGTCCCTCTTTGGGAGCCGAGCAGCCGGCAGGTGGGCATCTGTTCTCCATGTAAGGAGCGGCCTGCTTCGAGCAATATGTGAACCTATGACTCGCTGATTGAAATTTAAATAATATTCTAGCACGGATCAAAACGCTAACGGAAACTATTCTCCACGTAGTAACCAGCGTTTGCGGCATAATCCCTCGGCTTCGGCAGCTGGCACGTCGGATGTGGAGGAGGAGAGAGTCACACCAGCGGCATAGGTTTTTCAATAAAAAGTACAATAGCGAAAAGTATCATTGAATGGGTGTTGATAAGCCCCAGAATTATTATACTTAAACTCCGCACTAGAGCAAGGAAACTAGTCATCATAAATGTTTATGGACCAACAGAAAGCCAAAACGACGAAATCAAAAAGGAATTTTTCGATACGCTCACAAGTTTATCAAGGTGACATATGTGTTATTCTGGGCGACTTTAATGCTAAAGTTGTATCTGACAATGATGGTCTAGATATATACCTGGGTAAACACAGCCCTGGTACCCGGAATGCCAATGGTAGTTGGCTTATAGAATGTTGTTGTGAAAATGGTTTGGTGATCGGTGGAAGCTTATTCCCACATAAATTAGTCCACAAAGCAACATGGACGTCTCCGGATCAACGCACCAATAACCAAATTGATCACGTACTAATAAACAGCAGATGGAGGTCATCCTTGCTAGATGTGCGCGTTAAAAGAGGAGCAGATATTGGTAGCGATCACTATCTTGTAGCTGGTAGTTTTAGATTTAAGGTAGCCGCAGTACAGAGAAACCTCCAAAAAAATTAGCAAGGAAATTGATATTGAGAAACTAAAGCATGAAGTATATATGAATGCCTTTAATGCCGTAGTATGCGGACGTGTCGAACGTGTTGAACAGGTAAACACCAGTGGTAGTACAGGTAACAGGCTAGACTCCGTTAATAATAGCTACCAAGAACTTGGTAGCTGTATCCTTGGACACCAAAACAAAGCAAAAGAAGTTTGGCTAACAAATAATACGTGGACACTTATTGAACACCGCCGGAAAATAAAAGAATCGCTGCTCAGATGGAGGAACAACAATGACGTGGAGGAAGAAAGGCAGTTATCCGCAAGGTATAAAGAAAAATGCATGCTAATTAAGAAGTCTGCTAGAAAAGACAAGAGGGAATGGGCTGACACATTAGCAAGTCGAGCTGAAGCGGCAGCCAGATTAAATAATATGAGGGAACTGTATGAGATTAGCAGGGAACTCACCGGAAAATACTGAAAGCGAATAACAAATGAGTGTATGGGTGGAACACTTCAAGAAAGTATTAAATAATCCTGTAGGTGAAGCGACCTCAAATTCCAACACTAGTGCTGCAAACTAAAACACAATCATCTCCACTCCTGTATCATACAACGTTATAGAATCCAAGACCGATGCAAGTAACTTCTTAGTTTATGACTTTGGAGTTTGCAGTCTCGCTCTACTCCCATGATTGCGTATAGTTGTGTATTCTTATTTGTTGATATTGGGGACTGCATCTTCATGAGTATAACGACCGTCGCTCTTACTGTCGCCAGCTGAGGAGCATGATCAGTCTTTCATCTACTTGCGCTACAAATAACCTTGTTTATCTAAGCTGTGCCAGCTAGGTAGGCAGGGTCTTTTTTGTGGCATGTCCATACGAAGTAAACTGTCCCTGAGGTTCGAACCCTGCGCTGTTCCCCTACTTCAAGTTTCTTTTACTGTGAGTCATTTAGTAGTTATATGTCTCAGGTAGATCCTCAATAAATCAAGCAGATTTTACTTTACCTTTAACGAGTGTTCTAGTGCGTCTAGCGTGTTTGGCTGGCTTAGTTAAAAGCACTTCTAAAGTCCGGCGGGATCAGTAAAAATATGAGTTTTGGCTGGGGGATGTCTCGGCCTTCTTGACTGCCACTATGACTTCAGCAGGGGCATCTACTGGGGGGTAACCTCTCCGGAAACCATCCATGATGTACCACAGACCATACTTCTTCCATATGTTTTGAACTATTGGCGTGCACGTACATATCCGCGCCTTTGCGCCAACCTCTATTGTGACTCTTAATACCTCGTTATTAGGGGGAAGGTGGCATACAATTGGGCGTTACAAAAACTGATTAACACTTTCATAAATAATTACTAATTCCACTGAAATTTCACCTTATTTTAAAAAAATGGGATAAACAAATCCATTTTAGACTCAAAGATTGTTGATTTCATTATTTATATTATCATAGTACTTGATTTTTTTTGCATACATATGTATCTGTATGCTATTTCAAATGCGCTGTCAATTATGAGTAAGGTAAGAATTGGTCTATTTATTTGAAAATTTTATTTTATCGAATTTTAGATTCGAAAACTTACATATATGTACATATGCTTTATCCATGATGCATTATGTGCTTTATTAATATTTTTGTTCAATGTTGCCAGAAAAACATATTCAGCCCAATTCTAAACGAAAATTCCGTGCGAGTTTTTTCCCTTCTCCCATTCCTCGTATTCTAAATAAAAATTCCTTGTGAGTTTTTTCACTTCTCCCTTTCCTCCTATTCTGAACAATGTTCGAAAAAGCGGAAACCGGTTATAGGAGAAAAGTAGGTATTATGAATGTGAGGGAGAGGGAGATTTCTCTACCATTAGGGTAGGAGGTTTTTCACTAGTTAAATTAAAGGGAATGCATCAAAATAGTTAAAGGAAATTGGTTATTTTAAGAAAGAACACTTATTTGTACAAACTTGTGCTAAAATATGTATTTACATTCTACCCCAATATTCTTACTGTTAATACAACGACAACAACAACCACAATATTTATTTTAAGTCGAAAAGTATATCATAAGCAACGGTAGATCTCTTGGTATACATATTTGATGCAGCCATTCAGAAATTGCGCAAGGATTTTTTAATAAGGCTTAAATAGATTTTGGCATATGAAGAAGTAGGAATTCAACTCAACTTGGCCGCCAGAAAATTGCTTTGCTGAACGAAAGCAGGCAACTCCGGCAGATTTGTGTTATGCGGCCGTCTTCTTCTTATGTTCCGCTGTTGATGTTGCTGTGGCACCAATTCATTACTAATTTCAGTGAATACCACATGAAATGCAATTAATACTGTGTATTGTTTATATTTTATTTCTTAATTTCCAACAAATTTGCAACAATAATTAAACTTTTCAATCTTTTAAACATAATAAGAAATGTGCAACGAAATTTCAATTGACAAAACAGCTGACTTCGAAAATTCGAAATTCCTGTTCCCCAATTATTGTTCTCCCTAGGAGAACAGAATTGGAGGAATTTTTCCGCGGGAATAAGAAAATCCGCGAGAATATTTAGAATTGGTCTGATTCATTGGAGGTAATATGGAGCTAGAAAAATCCAAACTTTTTCAAACGTATTCAAAACCACTTTTTGGCTCGTAGATTGTCCAGGAGTTTTTTTATGTGTACTAACTTGCCTTTCATAAAGTTATTGAATTTAAATTTTTAAAACCAAATATACAAAAACATTAACGACTTACAACTTAACGAGCTGAATGCAAATGTCGCTAGTGTAGTGGAGGTCTAAGCAATTTCGGAAAAGCGAGCGGAATGTCTCTGAGACAAGTTAGGGCCGTTTGAGGGCTGTTCTCGGAATAATTTAAGGGTTATGTATTTCAAAACCCTTTCGTGTATGCATTCGAAAAATGTTGTGGTTATTTCAATGTGCTTTTAGGGTTACTAAGGAAGAGTTTCGGGATTGGATAATGATCTTTTCAGGTATAGAACTTTTCCGTTAGTATTTTCAAAATTTCTAAGCTATCTCCGGATAATTTTTTGATTGTTCTCCAGATTATTTGGGGAAGGCATACGGATTAGAATTATATCAGAAACGTTCTGGAACAATTTCAAATTGTTTTCGAAATAATTTCGGTATTGTTGTCAGAATTTCAGTATTTCAAAACCATCGCCGAATCATTATGAGATTGCTTAGGACCATTATAGTAAAATTTATAGATCATTTTTTATATCTTTTTTATCTTAGTATATTAAGTTTGGTGCGATATCGAAAATTGCAAATCCTAAAAAGGAGAAGAGATAACGAATTAAGTCTGTCCGTGTGTCTGTCTGTTTGAATGCAAACTTACTTACTTACTTACTTAATTGGCGCTTAACCGTTTAAACGGTTATGGCCGTCCAACAAACGCGTTAGTCGCTCCTTCTCTCCGCCAACCGGCGCCAATTGGTCACACCAAGGGAGTTTAAATCGTTTTCCACATGGTTCTTCCATCGGAGTGGGGCCGCCCTCTACCTCTGCTTCCATAGGCGGGTTCCGATAAAAAAAACTTTTTTGGCCGGAGCGTCATCTTTCATTCGCATAACATGACCTAGCCAGCGGAGCCGCTGAATGCAAACTAGTCCCTCAATTTTTAATATTTTTTGTGAGCCAATATATTGTGGTGTCCGACTAGACATCATTTGTAACAGACTGGATCGGATTATTACAGCATATATTTCCCATACAACCGATTTATTATTTGAAACAAATAACGAAAACACTAATAGAGAGATTAGAGTTAAATGAATATGAAACTATGGTGGAAAAACAATACCAATTTTCGAAGCACATTGGCACTATTATAGAAAAAAATCATCAAAAAAAGCTGCAAGCTCAAATATCAAGAAACAGTGACAAGTTTGGAATTAGGTTTAATGAAGACTGGTTCATCAACAAAACGAACATTGAAGTACCATATGAAAGCCTTTGTTTACTCTCGTTTGGCACAAAATTTTCATTACCAGTAACAAAAGGTAATTATTCCCCCATACATTTAATCGCAGAATTAGAACAAGGGATACAAGATATCGAGGACGACAGAAGTAAAGACACAATAAGAAGCAACATAGCCACAAAAATCAGCAGCTAACAGAGAAGAATTAACAATAATCCGAAAGAAAAATGTATAATTCAAATGTTTGAAAATACAAAGAAATTTCTACGACAGCATAAGGATAATGTAGTGCTAACGCAGGCGGATAAAGGAAGCAAAACGGTTCTGATGAACAAAACTGAGTATGAACAAAAAATGAGTGATCTACTTAGGGACAGAAAGGTATATAAAACTATAAGAAAGGATCGAACCCAACAACTTATGCGAAAGAATAACGCAATTGTTAATGAGTTGTTCAAAGAAAACAAAATCAACATAAGAGAAAAATTTCAACTAGCTAGTACAGCAGCCGTCCCGCCTAGATTATACGGTCTTCCAAAAATCCATAAGAAAAGTATGCCACTAAAACCAATCTCATCTTCTACGAAGGTACCTTGTTACAAGTTGTCCAAGCATATTAGTGCTATACTCAAAAACATAATATCAAAAGATTTCAACTAAAGGAGAGATTAAAGAATATTAACATAGAAGATGATGAAGTACTCATATCGTTCGACGTAATTTCACTATTCACAAATATTCCAATACACCTAGCAATACAGACGATAATGAAACAATGGTCACAATTGGAAAAACACACAAACATCTCAAGAAAACAGTTCCAAAATATATTAGAGTTTTTTTTACGAGAAAACAATTATTTTATGTACAACTCGAGGTTATACCAACAAACATACGGGATGCCAATGGGCAATCCACTATCTCCGACTATAGCTGATATAGTATTGTACAAAATACTTGACGACAGCATAGCTGAATTAAAAGAAAAGGACATATACATCAAATACATCAACAAGTATGTAGATGATGTATTCACAATTATTAAAAGCAAGGGAGCGGAATACTGTTTTCACACAGAAACTTAATGATCTCATTTCACCTGCTAATGAAATCGTAAATTTTTTGCTTTCACACAGAAGTAACTGCTCGATTAGTATGAAGGATGAGACAGACAATCGTGGCGGAACGATACAAGGTGGGAGCATGGTGACATATCTACAAACAAAAAAAATTCCATGTACTTGTAAATTCGATGGACAAATTTCAAAATCGTACTGCGCCGGTAGTTGATGTATCAAATCAAATAAAAAATGATGCGGTCACCTTGTATCGTTCCGCCATGCAGACAATGACATTTGCTTTGAAAACTAAGAAACGGAAACGGAAGCGGAATGCTGCCAACAGAGTTGCATTGTGCTTTTGACTTCATTAGGCATTCGATTAGCTACTAATGAAATAATAATAGATTCGAATTTTGTAAGGAAGATTGAGCTCAATAAGCGTCTTAATGTAGAAAATTGCCTTTATTATTCAATAAGCCGTCTGTGTGAAATTAGTAGAAGACATCTTAAAAATAATAAATACGCAACATACAAGCATAAAATTCACTATGGAAAAAGAAAAGGAAAATAAAATAGCCTTTCTAGATGTAGAAATAAGAAAAAACAAACAGTTATTAATGAATTGGCACACTAAATCCATCGCATCGGGCCGATTAATTAACTATCATTCAAACCACCTTTGGAAGCAAAACTTAACACGGCAACAAGTATGATAAGAAAAGTAGCGCTACTCAGTGATGAAGAGTACATTGAAGAAAACATGAAGAAAATAAAGAATATATTATTCAAAAATAGCTATCCAAGCACCTTTATTCATAGACTAATTAATAACACAATAAACAGAATTGGTCAAAACCGCGATAATTTACCGCCGGACAACACTAATAAAAAGTACATCGGTGTAACGTACATACCGGGTCTTACTGACAACAAATACTACATAAAATAATAAACAACAAAAATATTAACTACGCGCATAAGCCGAACAACACACTTAATTATATTTTTACTAACATCAAAGATCCAATTCCAAAAGATCAACATAATAATGTGGTGTATAAAATAACATGCAATGGGCGCGATGATGATAAATGTGGAAAATGTTATATTGGAACAACTAAACGACAACTGGGTATACGTATTAATGAACACCAAAAAGACGCAGCAAACAAAAAAACGAACACCGGCTTAGCTCATCACTTAACAAAGAGCAACCATATAGCGGACTTCTCAAATGTCGAAATATTAGATATTGAAAAAAGAGAAAAAACGAGAATGTCTCTAGAAAGCATAAGAATACAACAACAAATACACAACACACTAAATTTTAAAGAAGACTTTGACAACATCAACAGCGTCTACTCAGCTGTTATTCAGAGATGCAAATCGAAGTAAACAAAAAAAATGCAAGTGCCAACTCTTTATGTTTGTTTAAAATAAAGTGCAATTTATAATTTAAATGTAATATAATTAATGTAAGTAAAAGAAAAAAATTTGTGTGAAGTGTTAGTTTCATGTTTATTGTTAGAAAAAAGTATCAAATGTTAATATGTATATTATTATTACATATTTAGCATTAAAGAAATCCCCGGAAGAGGACGTGAGAAAAAAGAACGTCGAAACGCGTTGGGAAAACAACAACAACTGTGTTTTAATTTTTTGACCATATGTGCTCAACCCAGCAAACACGATTTCTTCCTCATTTTACTAGTATAAACTTGAAATTTTTATTAGATGCTTATATGTACGACATACTTTGATTTCTGAAAAAGTCGTCAAGGCCAGTCGTATTTCTAAAATATGTTTAATACATAACTGATTGTTCAGAGCTTATGAACTTTCAAATTTCATCATATTATGGCAGATGAGTTTTTTCTGAGAGCTTTTCATGGCAGAAATACACTCATAATTGAACAATCTCCTTTCTAAAATTTTGATGTTGCTTTGCCCGTGAACCCAGGATCTTCGTTGTGGTTGGCGGAGCACGCTACCATCACACCACGGGGCCGCCAGTAAGCTATATCTTAGCGAAAAATAGTTTTGTATCAATGATAGATCACTTATCAAGTTTTATTGTAAGATGAAATAAGCAGACATTTTTTTAATAGGCGGTGCCATGCCCCTATTCCGATCAATCATTACAAAATATCTATACAGACTAAAAAAAAAAAATCCCTCGTAATGAAATTCGACAAAGTAATTCATCTGAAATGAGCTGTACAATTTTACAATTATTTTTAAATGTACACCCAAATTTGATACCCTTACTTGTTTTTTGTTTGTTTTAATTAGCTGAATTAGCTTTATACAAATAACAAAACAAATGTATTTATTGATATTGTAGCGAAATGAAATGACGCATGTTGCTATGTTTTTTCAAAACAAAATTTCTTTGCAATTGTTTGTTTATTTATATGTGGGCGAATCCCAAAAAAGGTCCATCACGAACCGAAACTCAAAAGTGGCCAGACTATTTCTATCACTTGGGATTAAACGTCAAATATGTGTATGATATTGAAATCAATTATTTTATTTTTCCCCCTCATCCTGGACAGAGAAACATGATTTCAAGCAAATTCTTCATCGGTTTTGCAAATTTGTATGTTTTATTAACAAAATATAACGTCCTTTTGCTTTTAATAAAATTTTGTCTAGTCTTTTATTTAGCATTAAAAAAACTTTGGAAAACGTAGGTCTTATAAATTGATCCTGCCCTCATTATTTTCCTAGTAAGCAAACGTCGACTTGAAATTAAAAAAGCTTTCAGATTTCAAATAGGTCTGTTTACTAAAATTTTTCCGGAAAGTTCGGGTAACATTTCATATTGGTGTCTAAAATTTGTCAAGTCCATTAGTTGATCCATATATTGGCCTATAACTTTATTTCTGTTTAGCCAACGAACAAAATTTATATTGTAACGAATCTACTGCAAATACTCTTATTTGCAATCTTCTTCTTGTGGCTGTATTTACTTAGTGTCAGATTAGTGATGGGAGTATCACTTTGTGTCACTAATATTCGTCACACTGCCTTCCGCCTAAGTCTGATCGTCCCGATCAGACAAATCTCTCGATCTAACCGCTGCTAGCCTCTCCAAATGAACCACCCTTCTATTTCTTGGTTTCCCAATTGTTTGTATGCTGTATATGACATCACTGATCCTATTCACAACTCTGTACGGGCCTTCCCAACTGCACCGATATTTGGATGGAAGACCTTTCCGCCGGTGAGGGTTGTACAGCAGTACCAAATCTCCCTCCAAGAAACCTTCCGAATTAAAGTTCTTGTCATGCCAGTGTTTCATCTTATTACTCATTACCCTGGGCCGTTGCCTCGCACTCTGTTGTTTGGCCAATGAAGAACTACTTCGCAGAGCTTGATCTTGACGGATTGACTTTGCATCATCAATATCGTCTTGACGTTTCACAACAACAGTGCGCGCTGGCTTGAAACCAACCTTGCATTCCTTCTGGAAAATTCCTTCAGTCATTTTAGTGCGTCCATTAGGTTTTGTCAATGCCAGTGTTTTTCTCGCAGGTACCTTCGATTTTGCTTTGTTTGGCCCCTTCGTTCCATCAACCTTTACCTTTGACTTTCGTGGTCTTTGTCGACTCTTCTCCATTACTGCTCGATTTCTGCTGAGCCCTTTTTCCAAGCTGAAGTTAAGCGACACATCCTGGCTCTCATAACATATCACCCTTCTCTGCATATCGATCTTGATGTCATGGTCAACCAAGAAGTCCACTCCCAATATGACTTCATCAACGATCTCTGCCACAACGAATTTGTGTAGAACCATGACCTCCCCAATTAAAACTTCACATACCACTTCTCCCTGGACTTGGTTATACTCGCCAGTAATCGTACGAAATCTTGCTCCAGGTAATGGCTTTACTCTCCTGTTGACCAAATCGGATCGGATTAAAGAATGAGATGCTCCCTTATGTACAGTCAGTACACGCTCCTTGCCATCCACATTTCCTTTGACGGTAAGACTGCTCGATTTTCTTCCAGTTTGCGAGATAGGTATCACACGACATTCAATAGCTAGGGCAAGTTCTCGATCTTTACATTTAGCTCGCTCTTGCTTATCTCCTCCAGCTTTACGTTTACGACCAGCCAAGTTGGAACTACCATGACCGGTGCTGCAATGACGTGCAATGTAACTGGGGTTACCGCACTTGAAACACTTGATAACTCCGGCTTTTTTTTGTTGTAATCCCTTCAGTGCTTCCAAAAATTGTGTCTACCCAATCTGGCCTTTCCACTTCCACGCGATGAGCTTTCCTCAGTCAGTACATGGGATACAGTTTCAGCAAATGTTGGCTTTGGGTTCACATATGTAGCTCGTTTCGTTTCGGCATCCCGTATTCCATTTATAAAACTCTGAATTTTGACCCTCTCGGTGTATTCCACGGGTGCGTCTGCATTTGCGAGATGAGCCAATCTTTCAACATCCGACGCAAACTCCTGCAAAGTATCATTCGCCTTTTGGTAACGATTTTGCAACTCAATTTGATATATCTGTTTCCTATGCTCGCTTCCGTAACATCTCTCTAGAGCGCTCATCAATGTTTCATAGTTGTTCCGTTCATACTCTGGAATTGCCTGTAAGATTTCAGCTGCAGGCCCTTTCAATGCCACGAACAGTGCAGCAACTTTATCTTCAGCATTCCAGCTGTTCACAGCTGACGTCTTCTCAAATTGAAGCTTGAATACCTCGAAAGGAACAAAGCTGTCAAAAGATGGAGTTTTTACCTTCGGATTGCTCGCTGGAACAGCTGGGCGATTTAGTTGTAACTGTTGCATAAGACCTTTCAACGCTTCTATCTCGGCATCAATTTTGTCCTCGAGTTGTAAAATTTTTGCATCCTGCTCTTCCAGTTTCGCAAAGAGCTGCGATGATACCTGTTCCGAAATTTTTGTCGACATTCCAGATATACGTGCTTCCTGCGCTTCCAGTTGAGATGACATATATGTCTTCTGTTCTTCGAATTGAGATGACATTTGCGACGCCATTTCTGAAATACGTGCGCCCTGTGACTCCAGCTGAGATGCCATTGTCGATGCTTGTACCGATATTGTGCTCGTCACTGTCTGCGGTGTTTGATTTTATTCTTCCATTTTTGTTGTGGTTTTGTCGCTATCATAATGAAAGACATACTCCTCAGCATTGATTCCTTCAAATACCAAAGCTACACTTAGTCGTTTTTGTAGCTGGGATTTATCGCCAAAAGTAGCCAATCCACGGACTTCCAACTCCTCCTTCAGTTGCTGGATCGTCAATTCACTCAACTTTGCCATGTCCAAGTTGTATTCCCAATCTTCGGAATATATTCAACAATTCCTCTTCTGACACCAATTGTAACGAATCTACTGCAAATAAGAGGTTATTTGCAATCTTCTGCTAATGTTCGAATCACTAAAATGTTGAATAAATAACTCCAATATTTAATAATGCAAAATGGCCCTTATTAGAGTACTTCACAATAACACTTATAACTCGCAACTAATAGCTTGCTTAAACCAAACTGATTTTTGATGCCTCAGCCTGTGTCGCTTTTATACTCTTCGGTTTCCTCGTTCACCCATTTCTCCCAAGGTCTAGTAATTTCGTGAACCTGATTGTCGTTTACGAGCTATATTCACGTATAATTGCAATTTGTATCCATATGCGTGTGTATGTGAGCGGCTGATGCGACATGCGCTTGTGAGTATCTCTCTCTGTTGCCCCGCATGTATGTGTGCAGACATGATGATTAATTTGTTAACGTACATACAAGTGTAGCAGCTCGCTTTATTGTTGTGGCTTTATTTACTTAGTATCAGATTAGTGATGGGAGTATCACTTTGTGTCACTAATATTCGTCACAATATGTTGTCAGGAAGAGGGCATTTTGCGCTTTCAGCAGTGTATAAACTGGTAATTGATTCTTAGAGATGTTAGAAAAATCTTACAAAATATGGCGAAAGTTTAAATTGTTGTATCTCTTTTTTAATTTATATATATAAAGGATTATCTGAGGAAAATCTAAAATCAGTTCTGATTTCAACAAGGAATGAGTTTTAAAAATTAATATAGCTTTTATTTGTTATTGGTGTATTCAACAATTTCATATGAAGACACAAAAGAAAGCAGTACAAATTAGCTTGCATTTTTCTTGTGAATCTTATCTGGTTAAAAAAATACAGATACATATATATTTGTTGACTAGAAATGGTTAAATAGGAATATATTATCCAAATTTCAATGGATTTAGAATGACCTTTGTAAATTTTGATTTATTTTGTACTTTTGTTCTATTTCTTCCATAAAACGTAACATTTGATGACCTAAAAATTTATCGAAGAATAAACAGAGTGAAAGTTATATACCTATACCTGTATACGTCTCCGTTTATGAAAAGGGTGTTTTGGGCCCTTAGCCCGACTTTGATGATGTATTCGAAATTCCAGGTATGCAGATTCTGTTTAATCTACTAGACCTAAAACTTGATGTCTCGCAAAGAATATATTTTCAATGTCATTTAGTGTAATTCATTGAAAAAACAAAATTTTCGCGCCCATAACCATACTTAAGCTTATATCCAGCGTTTTAAAAATATATTTCAGATTTCGAAAATTGACGTGCATTGGGTCTTTATTTTCGCTTTCTGTCTCCCATTTAAGGAATGTAAAATCTCCTTTTAGCTTCTTTAAGTTTTGCATTCTTTTACAAGTATTAAAAATTACTTATATTTCTTGTCGGGTGCGAGCTTCATCATATATCGTCATATATATGTACTTAAATTTTTCATGAACCCACAAATATTGTAATATCCGCTCAGTCCGCTGCTAATATTCTCTTTTATGCACGTTGAAATGCGTGCGAATAACGCGTCAGTTACCAAGGACTTGCCCATTTTTATTTGCAAAGTGTGTTATTAAGTTGACATGTGTACAGTAACCTGTTTTTAATGAAAAATACAACGGGTATACCTAATTAGTTTTATCTGTTGTGAGACGTGTAAATAAAAAATAAGATTTCAGAAATTTGAAATAACAAAAATACACCTAAATTGAAGTTAAAGCTACACCAAGTCAATCTCGTTATACTCAGCGTGCTTTGCACTTGGATTTTATTAACTTTGGTGACATAAGGGGCATAAACGAATCGAGATAAATATAGACCGCCATATATCAAAATGCTGAGGATGGAAAAAGGAATTTAGTCATTTCCGTCCGTCGGACCGTCCATTTGCCGGGGCGCGCTATAACTTGAGCAAATATTGAGAATAAAATATTGCAATTTGGTATAAGGTTCCTTGGCGCTCATCTCCCATCGCTATTAAAACTTGGGGAAGTCTGATGTTAACCACGCCCACCTTTTACATATATAACATTTTGGAAAACACATAAAACCTGATTATTTAGTAAATAATTCATCTAGAATGTTAAAATTTTATGTGTGCACTGTTATTAAGATTCTTGATTTTTTTAAATAGGCATGGCACCGCCCACATGTGATATAATCAATTTTACAAATATTATTAATCATAAATCAAAAACCGTTAAACTTATCATAACAAAACTCGACAGAGTGGTTGCCCTTACTATAAAGAATGCTTCGAAAAAAAATTAAGAAAATCGGTGAAGAACCAAGACCATTTTTTATAAAAGATTTTTGATAGGGTCGTGGACGAATAAAATGTAGCTATATCTTTGCTAGAAAGAGGTTTATATCAGACTTATCTTGATTGGTTAGTCCAATATACATCCAATATACATCAGGTTTATATCAATTGTGTTTCATTTTCCAAGTGAAACTATAACAAGAAAAACGAAAACATATTAATTTCTGAAAATGGGCGTGTCACCGCCCCTTTTATGACCATAAAATTTTCTATGTATCGGGAGCCATAACTCGAAGAAAAATTAAAGGATCGTAATGAGCTTAGGTATACATATATATTTCCAGGAAAAGTGGACGGGATTGGTTAAAAACCACGCCCAATTTTATATAATAGGAGTCTAAAAGGGTCATAGAATAGAAAAATAACCTATATCCTAGCGAAAAGTAGTTTTGTTCCAATGATATTTCACTGGTCAAGTTTTATTTTAAAAGGAAATTAGGAGATATTTACAGCATAAGCATTACAAAATATTTCTAGAGCCTCAAAAAAAACCCTAGTAACGAAATTCGAAAAAGTAATTTATCTAAAATGAGCTGTGCAATTCAAACTCACGCTGAGGATATAATATTCTGTTACACCCAAACTAAGCCACCCTTACTTGTTTTTGTTTATCTTAATTAGCTCAATTAGCTCCACCAAAATAACAAAACAAATGTGTTTATTGATATTGTAGCGAAACGAAACTACGCATTTTGGTATGTTTTTTCAAAACAAAATTTTTTGGCAATTTTTGCTGTTTATTTATAAGTACTTGGACGAATCCCAAATAAGGTCCATCACAAAGCTGAAATAAAACGTCGTCAGACTGTATCACTTGGGATTAAAGATCAAATATGTGTATGATATTGAAATCAATTATTTTATTCCTTCCGCTCATCCTGGACAGAGAAACATGATTTCAAGGAAAGGTTTCATCGGTTTTGCAAATTTGGATGTTTTACTAATCAAATTTAACGTCCTTTTGCTTTTAATAAAATTTTTTCTAGTCTTTTATTATACCTTTCATGAAAATGAAATGGTATATTAACTTCGTCACATATCTCAAAATTGTAAGTGTTTAAAGAAAATGGATAGACCATTAAGTATACCGAAATTATCAGGATGAAGAGCTGAGTTGATTTAGCCATGTCCGCCTGTCCGTCTGTCTGTTTGTATACAAACAGGTCCCTCAATTTTTGAGATATCTTGATAAAATTTGCAGAGCGGGTATATTTAGGTGTCCGATTAGACATTTGTCGGAACCGGCCGGATCGGACCACTATAGCATATATCCCCCATACAACCGATTGTTCAGAAAAGAGGATTTTTTTCATATCTTCCTTAATTTATCATATTGAAGCTTCAAACTTCACCACATGCTTTTGCATATTGCATATGTTATTGTCTGAAAAAAGGAGGAGATCGGTCGTATATATCGCATATGTTGAACACTAGGGGTGTGCCTGAATGCGAATGGGGAATTATACTCACGCAGGGTATGTATTACGATATGATTGATACAACTTCCTTTCTATTGATTCAGATTTTAATTAACAATAATGGCTTATGAACTAATAAGGAAGATGTAACAAATTATATTTTGAGTAAATCAAACTTCAATAATGAAATTTAAAACTATACAACTATCGACTGGAAATGTTCGAATTCATGAATAAGTAGCACTGTATGCAAATTAGAAAATATGAACGATGATTAATGTTGCCAAGATCAAGGATTTCTGTTATAGAAAAACTGTTTGCTCTTCACAAATACTAGAAGCTTTCAAGGACCAACCTTACAAGACCAGCAGCAGCCGTTGGGTCTTTATTCGCTGCATTATCTTCATATCTGCGTAAAGCTCATACAGGTCATCATTTTACGAAACTCGGTCGGCATCACGGACAGGATCATAAATCTTTCAGAGATATTTCCTCTCTAACACTCCAAGAGCCACCTCATCTTTCTTCGGCACCGTATTCGTATGGTTCGAAATCATGGACGATGAGTGACTTTTAGAGCGGGATTGTTGTGCGCCTAGGGAGGACTTTACTTTTCAATTGCATACTCATTCCAAAGTAGCAGTTGTTGCCAAGAGTTATTCTCCGTTTTGATTTCTAAGCTAACATTGTATTTTGTGTTAACGCTGGTTCCTGAATAGACGAAATCCGTCGCAGTGACGTGGCTTTTAGGACCCTAATGCATTTCTTTCTTGGATGATAGCAAGTACTTCGTCTTGTCCTCATTTACCACATGACTCACTTTTTTTGCCTCTTTATCTAATCCACAGAAGGCCACACTCACAATATAAAGAGCATACGCCAGTAACTGTGCGCTATTTATAATATACTGTGCCTTCACGGTGTGACCAATTGGCGCCAGCTGGCAGAATGAAGAAGCTACTGGTGCGCCTTGTTGGACTGTCATTACCGTTCAAACGGCTAAGCGTCAATTCAGCAGGTAAGTACCATCAAGGTTTAGGTCTGCTGCTCTTCTCCAGCGCTATGTTAAAGCAATCGCACGAAAGGGAGTCACATCGTTTGATTTCGAATGGCTCGGAAAAGTCCTTCCAACTTCTTACCGAGCTGTTGGGTTTGCTCAACGTCATTTGGAAGAGCCTTATTAACTTCGCAGGGAACATAAATTCAGACATAGCAGCGTCGCGCTGTCATAGCCTGCTTTGAACTCAACAAAAGATGTCAAGTGTTGATTCTCTTATCTTAAGCCTTCTCCAAGATATGGCGCATAGTGAAGATCTGGTCGATAGAAAATTTACCATGTCTTAAGTCGTACTGATAAGGTCCAATGAGTTCCTTGACTATGGGCTTCAGTATACTTCAGTTCACTAGATAAAAGCTTATATGCGATATTAAGTAGACTGATTCCGCGGTAATTGGCGCGGTTTGGGGGATCGCCTTTATTACGGATTGGACAGAGTAAACAGTTCCAATCTAGAAGCCTGCGCTTATCCAACCATATTTTTAATAGGAGTTGATGCAACTTTTCTGCTCCGTGTTTGAACAGCTCAGCAGGTATTCCGTGTTGTCCATCATCGGGTTTGTCTTTTTCCTCGCTAGCTAGCAATGAGGAGAAGTATTCCATTCACAACTTAAGCACACTTTGTAAGTCAGGTACCCAGTCTCCATATCATTCCTGCAAGAATCTGCCCCGGTCTTGAAAGCTTCCGTTATCCGCCGGAATTTTTCTGATAGTATTTTAGGGCATTATGCCAATCAGAGAAATCAAATATCTCCCGCGGACCACACAGGCCGAGAACGACATTTCGTTAATAAACCAAAGTACGAGAAATGCTGTCGCCTCTTTGGGAGCCGAGCAGCCGGCAGGTGGGCGGCGATTCTCCATGTAAGGAGCGGCCTGCTTCGAGCAATCTGTGAAGTCATGACTCGCTGATTGAAATTTAAATAATATCCTAGCATGGATCAAAATGCTAACGGAAACTATTCTCCACGGGGTAACCAGTGTTTGCGGCATAATCCCTCTGCTTAGGTAGCTGGCACATCGGATGTGGAGGAGGAGAGAGTCACACCAGCGGCATAGGTTTTTTCATAACAAGTACAATAGTGAAAAGTAAGATTGAATGGGTGTTGATAAGCCCCAGAATTATTATACTTAAACTCCGCACTAGAGTAAGGAAACTAGTCATCATAAATGTTTATGGACCAACAGAAAGCCAAAACGACGAAATCAAAAACGAATTTTTCGATAGGCTCAACAGCTGCGTAAATTCACACGTTTATCAAGGCGACATATGTGTTATTCTGGGCGACTTTAATGCTAAAATTAGATCTGACAATGATGGTCTAGATATATACCTGGGTAAACACAGCCCTGGTACCCGGAATGCCAACGGTAGTTGGCTTATAGAATGTTGTTGTGAAAACGGTTTGGTGATCGGTGGAAGCTTATTCCCACATAAATTAGTCCACAAAGCAACATGGACGTCTCCGGATCAACGCACCAATAACCAAATTGATCACGTACTAATAAACAGCAGATGGAGGTCATCCTTGCTAGATGTGCGCGTTAAAAGAGGAGCAGATATTGGTAGCGATCACTATCTTGTAGCTGGTAGTTTTAGATTTAAGGTAGCCGCAGTACAGAGAAACCTCCAAAAAAATTAGCAAGAAAATTGATATTGAGAAATTAAAGCATGAAGTATATCTGAATGCCTTTAATGACGTAGTACGCGGACGTGTCGAACGTGTTGAACAGGTAAACACGAGTGGACACTTATTGACCACCGCCGCAAAATAAAAGAATCGCTTCTCAGATGGAGGAACAACAATGACGTGGAGGAAGAAAGGCAGTTATCCGCAAGGTATAAAGAAAAATGCAAGCTAATTAAGAAGTCTGCTAGAAAAGACAAGAGGGACTGGGCTGACACATTAGCAAGTCGAGCTGAATCAGCATTCGGGATCCGTCCGGGATCATTTCGGGATTATTTCTGGATCATTTGGGGTACCTACCGGCATCAATTCTGGATGGTTTTCGGTATCCGTCCAGGATCCCGTCGGGGTCATTACGGTACTTTTTCGGGATCATTTGAGGTCCCTTCCGGCATCATTTCGGGATGGTTTTGGGATCCGTCCGGGGTCATTTCGGGACTTTTTCGGGATCATTTGGGGTCCCTTCCGGCATAATTTCTGGATGGTCTTCGGGATTCGTCCGGGATCCCGTCGGGGTCATTTCAGGACTTTTTAGGGATCATTTGGGGTACCTTCCGGCACCATTTCTAGATGGCTTATGGGATCCGTTAGGGATCCCGTCGGGGTCATTTCGGGACTTTTTCGCGGCTAATACGGGATCATTTGGGGATCCTTTCGCCATCATTTTTGTATGGTGTTCGGGATCCCGGGATCCCGTCAGGGTAATTTCGAGACTAGTTGGGGATCATTTGGGAAACTTTCTCGCATTATTTCTGGATAGTTTCCGGGATCCTTCGGGATGCCGTCAGGGTCATTTCGGGACTATTTGAGGGCCTTTCCGGGATCATTTCTGGATAGTTTTCGGGATCCGTCCGATATCCCGTCGGGGTAATTTCGTGACTTTTTTGGGATCATTTGTGGTCCCTTCCGGCCTCATTTCTAGATGGTTTTCGTGATCCGTCCGGGATCCCGTCGGGGTCATTTCAGGACTTTTTCGGGATCATTTGGGGTCCCAGGTCCAGGACCAGGGGTGACTCTAGAATTTATTTTGTACGATATGGGTATCAAATAAAAGGTATTAATGAGTATTTTAAAAGAGCGTGGGACTAAGTTCTATAAATGTACGCCTTTTCGAGATATCGCCATAAAGATGGACCAGTGGTGACTCTAGAATTTGTTTGTACGATATGAGTATCAAATGAAAGGTGTTAATGAGTATTTTAAGAGGGCGTGGGACTTAGTTCTATATGTGGACGCCTTTTCGAGATATCGCCATAAACGTGGACCAGGGGTGACTCTAGAATTTGTTTGTACTATATGGGTATCAAATGAAAGGTGTTAATGAGTATTTTAAAAGGGAGTGGGCCTTAGTTCTATAGGTGAATGCCCTTTCGAGATATCGCCATAAGGTGGGCCAAGGGTGACTCCAGAATTTTTGTGTACGATATGGGAATCAGATGAAAGGTGTTAATGAGTATTTTAAAAGGGTGTGGGCCTTAGTTCTATAGGTGGACGCCTTTTCGAGATATCGCCATAAAGGTGGACCAGGGATGACTCTAGAATTGTTTGTACGATATGGGTATCAAATGAAAGGTGTTAATGAGTATTATAAAAGGGCGTGGGCCTTAGTTCTATAGGTGGACGCCTTTTCGAGATATCGACATAAAGGTGGGCCAGGGGTGACTCTAGAATTTTTTTGTACGATATGGGTATCAAATGAAAGGTGTTAATAAGTATGTTAAAAAGGCGTGGGCCTTAGTTCTATAGGTGGACGCCTTTTCGAGATATCGACATAAATGTGGACCAGGGGTGACTCTAGAATTTGTTTGTACGATATGGGTATCAAATGAAAGGTATTAATGAGTATTTTAAAGAGGAGTGGGCCTTAGTTCTATATGTGGACGCCTTTTCGAGATATCGCCATAAGCGTGGACCAGGGGTGACTCTAGAATGTGTTTGTACGATATGGGTATCAAATTAAAGGTATTAATGAAGGTTTTAAAAGGGAGTGGCCCTTAGTTGTATATGTGAAGGCGTTTTCGAGGTATCTACCAAAATGTGAACCAGGGTGATCCAGAACATCATCTGTTGGGTACCGCTAATTTATTTATATATGTAATACCACGTACAGTATTCCTTCCAAGATTCCAAGGGCTTTTGATTTCGCCCTGCAAAACTTTTTCATTTTCTTCTACTTAATATGGTAGGGGTCACACCCATTTTACCAATTTTTTTTCTAAAGTTATATTTTGCGTCAATAGACCAATACAATTACCATTTTTCATTCCTTTTTTCGTATTTGGTATATAATTGTGGCATTTTTTTCATTTTTCGTAATTTTCGATATCGAAAAAGTGGGCGTGGTCATAGTCGGATTTCGGCCATTTTTTACACCAATACAAAGCGAGTTCAGGTAAGTACGTGAACTAAGTTTAGTAAAGATATATCGATTTTTGCTCAGGTTATCGTGTTAACGGCCGAGCGGAAGGACAGACGGCCGACTGTGTATAAAAACTGGGCGTGGCTTCAACCGATTTCGCCCTTTTTCACAGAAAACAGGTATCGTCCTAGGAGCTAAGCCTCTACCAAATTTCACAAGGATTGGTTAATTTTTGTTCGACTTATGGCATTAAAAGCATCCTAGACAAATTAAATGAAAAAGGGCGGAGCCACGCCCATTTTGAAATTTTCTTTTATTTTTCTATTTTTTTGCACCATATAATTACTGGAGTTGAATGTTGACATAATTTACTTATATGCTGTAAAGATATTAACTTTTCTTTTAAAATTTGAATTTAAAAAAAAATTTTTTTTAAAAGTGGGCGTGGTCGTTCTCCGATTTTGCTAATTTTTATTAAGCAGACATAAAGTAATAAGGGTAACGTTCCTGCCAAATTTCATCATGATATCTTCAACGACTGCCAAAATACAGCTTGCAAAACTTCTAAATTACCTTCATTTAAAAGTGGGCGGTGCCACGCCCATTGTCCAAAATTTTACTAGTTTTCTATTCTGCGTCATAAGCTCAACTCAAAATAGCGATCTGAGATGACTGCCCAGGAACCTACATACCAAATTTCATCAAGATACCTCAAAATTTACTCAAGTTATCGTGTTAACGGACAGACGGACGGACGGACGGACGGACATGGCTCAATCGAATTTTTTTTCGATACTGATGATTTTGATATATGGAAGTCTATATCTATCTCGATTCCTTTATACCTGTACAACCAACCGTTATGCAATCAAAGTTAATATACTCTGTGAGCTCTGCTCAACTGAGTATAATAACGCAACATTCATTGGATCTCTAGCGTTACAACATACGCCGGGTATAGCTAGTAGCATATATCCCCCATATAACCGATTTTTCAGAAAAGAGGATTTTGGTCATATCTTCCTTAATTTATCATATTTAAGCTTCAAACTTCACCACATGCCTTTGCATATTGCATATGTTATTGTCTGAAAAAAGGAGGAGATCGGTCGTATATATCGCATATGTTGAACACTAGGGGTGTGCCTGAATGCGAATGGGGAATTATACTCACGCAGGGTATGTATTACGATATGATTGATACAACTTCCTTTCTATTGATTCAGATTTTAATTAACAATAATGGCTTATGAACTAATAAGGAAGATGTAACAAATTATATTTTGAGTAAATCAAACTTCAATAATGAAATTTAAAACTATACAACTATCGACTGGAAATGTTCGAATTCATGAATAAGTAGCACTTTATGCAAATTAGAAAATATGAACTATGATTAATGTTGCCAAGATAAAGGATTTCTGTTATAGAAAAACTCGTTGTTCTTTACAAATACTAGAAGCTTTCAACGACCCACCTTACAAGACCAGCAGCAGCCGCTGGGTTTTTATTCGCTGCATTATCTTCATATCTGCGTAAAGCTCATACAGGGCATCATTTTACGAAACTCCGTCGGTATCACTGACAGGACCATAAATCTTTCAGAGATATTTCCTCTCTAACACTCCAAGAGCCATCTCATCTTTTTTCGGCACCGTATTAGTATGGCTCGAAATCATGGATGATGAGTGACTCTTAGAGCGTGATTTTTGTGCGTCTAGGGAGGACTTTACTTTTCAATTGCATACTCATTCCAAAGTAGCAGTTGTTGCCAAGAGTTTTTCTCCGTTTTGATTCCTAAGCTAAAATTGTTTTTTCTGTTAACGCAGGTTCCTGAATACACGAAATCCGTCGCAGTGACGTGGCTTTTAGGGCCCTAATTCATTTCTTTCTTGGATGATAGCAAGTACTTCGTCTTGTCCTCATTTACCACAAGACCCACTGTTTTTTGCCTCGTTATCTGATCCACAGAAGGCAAAACTCACAATATAAAGAGCATACGCCAGTAACTGTGCGCTATTTATAATAGACTGTGCCTTCACGGTGTGATCAATTGGCGCAAGTTGGCAGAACGAAGAAGCTACTGGCGCGCCTTGTTGGATTGACATTACCGTTCAAACGGCTAAGCGTCAATTCAGTAGGTAAGTACCATCATGGGTTAGGTCTGCTGCTCTTCTCAAACATTATGTTAAAGAAATCGCACGAAAGGGCGTCGCATCGTTTGGTTTCGAATAGCTCGGAAAGGTCCTTCCAAATTCTTACCGAGCTGGTTGTGTTGCTCAACGTCATTTGGCAGAGCCTTATTAACTTCACAGGGAACATAAATTCAGATATAGCAGCATCGCGCTGTCATAGCCTGATTTGAACTCAACAAAAAGATGGTCAGTGTCGATTCTCTTATCGTAAGCTTTCTCCAAGATATGGTCCATAGTGAAGATTTGGTCGATAGCAAATTTCGTTGACTATGGGTTTCAGTATACTTCAGTTCACTAGATAAAACCGTATATGCGATATTAAGAAGGCTTATTCCGCGGTAATTGGCGCGGTTTAGGGGATCGCCTTTATTACGGATTGGACAGAGTAAACAGTTCCAATGTGAAAACCTGCGCTTATCCCACCATATTTTTCATAGGAGTTGATGCAACTTTTCTGCTCCGTGTTTGAACAGCTCAGCTGGTATTCCGTGTTTTCCATCATCGGCGATTGGGGTATCGGGGTATCGGTGAGGAGAAGTATTCCATTCACAACTTAAGCACACTTTGTAAGTCAGGTAACCAATCTCCATTATCATTCCTACAGGAATCTCCCCCGGTCTTGAAAGCTTCCGTTATCTCCCGGAATTTTTTTTTTATAGAATTTTGCGGCGTTATACCTATCAGAACACAGAATATTGGTACGCTGTTCTAGTAGCGATAAGGGTATTACGTTATAGTTTTGGGGAGTGTTATCGATGTTCTGTTCTCCTGCTGTTGGTACCGAGGAAGTGATTATTTCCGTACCTGTGGCACAATCATCTCCATTCGTTTCGTAAGAGACGACCAAAATACCCAAATGATTCAAGGAGTTATTCCATCGCAATTTATAGCTTCTACATGTGGGTTTAGCAGCCGAGGTTCTGGCTACCCAAGTTCCATGGAAGTAGGGGGTGGGGAGAGGGATGGCCTAGAAAGTTCAATGTGGCCATATTAAATCGTTCCCGAGATGGTCGGATTTGTACCTTAATGGTGCTTGTTACCGGAACGTTCCGAATCTATATCCGGCAAAGGACCATCAACATCGATAACACTCCTCAAAACCTTCGGAGAGTGACTTTATCGCTACAACAACAACCACGGAAACTTATCTGCGCCGGAATTCCTGTATCATACAATGGTATAGAATCCGACACCGATGCAAGAAACTTCTTAGTATATGACTTTGTAGTTTGCAGTCTCGCCATACTCCCATGTATTACGTATAGTTGTGTATTCTTATTTGTTGATATTGGGGACTCGCATCTTCATGAGTATAACGACCGTCGCTCTTACAGTCGCAAGCTGAAAACCATGATCCGTCGTTCATCTACTTGCGCTACAAATAACCTGGTTTATTCAAGCTGTGCCACTTTGTGGCTTCGTGCTGTTAAGAGAGCAACCAGATCGTCTTCGACTGCGGTAGGCAAGGTCCTTTTTGTGGCATGTCCATACGAAGTAAACTGTCACCGAGGTTCGAACCCTGCGCTGATCCCCTACTTCAAGTTTCTTTGATTGTGAGTCATTTAGTAATTATATGTCTCAGGTAGATCCTCAATAAATCAAGCAGATTTTACGCTACTTTTAAAGAGTGTTCTAGTGCGTCTAGCTTATTTGGCTGGCTTAGTTAAAAGCATTTCTAAAGTCCAGCGGGTTCAGTAAAAATAACAGTTTTTTTTTTGCTGACTTCAGCAAGGGCATCTATTGGGGGGTAACCTCTCCGGAAACCATCCATGGTATACCACAGACCATACTACTTCCATATGTTTTGAACTATTGGCGTGCACTTACATATCCGCACATTCGCGCCAACCTCTATTGTGACTCTTAATACCTCGTTATTAGGGGGAGATGGCATACAATTGGGGGTTACAAAAACTGATTAACACTTTCATAAATAATTACTAATTCCATTGAAATTGCACTTTATTTTAGAAAAATGGAATAAACAAATTCCTTTTAGACTCGAAGATTCTTGATTTCATTATTTATATTATCGTAGTACTTGATTTTTTTACGTACATATATATGTATCTGTATGCTATTTCAAATGCGCTGTCAATTATGAGTAAGGTAAGAATTGGTCTATTTATTTGAAAATTTTATTTTATTAAATTTTAGATTCGCAAACTTACATATATGTCAGGTTCAATTATATGGTTGGCTCATCTCATCAGCTGATTTTATTTATTTCATTGCATGGGCGATGGGATTGTCAAAAGGAGATGGCAAACTCAAAATGAAACCAACACATTCGCAACATTTTCTTACACATACAAAAACTGCTAAGTTTTATGTTTACATTCCATACCATTCGCACCAACACCAATACAAAGATTTTGACAATTTGAACATACATATTTTGTTATTGTACAGATGAGCCAACCATATAGTTGAACCATGCATATATGTGCATATGCTTTATCCATGATGCATTATGTGCTTTATTAATAATTTTGTTCAGTGTTGCCAGGAACACATATTCATTGGAGGTAATATGGAGCTAGAAAAAACCACTTTTTGGCTCGTACATTGTCCAGGAGTTTTTTTTATGTGTACTAACTTGCCTTTCATAAATTTATTGAATTTAAATTTTTAAAACCAAATATACAAAAACATTATCGACTTACAACTTGACGAGCTGAATGCAAATACCGCTAGTGTAGTGGAGGTCTAAGCAATTTCGGAAAAGTGAGTGGAGCCACCCGCCTCTCACGTCGGGCTATTTCGGGAGGATCATTTCGGGGGATCATTTTGAGACTGGTTAAGGATCGTATCGGAACTTTATATACGAGCCGAACCCGAGCGCATCTTGCGCACCTAATTGAAAAGTATCTTATCAAATATCAACAGAAAACAGGTGTTCTATCAATCAAATAAAACTTACAGCTTGCGATGCCATCTAGCGTATGATAGCAACTGCCGGTAATGCAGTGCAAATATATATAAATAGATTTCTTTGTGTGCTCGCAATCGTTTATTTTTAACAAATTGTTTTAATAAAATATAGCTAAACAAAAGCACTACGACCAAAACTGCCCAAAGCTCGCTATTAGCCCGAATCTCCATTTTTACAACCAAAACTTTATTTATAGATTTGGATTCCAAATAAGAGCGAAAAAGGAACCCGTACATAAAAACAACAATTTTCAGAATAATTTAAGGGTTATGTATGTCAAAACCTTTTCGTGATTGCATTCGAAAAATGTTGTGGCTATTTCAAGGTGCTTTTAGGGTTACTAAGGAACCGTTTCGGGATTGGATAATGATCTTTTCATGTATATTTAGAACTGTTTCGGGAAAATGTTCGAAATTTCTAAGTTATCTCCGGTTAATTTTTTGATTGTTCTCAAGATCGAGAATGTTTAGGAATCATATCAGAAAAGTTCTGGCACAATTTCGAAATCGTTTTCGAAATAATTTCGGTATTGTTGTCAGAACTTCAGTATTTCAAAACCATCACCAAATCATTATAAGATTGTTTAGGACTATTATGGTAAAATTTATGGATCATTTTTTAAACCTTTCTTGAAAATAAACGCCATGAAAATAAACTAGTATATTAGGTTTGGTGCGAAATCGAAAATTGCAAACCCTAAAAAGGAGAAGAGATAACGAATTAAGTCTGCCCGTGTGTCTGTATGTTTGAATGCAAACTTACTCAAATGGCGCTTAACGGTTTAAACGGTTACGGCAGTCCAACAAGGCGCGTCAGCCGTCCTCTCCGCCAACGGGCGCCAATTGATCACACCAAGGGACTTTAAATCGTTTTCCACCTGGTCCTTCCATAGTAGTGGGGGCCGCCCTCTACCTCTGTTTCTATAGGCGGGTTCCGATAGAACCACTATCTTAGCCGGAACGTCATCTTTCATTCGCATAACATGGCCTAGCCAACGCAGCCGCTGAATGCAAACTAGTTCCTCAATTTTTAAGATATTTTGTGAGCCAATATATTTTGGTGTCCGACTAGACATCTTTTGTAACCAACTGGATCGGATTATTACAGCATATATTTCCCATACAACCGATTTTTCAGATATGATAGTTTTCGTCATTTCTTCCTCATTTTACTAGTATAAGCTTGAAATTTTTATTAGATGCTTATATGTACCACATACTTTGATTTCTGAAAAAGTTGTCAAGGTCAGTCGTATTTCTAAAATATATTTAATATACAACTGATTGTTCAGAGCTTTTGAACTTTCAAATTTCATCATATTATGGTTCAGTTCCCATAAGAAGGTAAGACAGTCCCGTCCTGACTTGCTTCATATCGTTGTCGGGATTATTTCGGAATATTTTCTGAACTATTATTGATCAGTACTTTCTTTGGATTATTTCACGACGCTTTTGACATATTTTCCATTCGGAACTCTTTCAAGATTATTTTCTGAACTGTTTTGTTCTTGGTGCGAAAGGAGTCGCAAAAAAAAAACACAAAATAATTTAAAAGCTAAAAAAAGTTTATAACTAAAAAAAAATTGGGAGCTTAATGTAAAAGCAACAAAAAAAAAGCGCCAGATCTAGCTCAAAAAAAAAAAAAAACTGGCAACACTGTTCATGATTTTTGGCTGTCCTACAGGCCAACCTAATAAAAACGCATTGCGTTTGCGTAACGCACGAACATAAGAGACTTTGTGCGCCCGAACCGAAATAAGTAGGTATGCTGGTAAAGGTCTAGTTGAGGGGTCGACTGCTAATACGCTACCAAAAATATCGAGAGAGGTATCAAAAGACGCGTATTAATCTCGACAACAATAATCCGAAGGCGGCAAATAAAAATTGTATCTCTGTCTGTAGATATTTGCAGTTGAAGTTGGCGATTTTCATGTGGTTGTTGTAATGTTGTCGTACCCACAAAAAAAAAAAAATTAGTGAACATAAGTGTTTTGCACGGATATAGTTTTGGTCTCCAAACCGGTGTTGGCATTGTGAATGATAACTAAGTGTGATATCTTATCTGTCAATATGGCTACTTTTTAGCGTTTTGGCAGGTTGTTCAATATGGTGGCGCCTATCTTCAGCAGGTGATAGAAAGAGATACAGAATGAGACAGCGATAGTCAAACACAAATCAGGTCATCCAATCACTTTGGAATTTTGAGGTCTATGCAGAAGATATCACACTTAGTTATCATTCACAATGGGTGTTGGACCCACCCACGGTAAGTTTTTATAAGCGCGGCCGAAGGCCGTCAATGCAGAGAGATGTTCTGCGCAAAAATACTATGGATGCCACCCCTGGTTTTGGAGGGACCCGCGGGTCATTTTCGGTTTTTCGTTAATATCTTTTGAACGAGTTAAAATTTTTATTTTATGTTAATTTAGATCTCTTCAGAGGTTATCGCGCCTTACATAAATTTTTATTTTTTTAATTTTTATTTTCCGCTTAAACTTAATTGTTGATGAGCTGTATTATCTATATATTAATACGCTAACAAAATTTTCATACAATCAATTGACAGGCTGTTTCGCATACTTAGCATACGTAAAATCATATAAAAGTTATATGAATCGATTCGTATTGATCAGCCGCAGTGCATAGGCCTATTTTTTTTGACAAATATTGCTCTATTTGTTTATAATTAATAGAAAAAGGTTTTGTAAATTCGAACAATTCATACAAAAATCGAAATTAATTTTCGTGCACAAGCGCGCCAACTTTGGGAACAATTATCTAAGTGTTCTAATGCGAATTTCAAAGACCTAAACCTTTATGTATCCCCGCTAAATTCGAAAGCACAAATGTTTCACATACATACAAATATGGTTTCCCATTGTTGCCACTTACCTATAATAGCCTCTACCAAAATCCTAAAATAATGTTCCAAAATAATTTGTAGCGTACCAAAAAATCTTAAATAGAATTAATTTTTGGCCGGCCCATTTTTTGTGGCAAATTTCACTTGCATGTAAATACATAAGTCTTTATATAACAGATTATTTGTTATACTCAGTTGAGCAGAGCTCACAGAGTATATTAAGTTTGATTGGATAACGGTTGGTTGTACATATATAAAGGAATCGAGATAGATATAGACTTCCATATATCAAAATAATCAGGATCGAAAAAAAATTTGATTGAGCCATGTCCGTCCGTCCGTCCGTCCGTCCGTTAACACGATAACTTGAGTAAATTTTGAGGTATCTTGATGAAATTTGGTATGTAGGTTCCTGAGCACTCATCTCAGATCGCTATTTAAAATGAACGATATCGGACTATAACCACGCCCACTTTTTCGATATCGAAAATTTCGAAAAACCGAAAAAGTGCGATAATTCATTACAAAAGACCGATAAAGCGACGAAACTTGGTAGATGAGTTGAACTTATGACACAAAATAGAAAGTTAGTAAAATCTTGGACAATGGGCGTGGCACCGCCCAGTTTTAAAAGAAGGTAATTTAAAATTTTGCAAGCTGTAATTTGGCAGTCGTTGAAGATATCATGATGAAATTTGGCAGGAACGTTACTTTTATTACTATATGTACGCTTAATAAAAATTAGAAAAATCGGAGAAGGACCACGCCCACTTTAAAAAAAAAATTTGTTTAAAGTAAAATTTTAACAAAAAATTTAATATCTTTACAGTATATAAGTAAATTATGTCAAGATTCAACTCCAGTAATGATATGGTGCAACCAAATACAAAAATAAAAAAAAATTTAAAAATGGGCGTGGCTCCGCCCTTTTTCATTTAATTTGTCTAGGATACTTTTAACGCCATAAGTCGAACAAAAATTAATCAATCCTTTTGAAATTTGGTAGGGGCATATATTTTATGGTGTTAACTGTTTTCTGTGAAAATGGGCGAAATCGGTTGATGTCACGCCCAGTTTTTATACAAAGCCGTCCGTCTGTCCTTCCGCATGGCCGTTAACACGATAACTTGAGCAAAAATCGATATATCTTTACTAAACTCAGTTCACGTACTTATCTGAACTCACTTTATCTTGGCATGAAAAATGAACGAAATCCGACTATGACCACGCCCACTTTTTCGATATCGAAAATTACGAAAAATGAAAAAAATGCCATAATTCTATACCAAATACGAAAAAAGGGATGAAATATGGTAAGGTAATTGGATTACTTTATTGACGCGAAATATAACTTTAGAAAAAACTTTATAAAATGGTTGTGACACCTACCATATTAAGTAGAAGAAAATGAAAAGGTTCTGCAGGGCGAAATAAAAAACCATTAAAATCTTGGCAGGTATTACATATATAAATAACTTAGCGGTATCCAACAGATGATGTTCTGGGTCACCCTGGTCCACATTTTGGTCGATATCTGGAAACGCCTTCACATATACAACTACCACCACTCCCTTTTAAAACTCTCATTAATACCTTTAATTTGATACCCATATCGTACAAACTCATTCTAGAGTCACCCCTGGTCCAACTTTATGGCTATATTTCGAAAAGGCGAACACCTATAGAACGAAGGCCCACTCCTGTTTAAAAATACTCATTAACACCTTTCATTTGATACCCATATCGTACAAACAAAGTCTAGAGTCACCCCTGGTCCAGAAAGGCCCACTCCCTCTTAAAATACTCATTAACTCCTTTCGTTTGATACCCATATTGCACAAACGAATTCTAGAGTCACCCCTGGCCCACCGTTATGGCGATATCTCGAAACGGCGTCCACCTATAGAACTAAGGCCCACTCCCTCTTAAAATACTCATTAACTCCTTTCGTTTGATACCCATATTGCACAAACGAATTCTAGAGTCACCCCTGGTCCACCTTTATGGCGATATCTCGAAAAGGGGTCCACCTATAGAACTAAGCCCCACGCCCTTTTAAAATAATCATTAACACCTTTCATTTGATACCCATATCATACAAACAAATTCTAAAGTCACCCCTGGTCCACCTTTATGGCGATATCTCGAAAAGGCGAACACCTATAAAACGAAGGCCCACTCCCTTTTAAAAATACTCATTAACACCTTTCATTTGATACCCATATCGTACAAACAAAGTCTAGAGTCACCCCTGGTCCACCTTTATTGCGATACCTCGAAAATGCGTCCACCTATAGAACTAAGGCCCACTGCCTCTTAAAATACTCATTAACACCTTTCTTTTGATACCAATATTGTACAAACAAATTCTAGGGTCACCCCTGGTCCACCTTTATGGCGATATCTCGAAAAGGCGACCACCTATACAACAACCACCACCCCTTTTAAAACCCTCATTAATACCTTTAATTTGATACCCATATCGTACAAACACATTCTAGAGTCACCCCTGGTCCACCTTTATGGCGATATTTCGAAACGGCATCCACCTATAGAACTAAGGCCCACTCCCTTTTAAAATACTCATTAACACCATTCGTTTGATGCGCATATTGTACAAACAAATTCTATGGTCACCCCTGGTCCACCTTTGTGGCGATATCTCGAAACGGCGTCCACTTATGGAACTAAGGATTACTCCATTTTAAAATACTCATTAACACCTTTCATTTGATACCCATATCGTACAAACGCATTCTAGAGTCAACCCTGATCCACCTTAATGGCTATATCCCTAAATGGCGTCCACCTATAGAACTATGGCCCACTCCCTCCTAAAATACTCTTTAATGCCTTTCATTTGATACACATGTCATACAAACACATTCCAGGGTTTCCCTCGGTTCATTTTCCTACATGCTTATTTTCCCTTATGTTGTCACAACTGAGTATGTAATATTCGGTTACACCCGAACTTAACCTTCCTTACTTGTTTATTTTATTTTACTTGTTTTCAAAAAAACATGAAGTCACAAATAATGAGTTAACTCTTGTTGAAACTAACTAAATTCATTTATAACAATTAATGGCAAATTTGCCCAAAAATGTTTTTGCATTTGCAGATTTAACCCTCATTTTAAATAAAGTACGTCTTATACTGAACAAAAAACAAAAAAATTACAAAAATATAACATTAAATTTTTTATATTGTCTTTTATGCTAATTTATTTTATTTCAAATTTTACTTTATTATATATTCTTTTATTTCAACTTGGTTTAATATTATTTAAATGCAACTTGACTGAATCGGAAAATTTCACGTTGTATATTAAACGAAAAAAAAAACATCCCTTGATTTTAGGTGAAAACGGCAACTGGCATCATGGCGGCCGTATTGCATAGGCAGTATATTACCCACTATATTTATTATTAGGCTAACTTTGTTGGATTATATATCCATTAATCGGATGCTTAGATCCCATAACCCTAATTTGTTTATGTCGATTAAAGTTACGAAATCAATTTTATTTTAGTAAATATGTTTGCGTGAATAATTTCAATGTTTTTGTTTGTTTTTCTTTTCTTTCTAATTTATTCTGCTTTGCTATATCTTAGTATTATATTGTTCACAGACGATATTTTATGGTAGATATGGTCATATATATTCATGAAATGGAGTTTTTACAAATTTATAACAAATTAATTACGTATATAGATTTCAATGGGAATCCCAACATTAAATATCCGAACATTAGAATCTTCATATTTTCACAATGATCACATTAAACCTGGAAAATTGTCTAAGTACACTTATTGCGTTTTTATATGGAACTGTATGTTCACTTCACTTAACTTTTTCGCAACATAAGTACTTTATTATTTCTGACTATATGCAAAATTGGAAAATTAAGCTGAATGCTGGAAAAATACAAGCCATCTTTTTCACCAGAAAAAGAAGTCCTTGTTATCTACCTGGCACCAGGCTAAGGCTAGGCACTCATCAAATACCATGGGAGAAATCTCTTAAGTACCTCGGAGTAATTTTTGATAAGAAGCTCACAGCGATCATGTTAAATATATAACAGAAAAATTTAATATAGCTATCAAAATGCTATACCCTCTTATTAATAGGAACTCCAATTTGAGCAAGGAAAATAAATTAGTAATCTACAATTCCATTTTCCTATCTATATTATATGCTTGCCCAGCATGGGGCATAACTGCAAACTCGCATATTAAACAAGTAAGGAAGGCTAAGTTCGGGTGGAACCGAACATTACATACTCAGTTGAGAGCTATGGAGACAAAATAAGGAAAATCACCATGTAGGAAAATGAACCTAGGGTAACCCTGGAATGTGGTTGTATGACATGTGTATCAAATGGAAGGTATTAAAGAGTATTTTAAGAGAGAGTAGGCCATAGCTCTATGGATGGACGCCATTTAGGATATCGCCATAAAGGTGGACTAGGGCTGACTCTAGAATTTGTTTGTACGATATGGGTATCAAATGAAAGGTGTTACTGAGCATTTTAAGAGGGAGTGGGCCTTAGGTCTATCGGTGGACGCCTTTTCGAGATATCGCCATTAAGGTGGACCAGGGGTGACTCTAGAATGTGTTTGTACGATATCGGTATCAAATGAAAGGTGGTAATGAGTATTTTAAAAGGGAATGGGCTTTAGTTCTATAGGTGAACGCCTTTTCGAGAAATCGCCATAAAGGTGGACCAGGGGTGACTCTAGAATATGTTTTTACGATATGGATATCAAATGAAAGCTGTTAATGAGTATTTTGAAAAGGAGTGATCCTTAGTTCCATAGGCGGACGCCGTTTCGAGATATCGCCATAAAGGTGGACCAGGGGTGTCTCTAGAATGTGTTTGTACGATATGGGAATCAAATGAAAGATGGTAATGAGTATTTTAAAAGGGAGTAGTACTTAGTTCTATAGGTGGACGCCTTTTCGAGATATCGCCATTAGGGTGGGCCAGGGGTGACTCTAGAATGGGTTTGTATTATATCGGTATCAAATGAAAGATGGTAATGAGTATTTTAAAAGGGAGTAATCCTTAGTTCTATAGGTGGACGCCTTTTCGAGATATCGCCATAAAGGTGGACCAAGGGTGACTCTAGAATGTTTGTACGATATGGGTATCAAACGAAAGGTGTTACTGAGCATTTTAAGAGGGAGTGGGCATGAGGTGTATAGGTGGACGCCTTTTCGAGATATCGTCATTAGGGTGGGCCAGGGGTGACTCTAGAATGTGTTTGTACGATATGGGTATCAAACGCAAGGTGTTACTGAGCATTTTAAGAGAGAGTGGGCATTAGGTCTATAGGTGGACGCCTTTTCGAGATATCGCCATTAGGGTGGGCCAGGGGTGACTCAAGAATGTTTGTACGATATGGGTATCAAACGAAAGGTGTTACTGAGCATTTTAAGAGGGAGTGGGCATTAGGTTTATAGGTCGACGCCTTTTCGAGATATCGCCATTAGGGTGGGACAGGGGTGACTCTAGAATGTTTGTACGATATGGCTATCAAACGAAAGGTGTTACTGAGCATTTTAAGAGGAAGTGGACATTAGGTCTATAGGTGGACGCCTTTTCGAGATATCGCCATTTGGGTGGGCCAGGGGTGACTCTAGAATGTTTGTACGATATGGGTATCAAACGAAAGGTGTTACTGAACATTTTAAGAGGGAGTGGGCATTAGGTCTATAGGTGGACGCCTTTTCGAGATATCGCCATTAGGGTGGGTCAGGGTGTGTTTGTACGATATGGATATCAAATTAAAGGTATTAATGAAGGTTTTAAAAGCGAGTGGCCCTTAGATGTATATGTGAAGGCGTTCTCGCGATATCGACCAAAATGTGGACCAGGTGATCCAGAAAATCATCTGTCGGGTACTGCTAATTTATTTATATATGTAATACCACTAACAGTATTCCTGCCAAGATTCCAAGGTCTGTTGATTTCGCCTTGTAGAACTTTTTCATTTTCTTCTACTTAATATGGTAGGTGTCACACCCATTTTACAAAGTTTTTTCCAAAGTTATATTTTGCGTCAATAAAACAATCCAGTTACTATGTTTCATCCCTTTTTTCGTATTTGGTATAGAATTATGGCATTTTTTTCATTTTTCGTAATTTTCGATATCGATAAAGTGGGCGTGGTTATGGTCACATTTCGGCCATTTTTTATACCAAGATAAAGTAAGTTCAGATAAGTACGTGGGCTAAGTTTAGTAAAGATATATCGGTTTTTGCTCAAGTTATTGTGTTAACGGCCGAGCGGAAGGACAGACGGTGGACTGTGTATAAAAACTAGGCATGGCTTCCACCGATTTCGCCCGTTTTCACAGAGAACAGTTACCGTCATAGATTCTATGCTCCTACCAAATTTGAGAAGGATTGGTAAATTTTTGTTCGACTTATGGCATTTAAAGTATTCTAGACAAACTAAATGAAAATGGGCGGAGCCACTCCCATTTTGAAATTTTCTTTTATTTTCGTATTTTGTTGCATCATGTCATTACTTGAGTTGAATTTTGACTTAATTTACTTATATACAGTAAAGATATTAAATTTTTTGTTAAAATTTGAATTTAAAAAATTTTTTTTTTAAAAAGTGGGCGTGTTCTTCATCCAATTTTGCTAATTTTTATTTAACACATATATAGTAATAGTAGTAACGTTCTTGCTAAATTTCATCATGATATCTGCAACGACTGCCAAATTACAGCTTGCAAAACTTTTAAATTACCTTCTTGTAAAAGTGGGCGGTGCCTCGCCCATTGTCCAAAATCTTACTAATTTTCTATTCTGCGTCATAACGTCAACCCACCTACCAAGTTTCATCGCTTTAACCGCCTTTGGCAATGAATTATCGCATTTTTTCGGTTTTTCGAAATTTTCGATATCGAAAAAGGGGGTGTGGTTATAATCCGATATCGTTCATTTTAAATAGCGATCTGAGATGAGTGCCCAGGAATCTACGTACCAAATTTCATCAAGATACCTCAAAATTTACTCAAGTTATCGTGTTAAGGGACAGACGGACGGACGGACGGCGAAATCGATGGAAGCCTCGCCCAGTTTTTATACACAGTCCACCGTCTGTCCTTCCGCTCGGCCGTTAACACAATAACTTGAGCAAAAACCGATATATCTTTACTAAACTTAGCCCACGTACTTATCTGAACTCACTTTATCTTGGTATAAAAAATGGCCGAAATCCGACCATAACCACGCCCACTTTATCGATATCGAAAATTACGAAAAATGAAAAAAATGCCATAATTCTATACCAAATACGAAAAAAGGGATGAAACATGGTAACTGGATTGGTTTATTGACGCAAAATATAACTTTGGAAAAAACTTTGTAAAATGGGTGTGACACCTACCATATTAAGTAGAAGAAAATGAAAAAGTTCTACAAGGAGAAATCAACAGCCCTTGGAATCTTGGCAGGAATACTGTTAGTGATATTGCATATATAAATTAATTAGCAGTACCCGACAGATGATTTTCTGGATCACCTGGTCCACATTTTGGTCGATATCGCGAGAACGCCTTCACATATACATCTAAGGGCCACTCGCTTTTAAAACCCTCATTAATACCTTTAATTTGATATCCATATCGTACAAACACATTCTAGAGTCACCCCTGGCCCACCCTAATGGCGATATCTCGTAAAGGCGTCCACCTATAGACCTAATGCCCACTCCCTCTTAAAATGCTCAGTAACACCTTTCGTTTGATACCCATATCGTACAAACATTCTAGATTCACCCCTGGCCCACCCTAATGGCGATATCTCGAAAAGGCGTCCACCTATAGACCTAATGTCCACTCCCTCGTAAAATGCTCAGTAACACCTTTCGTTTGATACCCATATCGTACAAACATTCTAGAGTCACCCCTGGCCCACCCTAATGGCGATATCTCGAAAAGGCGTCCACCTATAGACCTAATGCCCACTCCCTCTTAAAATGCTCAGTAACACCTTTCGTTTATACCCATATCGTACAAACATTCTAGAGTCACCCCTGGCCCACCCTAATGGCGATATCTCGAAAAGGCGTCCACCTATAGACCTAATGCCCACTCCCTCTTAAAATGCTCAGTAACACCTTTCGTTTGATACCCATATCGTACAAACATTCTAGAGTCACCCTTGGTCCACCTTTATGGCGATATCTCGAAAAGGCGTCCACCTATAGAACTAAGGATTACTCCCTTTTAAAATACTCATAACCACCTTTCATTTGATACCCAAATCGTACAAACACATTCTAGAGTCATCCCTGGCCCACCCTAATGGCGATATCTCGAAAAGGCGTCCACCTATAGACCTAATGTCCACTCCCTCTTAAAATGCTCAGTAACACCTTTCGTTTGATACCCATATCGGACAAACATTCTAGAGTCACCCCTGGCCGACCCTAATGGCGATATCTCGAAAAGGCGTCCACCTATAGACCTAATGCCCACTCCCTCTTAAAATGCTCAGTAACACCTTTCGTTTGATACCCATATCGTACAAACACATTCTAGAGTGACCCCTGGCCCACCCTAATGACGATATCTCGAAAAGGCTTCCACCTACAGACATCATGCCCACTCCCTCTTAAAATGCTCAGTAACACCTTTCGTTTGATACCCATATCGTACAAACACATTCTAGAGTGACCCCTGGCCCACCCTAATGACGATATCTCGAAAAGGCTTCCACCTTCAGACATCATGCCCACTCCCTCTTAAAATGCTCAGTAACACCTTTCGTTTGATACCCATATCGTACAAACATTCTAGAGTCACCCCTGGCCCACCCTAATGGCGATATCTCGTAAAGGCATCCACCTATAGACCTAATGCCCACTCCCTCTTAAAATGCTCAGTAACACCTTTCGTTTGATACCCATATCGTACAAACACATTCTAGAGTGACCCCTGGCCCACCCTAATGACGATATCTCGAAAAGGCTTCCACCCACAGACATAATGCCCACTCCCTCTTAAAATGCTCAGTAACACCTTTCGTTTGATACCCATATCGTACAAACATTCTAGATTCACCCCTGGCCCACCCTAATGGCGATATCTCGAAAAGGCGTCTAATGTCCACTCCCTCTTAAAATGCTCAGTAACACCTTTCGTTTGATACCCATATCGTACAAACATTCTAGAGTCACCCCTTGCCCACCCTAATGGCGATATCTCGAAAAGGCGTCCACCTATAGACCTAATGCTCACTCCCTCTTAAAATACTCAGTAACACCTTTCATTTGATACCCAATACCCATATCGTACAAACACATTCTAGAGTCACCCCTGGTCCACCTTAATGGCGATATCTCGAAAAGGCGTCCACCGATAGACCTAAGGCCCACTCCCTCTTAAAATGCTCAGTAACACCTTTCATTTGATACCCATATCGTACAAACAAATTCTAGAGTCAGCCCTGGTCCACCTTTATGGCGATATCCCTAAATGGCGTCCATCCATAGAACTATGGCCTACTCTCTCTTAAAATACTCTTTAATACCTTCCATTTGATACACATGTCATACAACCACATTCCAGGGTTACCCTAGGTTCATTTTCCTACATGGTGTTTTTTCTTATTTTGTCTCCATAGCTCTCAACTGAGTATGTAATATTCGGTTACACCCGAACTTAGCCTTCCTTACTTGTTTATATTTTTATTTTATTTTTTATAAAGGTATACCCTATTTACTCGAAATTTGTGTTTTGTGTCACACTTGCATATTAGATATGTATTTATACAAAATTAAACGGGTGGCGTAAAAGAGATTAAATTCCTTTAGCAAATTTCTTCGTTTTTAACTAAAAGTTCATGTTTTTTGAATTATGACACTATTGAAGTAAATGGGCGATATATGTATATGGGTGATTTAGGCCTACTGGGGAACCGAGCTCCAAAAACTAACTTCGGTAGCGCGCCAACGGGGACCTTCCGGGTGGTGTGGAAAAACCTATTTTTCAATTCAATTTCAAGTAATTTCACCATATTTCTATGTAAATTTCATTTGATTTTACATAATTTTTATATTTTTGTTTAAGGAGCTCCATACCAAAACGTTATAATTACATGTGAAAAGTTTGTAGAAAATTTAAGAAAATACAATCAAAAAGTACAAAGCCTTAGATCAAATTCAAAATTTTAAAGAAAAAGTTAAAAAGTTAGACCAGTTTGCTATATTTTCAACACTTGATGCATAGGCTGAGTTGAAAAAAATACACGTTGGTCGAATTTCGACCACAGGCGATACTAGTGTTTATAAAAGTGCTTCGCGAAATTTTGTATGGGAATGGCCAAGGCGAAATAAACTTTAATTGCCAAGTCTGAAGTTCCTTCATATTTACAAACGCAACATCTTGGTTGATTATGGCGATGTTATTGGAATGCATAAGCTTGTGTTAAACGCATTCATATGAAAAATGTCATTGTACCACGGGCTTACTTGTAGTTAATTAAATTTTCATTTGATTATTGTAATTTTTTTCTTTATACATTATTTTTTTAAATTGCATTATTATTATTATTTTTTTTTTCTTATGTGAAAATTATTTTTTGTTTTAAAAAATAAAAAAAAAAAAATTCATTCTAACCACAAAAGGTCATTAATTTAAATTATATCATGCGAGAAAAGTGTATTTTAGGTATGAAACGAGTTTGTATCTACTAGTTGAAGCGGTGAAAAGTGTTAAATATTTTTTTGGGTGTGGATCGATGATATTTCATTGGTTGAGTTCTACTAATTTCTTTCTATAAAGCTTTAATAACATCCACAACACATACACATTTCTTTTTAAAACCAAAAAAAAAAAAATACATACTCATATTTTTATTTATTTCCTTCTCACAGCACAATTTACCGAGGATGGTTCCTTTATTGGTCAATATGTGCCAGGTAAATTACAACCGCCCGTCAGTCCACAACCCGTCAATAATACGCCAGCAGCGCACCAATCGCCAACAGCGCCGCCAGCGCCACAAGGTGCTCCTGTTGGCGTCTCAAATACTTCGGCTGTGGCTACATATGTTTAGGTGTTGCAACTACAACAATAGCAGCAGCAGAATCAGCAATATTAGCAGGCGGTGCAATAGCAACAAATGCAATATCATCCAGCTGACTAATAATAAAAATAAGTTACATATAACTGCACTGCAAAATAGCAAAAGGTCGTTAATGCAAGACGAGGCTCATTTATGGAAGCGCGGCAAAGTGTAATTTTTATAGTGATTTCAATTGGTTTATGAGTTTTACTTGAGAAATATGTATGGCAGTGACATGAGAAGTAGTAGTAACCATGATGAAATAATAAAGGCGATGTCAACAACATAACCTCACTTTTTCGGCAGCTCTATTGGCCAGTATTTACTTGTACTACAAAAGTACTAAATTTTTATTGCTAAATTTTTCCTACAAATTTCTTCAAAAAATTAAGTTTTCTGGAAAATTTTGTCTATAATCTTTTGAATAATGCAAAGTTATGATTAGGTTTATGTTACGTTAATGCCAGTATTTACGTGTATTTCAAAAGTAATAATTTTTCGTACAAATTTTTCAAATAAATTAGTTTTCTGCAAAATTGTGTCTATATTCTGTTAGGGAATACAAAGTTACGTTAATCTTTTTGGCCAAACAATCCTTGTAAAGAATTATATAGTTATAATATTTCTAAACGTATAGTAAAATCTACTCCGATCGTAGTAGAATTCAAAGGCAGTTATGTGTGATAGACAACCCTCTAAATTATGCATGCCGAACCTGTCAGAATAAGTGAAGACGTCAACAGGATGAGAACACACCTGAATATTCATTTCATCATGGAGTTCTACTACGATCGTAGTAGATTTTACTATACCTTTAGAAATATTATAACTATATGAGCCGTTACTAGAATTGTTTGGCCATAAAGATTAAAGTAACTTTGTATTCCCTAAAAGAAAATAGACAAAATTTTGCAGAAAACTAATTTATTTGAAGAATTTGTACGAAAAATTAAGCAATCCAAATTTATTACTTTTGAAATACACGTAAATACTGGCATTTAGAGCTGCCGAAAAAGTTAGGTTATGTTGTTGACATAACCTTTATTATTACATCATGAATTTCATCATGGTAGTAACGATAATGGGTAAATATTAGTGAATGAAGTTACAAGATTTGATAAACCTGCAATTTACAATAAAAAAAAAAAAATTATTAAAGAGGACGTTGACATAGTCTAAATAATAACAAATAAAATTGATGATATTTAGTCAAGTACATAGAAGAAAGGTAAGGGGAATATCGATATTTGATTATACACTCCTGGTCCTGGATTAGGCGCCATTCCCATTTTCCTTCCAGCAAATCGGAATCTAATTAATTGCTAAAACTAAATTTCTACTTTTCCGCGAACTAGTTCATAAGTGTGCCACATTCATCGCTAAATCTACTATGTTGTTTTTCGACAACACAATACGTCTCTGGAATAATATTCCTACTGCTGTGAGAAAATATCTAAACCAAAACAACTATAGACGGATTCTTTTTAGCTTTTTCTCTAGTGATAGCACTGAAGCTTTTTATCTATGGAAACTTTTGAAATCTACATATTTCTCTATACTCCTTAACCTTTCTGTTTCTACTTTACTCTCATCTATTTTTTGAAATATAGCTTAGATATAAAGCTATATACATATATAAGGTAGTACTATATACACCGCAATTTTTATGACATCTGTTCGTTGTACTATAAAAGATTTCATTATCTTAATGTACTGTAACGAATTCAGGGAAATTCCGCTTATTTGAAACCTTATGCTAACGTTCGAATCGCTAAACTGTTGAATAAATCACTCCAGTATTCAGTATTGCAAACTGGTCTTTATTTAGATTACTTTGGGAGTAGTATTATACTTCACAACCAATAGCGTGTTTAAATCAAAACTGATTCGTTATTACTCAGCTTTCGCTGCTTTTATACTCTCGGCTTCCTCGTAAACCCATTTCTCCTAAGGTCTAGTAATTTCGCGAACAGTTGTACCTCATGCTTGGTAATTGGGCTATATGCGTGTGTATGTGTGAGTAAGTACTTCGGCTGATGACTACATGTGTGTTTGTGAGATGAGATATTTCACTTCTCGTCGCCTTCCATGTATGTATATATGTGTGTAAATGAATATTGAAGTGTTCATGTACACAAGTGTGGTTCTTGTTGTTGCGTGATTATTTACTAACAGCCTAGTGATGTCAATATTCGTCATAGTACTAATAATTAAATTGTCAAATAAATACTAACATATTAAATTTATTTTCGCTTAAACGCCTAAACGATGTTGGTCGTTTTGTAAAAAGTCAGGCCCGCTATTCCTGCTTCGCGATAACTGGTCAAGTCTTTCTCCACCTGCCTCTCCCAACTCAGTGGATATCTCATTCTTGCTGTGTTTCTAAACTGCGGTGTCGACTGAAATACTATTTTGGTTAGAGCGTCTTCGTCCAAACGCATAACATGACCTAGCCAGCGAAGCCTTTGTAGTTTTATTGGTTGCATTATCTTTATATCTGCATAATGTTCATACGGCTCATTACACCACCACCATAAATGTTCCGCTAAACTCTTCTCTCGAACACTACCAGAGCTTTCTCCCTTCCCTCGATACCGTCCAGGATTCCGAGCTATACATCAGGACAGGCATGATGAGCGACTTTTAGAGCTTTATTTTTGTTCGTCGGAAGAGTACTATACTTGTAAATTGCCTACTCACTACACTTTAGCACTTGTTGGCAAGATTTATTCTCCATTTGAATGCTAAGCTGACAATGTTTTCGTTATTAATGCTGATTTGCAGATGGATGAAGTCCTTCACAGTGTAGATTATATAGCCGTCAACAGTGACGTGGCAGCAGAAGTGCGAATGCGTCGACTCTTTTTTGGGTGACAGCAAGACAGAAGGTAGAACTCATGGCACGTTTGAAAAGGCCAACAATATATGATATCATAACGCCAGCAATTGTTCGCTCTTTTAATAGATTGTGCCATCAGGTTTAATTTTGCTTTGTATTATCTTCTCCAGCATACATATATAGCTTATAGAAAACGGGCGAAGGGGAGTCGCTGAAGAGATTTCCCCTAACTTTATGACGAGGAGTGTATAGAGGTCAATAATCTAGAAATATAAATATGTATTGTAATGCAAAATCAAGTATGTAATATTTTTATTGAATATAAATGCTTATAATAAATTAATAGTAATAATTGAAAAAAAAGAAAAAGGAAAGTTATGAAGTAAAGGAATTTATTTAAAATAAATATTTCTTTGTTTCGCTTATGTACTTAATGTATTTCGTGTAAGTGATGAGCGCAATGAAAGGCATTTCAAATTAAAAAAAAAAATGCAACACTAGCCCTATATTCTTAAAAACGGGCTTAAGGCCCGAACACATCCGAATTTTGCATCGTGTTGGCGCTGGCGCTACTTTGAAAAGTTTCCCTCTCACAATTATTGCAAAAGAAAAAGTCAGATTTTAATTTTTAGGTCGTGATCATGACACAATAAAACCAGGCAGGTGATCTCAGTAGCACAACAAATAAAATTTAACGTCCCTTATAGTCCGGTATGCATTTTTAAGTAGAAGGAAGGGAAAATTGTTGGTACTATTTTGCTACTTTTTTAGTACGTTAGCAATGTAATGTGCGGAAAAGAGATAAACTCAATATTTCTTATACATTGAAAATGAGAACATGACAGAAAAGTGATGAGGAAACATAGGCAATAGGAAGAAAAATGCGAGGAAGTTGGAGGGAAGTGGGAAAAGTAAAGAGACCAGGTCATCAATCATTCCATTGACCACAAAAATCTGTAGTGGGCAATGGGATACTCTGAAGATCCAGCTATTCAGTTACGTTGTCTAAATCTTCTCCATTTACACTCAGCAAAAGAAAATAAACCCTCCCAAAAAAGGAAATACAGACCGCAGGCGTTGTTTTCCTGCACGTAACTTCATATTTCAGAAAGGTATTAATGTAGTACTTTTTTATGAAACTGAAAAAATCAATGCTGCAGATAAGTCAAGAAGCAACACTTAGAATTATGAGGGCGAGTGTTGTCAAATGCGACCCCATTTTGTAACAAAAACTTTACCTGTCTGGTTTTATTGCGTCATGGACATGCTGAAAAATGATAAAGAACAGCTTTTTAACATTAATAAAAAATTATGTTAAGCATTGAATTGAATAGCGATGAATATACAAAGACTTTCCCTGAATTGCAAAATATTTCAGGAACTAATTGACAACGCCAGCAAATCGTAATCTTTCGAACTTTTTGATTGAGAACTTAGCAACTAAAACGTCAGGTGTGGACGCAGCGTAAACACCAAAGCGACGCGAAAGTCGAATGTGTTTTGGGCCTTTTATTACAAAACAAGCACATAACGAACTTAAAAAAGCTAACTAAAATGTACTCTTTATTATTGACAGAAAAATTATTAGTATATATATATATATGTAGCGCGATTAAGGCTATGATTAAGCTAATGATTATCTTAAGTTATTGTTATTCAAACTGCAGTTACAGGGTTAAAGAAATGAAACAATGACGGAAATCGCACAGAGGCTGTCTATTTAGGTTTGGGGGTAGCTACCCTGATAGGGGAAGCTCACTTGGAAAACATGAAGGTCCGTTGTGATACCACATAAAATAAAATAAAATAAAGTAGCGGTGACGTAGATAAAGCTACTTAGAGAATAGTTGGGTAGCAACGATAAAATTACGAATGATTCCAATCTCAACCTTAGATAAATCCTCGGGAGATCCAAGTGAGTCGCGACCGAAGTACCTTCACCTTGTTCTGGCAAAAGCTGGACAATCGAGCATAAAGTGATGTGATGATTCCACCTCATCATCCTCCATACAGCTGCAGCATGATGGAGTTTCCAGTATATTGAGACGTAGCGCATGGATACCCATGGGACAATGCTCTGTCAAAATACCAATGATCATTGATATTGGAGCCTTAGTGAACCCAAGTACTTCGGCAGTCCTCCTGCCATCCACTTTCGGCCAGAAAAATCTTGCTACCCTGCAAGAGGTGGTGTCCGCCCAACGTTTGCTGAGCTGACTCGAGGAGGAGAAGAAATGCACAGGTGGCCAGCGGAATCCCTACAACCATTTTCATCCGGTTCAGTTGTACCGATGCGGGCTAAGAGATCCGCTTGACAGTTTCCCGGGATATCACTATGGCCCGGGACCCAGATAATCTTAATTATAAAATAGTTCGATGCGATCGCAAGCGAGGTCAGGCACTCCCAGACCACCCTCGATCTCACTGTAGTTGAGTTCAAGGCCTTGATAGCCACTTGGCTATCAGAGTAGATGTTCAATTCCCTAACCGTAGTAACGCTGGATAGCATTTTATCCAATGCATCCTTAATCACAGCAACCTCCGCTTGGAATACACTGCACTGATCAGCCAACTTAAACTTGCGGCTGACATTTAGCTTTTGACAAAGGACCCCCCACCAACCTTTCCGTCCAACTTCGACCTATCCGTGAACAAGTTAACCGGTCGATTTGAGTAAGATTTTTTCAAAAAGCGAAGTTATGTTCTAAAAAAAAGTTTAGGTTAGTTTGAGCGATCCTAGTAGGATTCTACTTTGGACATCATGAAGGTTCGTCGTGATACAACATATAATTTACTTCTTTAGAGCATGACAGCATAGCCACGAGTAGTTTCGTATATTACTGATCTCGAACTTGGTTAGACCCTCCGGAAATACGAGGCCAAAATACTTTCGCCTAACTCAAGTCCATTTCAATTATACCAATTCAACTCGATATGTAATCGATAACAAGACCAGGCACTCTCAGATCATTCTTTATCCCACCACAATCGAGTTCAGATTTTTTTGGCTGCATAGGGAAAACTGAAGATCCTGGCAGAAAACCCACGCCAACAAATTTCCCTTTCTACTTGGGCACGCTAACCTATATAGTCCACTATTAAACTTTCAACACTAAACAGTTTGTCCTGCATGTGATAAAGTCGAAGTTTGTATGAGAAGAAGTGGCCGCAATATTCATCGGATGAATAAAGCCAGTGCATCCCACCAGACCAGCACCTCATAAAAGGGCATTAGTCTCAGTCGCTTCTTTGATACATAACCTGGCATCAACTAAAAACGCAAAGCGAACTTAAAACGCTTTCTATCTTGTCAACGAAGTAGGAGCCTACCTCTTTCTCTGCTTCCATCCGCGGGTAACAACAAGAATACCTTCTTTAACATCTTTCATTCACATAACATGGCCCAGCAAGCACAGAGCATTTTTGGCGCCCAAATAGTCAATGCCCTTTCGATGGCCCATGCTTACTTACTTAATTGGCGCTTAATTATTCGAATGATTTCAGACTAGGCAGAAAATTTTAAAAAAGCAAACCGATGCCCAGAAAGGCACATCAAATTTTGTGTTCAAAAGACACCTCTTTTTGTTTCAAAATCGAATCAATAGCCCTTTCCTTTGAGCTTCTCATCTAATATAGATAGATATGCTGATTTTAACACCCGAGTAATCCTCTTCCAGATAGATGAATGAAATGCTCCAACGTTATTAGGGGAAACGATGGGGTTTGACTATGTTGGAATAAAGCTTTCTGTGATTATGACTTTGGTCTCTAGCCGAGTTTAAGGCAATTGGTGTACATGATGGCAAGCCAACAACGGGCGCCAGTACAGCGAGGCGACCGGGACATCAGGAAAGTGATTTTCAAACAGATACTCACTAGTTACTTATCGCTCACCCACCATGCACATTCCTCAAGTATTCCAAAGAGGCAAGATTTTTTGTGAAAATTTTCCTAAGCCCTCTAGGCTTGTTGCAGCCTTTCACGTTTTCACACATTTTTTCGCAACGAGCAACGATTTGTATATTGCGGACACCATCTTGTAGAGTCCCTGTCCATTGATTGTCCGGTTACTGGAAGTTCATCGAGAATTTCCGTCCCCCAGGGGAAGATTACCCATAATTTGTGGGGATACATATGGACGTCTTAAAGACAGAGGGAGGAAGTGGATAGGATAGGTTAGGTTAGGTTAGAGTGGCCGCCAGTGCGAGCACCAGTGCACTTAGGCCCAAAAGGTCCCATTGTAATACCTCTTGGATCTCTCCCCTACTCGAACCAACAGGTCGATTCAGCAAATGTCAGGAATTTTTAAGGTTCCAACTTAGCCAGCTCGCAAAGATCGTCAAATAAGGGAGATCCCAGAGATTTCTTCCTCTTGCGTCAAAGCGCAGGACAGTCACACAGAAAATGCTTGACTGTTTCTGTCCCCCCTTCGTCTTTGCAGCTCCTGCAGTAATCATTATAAGGAGCACCCATTCGTTATGCATGCTTCCCAATTGCTATGTTATAAGTCCAACCACCAGAGATATGTCCCCCCTTCCGAGAAGAATGAGATTTCTGGTACGTCTCCCGTCCCATTCAGGCCACACGAGCTTAGTGTGGTAGCAGAATACGAGATTGCTCCATCTCACACCCGCTTCCCTAGGGAAAATTCCTTTCAAAGTGAGCTTACAGGTAGCGAGCGGCATGTTCAATCCCTTTCAGGACGACGAAAGCGGAACGGATGTGCCCCCTCTTGCAAGTTCGTCAGCCATCTCATTACCCGGTTTTTCCGAGTGTCCAGGCACCCATACCAGACTGAGGGAAGTTTGCTCAGTGATCTCGTAAAGAGTTTTGCGGCACTTCACTGTCCTAGACTTACATGTGACCGATCCAAGTGCAGCCTGGCTGTCAGAGTAAATACAAATTTTATTATAGCCGTGAACAGCATTCTTCATGTGATCAACGGCCTCATTTATAGCAGCCAATTCCGCCTGAAAGACGCTGCAATGATCGGGTAGGCTAAAGGATTGATTCCACCCTAGTTGAGGTGCAAAGATCCCGCTGCCAACTTTTTATCCAGCTTGGAGCCGTCAGTATATATCTGCAGCCTATCGCTCAGGTCCGGCGGCTCCTTCGACTAATAATCCCTATAGGAAAAATTTAATTTTGTATCGATAATGTCTCTCTCTCTCTCTATAACGTCTTTCTCTAGGCAAAACTTCGTTGCATATTTAAGAATATGTTGACCAAAAATATATCCACTGCAGAGTAGTAGATTCCCAGCTTTGGTCTATTAATTGATGACACATAATTAATGAACAGTAATGAAACTTAATATGGGTTTATTAAATTGTGCTGTTCCAAGTAGAGCTGTGCGATTTACCGATTATTAAAAATTTTGATTAGACGCAACATTACTTACTCGATTAATCAATTAACTCTTATTTATGATTAAATAAAAAAGAATTATTAAAAAACTTTTAAAAAATGTTTATACGAGTTATCAGTTTTTTGTTTTTTTTTTTTAATAATCAAAACGCATTTAAATTGAGTAGTCGTTTGTTGATTACTCACAGTTTAAATAAATAGATTAATTATATTAAAATAAGCAATTTCCGATGAAGCAGTTTCAGCGTTCCCCTTTTAAAGTTCGGTTTAAATTAATCGGAATTTTTGTTCATCAAGCAGTCGGTTAACCGTGCAATTGATTATTCAACTTAGTCGATGAATCGCATAAAAGATCGGGCCAAGTCACATTGCATTTTGTGGAAAGCAAAGAAAGTAAATGAAGTATATATAATTTGCAAAAAATATTTACGTATGTAATTCATTTAGCGAGCCTTATACGTTGAGCTTAAAATAAGAAAAAATTTATTAACATATAATTGTTTAATTTAACTTTTCACATGCCTTTAACAATATACACAAGTATGTATGTAACTATGTGAGTTAGAATATTAATGCTTACATACAAAATCAGAATAAATATCAATGTAATTGTATGATATATAAAAGAGAAAAAAGAAAAAAAATAGCTTAGTAATAAACAATTTATTTTTTCCTTTTCACTCCCACCAACACTACACTTTTCTCAACTTTTAAAATAAAAATAAAAAATTAGTTAAGTATAAAAAAAAATGTTCGAATGCTATTTAACAAATCAAATTGCCAATAAAAAAATAAAAAGCTTAGTGTTTATATTATTTTCGCTGCCACTGTATAAAAAACTAGAATACGTTTTTACAAAATATTTAAATAGTCATTGTAAATGCATACATAAGTGTATATATATATAAATACAAATATTGATGTAGTTGTATGTATGCTAAATATTTTAAAGTAAACACTCTTTTATGAATGTAAAATTAAAAAGAAATATTTATACATACACCAGTAGAAAATAATCTACAATATTAAAAATGTGAATTAAAAAAAATTTTTAAGTAACGTACACAGCGAAATTCTAAAAAACAAAGATATTGACAAAAAATAATTTTAAAAATTTACGGATTACTGTGCACCATATAAATAAATTTTTCACTTTTAGTTTGTTTTTATATTACTAAACAATTTGATATTTTTGAAAAATAGTTATCTTGAAATTATATAATAAATTTAAAAAAATAGAACTATAAAACCGCGTTTAAGAAAATATATATCACAAAATTAAAGAGATAAGAATTAACTTTTATCTCCGAAAAACCACCCATTCTAATTTGCGCCTAAAATTATGCTTCTTGTTTGTTGGCAGTGCTTGATCATAAACATTTTATACCCACTTAACATTCTAATTATGAAATATAGCCACTTAAATGGTTGGACGGGATATCCACATTCACTAACATTTCAAACAACATTTGACAGTGGTAAATAAGTTTAACAATAATTTTAGCAATTTTGCAATTAACTAGCTTTTGGCAATATTAAAACTCGACAAAATTAGCCCGACTTTTTTCTATTCTAAATGCAAGTTTCTGAAGTGGCAAATAGAGTATGAAATTGGGTTTTTTTTTTGTGATTACGGGTCACACATTAGCAGTAAAAGCGTTAAAACGCTACTTAAACACCGTATTTTTTAGCATAAAATAAGATAGGGTACATAACCACAATTAAACAAAATTTTGAATCACCTCCACAATACATCCCACATTTTTGTCTTTCTTACACGTACATTTAAGTAAATGTGTACTTAAGTCTTTATTGCTAATTAAAATTCAAAAATAATAATTTTATGCCATTGGAAAAAACTATTAAATAACTGATTTAGTTTTAGATATATGTAGGTATACTTCTAATTATTTTTTTAGTTCTTAAAAACGTCCATAGTTTAGATTATTTATTATACAAATCAATAATTTGGATTAAGAAAGAATTTGCAATATAGTTGTTGACTTTTGGAGAAAAAGTGCAACACTGTCTAGCGAAATTTTGTACATTTTTACATAAAAATAAAAAAGGCGGCCATCAATTCAAATAACGTACATAGCCTGTAGATCTATGCATAAATCAAAGAAACTTCAAAATAAATATAAAAAACAGCTCGTCTTTAGAAATTGTGTCTAATGTTCACACACAAAGTTTATGTAATAATTGAAATGCAATTTATAAAAATTTTATTAAAAAAATAAAACTAGTATGATTTTTCAAAAGTGAAAAATATCACAAACATTATGTACAATATTTTTTTTTTTAATAAAATTCCTAAGTTATTTAATTTTTTTTGTTGGTATGCATAAATAAGTCTAATGAAATTATTAGATTATTTTTTAATTTTTAAGTATAAATTTGTCATAATCCTATCCAGTGATTTTTATTAAGTTCCACTTTATGTATTTAACCTAATGAATTAACTGTTAAATTTATAAACACAAATATTATTTATTGTATAACTGATAGGATACCGCATTAACTATTAAAATATTTAATAATAAACATAAGAAAAAAAATGTATTTTATTTAAATTTATGAGTTACCGGTGTACTGCAAATTATCCTACACGTTACTGGTTTCATTTCATTCATAAATTAAATGTCGTTTCACCGTAAAAAAGCATTGGTCCCTTCAAAACCGGTGGCGTCAGGGCCGTAGAGAGAAAACACGGGGCCGGGACTAAACAATTTACGGTCCCCCTATAATAAATCCACTAATACATTTGATTAACCAGAATTAATGACGTCTCATTCATGCATCATTATTGATGGATTACGTCAAACAAAATTTTTGTCACATCAACGAAATGATTTTTGGACTAAGAACTGAAAATAAAATTACCACAGAATATTTATTATTAATACTTTTTTATTGTAACGTAGAAATAAAATTCTCCTTTAACAGCCACATATTGTTTCAAATAATCTTTTCTAGTTATTTGGTAACATTTTAGTAAATTTCTGATAAATGTAATGATGATTATAAATTTTAATTATTCAATATAGAAGGTCCGGATACCAAAGAGTGGTTTTTCGTGCTTTTTTCGCTGCAAATTTTTTTATAATAATATCAAAATTTCACTGTCTTGCCAAAACGGATTCAACATATAGCGTGGCAAATCCTGAAACTCGCTCTTGAGAACAACACGATCTATGAAAGTTTTTGATTCTTGCAACGAAGCCGAAAGAACGTTCTGCACTAGCTACAGTGACAGGTATAGGCGAAAGTTACGTAGCAACACAAATTTTGGGGAAAATTGTATGCAGATTTTGAACATAGATGGCATTTAGCAATTCCAATGGTGACAGACCTTTATCAAAATTTGCTTCGTAAATATGTTTCAAGTGAATTATTTCGCATTCTAAACTTTGAGAAACGTCCGACTTGTATTTTTCGACAAATTTTGCTGCGCTCGCCCGAACCATAGTTTCATCCATGTCTTCAAATTGCCACAAAAAGGAAAACGTCTCGCTCATATTTCTCATAACTGCAAATCGTTCAGTAAGGCCAGTGATTACTAAATCAACGATCACCAGGAACGTTTTGTTTTTAAAATCAGACTCTGAATAATTCGTAATAATCTCGTTTAAATTATCTTCAGAACGTCTTTTGGGTTTTCTCTTTCGAATGTCCGGAAACTTTGGCGAGATGTTCAATTGAATAGCAACTGTTTTGCATTCGTTTAAAATTGTCTCCCATTGGTTCCTGATCAACTTCAAACAGCTTATAAGGCATCTAGATGTCGCGGTGCCCCCATAAAATCAGAAAACAAAATTTCAGAAACACATTTTTTCAGATAACATTAGTCAGAATCCTTTTTCAGAAAGACAAAATTCAAAGGTAAAATTTCAGAAGGCGAAATTCAGAAGTCAAAATTTAGAAAGTAATCAGACGACAAAAAAATATTAAATTTTTCTTAAAATTCAGAAACGTTTATTTATTTGGAAGGAATTACATATGTATAAAGAAAGAGTAATACAATCTAAAATTTTAAATTGTGTCCAATGGCAAGCATGCAATTAATTAAATGTTTTCGCGTTTATCTTTTTCAAATGAATTTACAAAATTGAAAAAAACGAAGTCTTTATATTTTATCTTGCGTTTCCGATATGGCTCGCCTCCAGCTGAAAATTGGTGCAGTTTTGTTTCTGTTATTGCACGTTGGTTTTTTATTTTATTTGTGAAATTAAATATGTTAGGGTATGTCCCAAACGCAATTCGAATGATGTTGTACCACCTTTAGATATATTTATTTGTACGGACTTCACCCAATTTGGTGATATTATACATATTCCATAATTCGAATGGATGTGACGACTTCTTTCGACGTGGCTGTGTTCCAGGCTGAAAAAAATTTCAGAAGTCAAAATTCAGAAAGTAATCAGACAGCAAAAACATAAAATTTTGGCCAAAATTTGACTTCTTAATTTTGTTTCTGAATATTGATTTCTGAATTTTTTTTCCGGATTTCTGACTTCTGAATTTTGGCTTTCTGAAAAAAAGGTTCTGACTAATGTTTTCTGAAAAATTTTGTTTCCGAATTTTTGTTTTCTGAATTTATGGGGGGAACCAGATTTCGGACCTCAACATCTATGGTGACGTTTATAGCTTGGAGCACGACGTTTCTTTCATTAATGGTAGTCCGTATTTTGAACCAAATTGAGGACAGCAAGATACACTCGAACTTGCTGATGTACTTGAGAATGCCGGTAACATCTCCATATGCTTGCGCAGTCAAATTTGGCTTTTGTCTGAAAGACTATGAAGAGAGATCGGTACATTTTTTTTAGGATGTCCCATCGCTGTGGACTGCACCTGAAAGTAGTAAAACATTTTTGTACAACTCCGAAGTAAGTAATTGCAGCCGTACAACATTCTGCAGCATCAACACCACATAAATTGAGATTGTGGGTTGCACAAGGCGAGTAATCAGCATTCGAGTTTTTGTCGAGTATGTGACGTAGTGCTCCGTTACAAGCTCCTTTCATATTGGCGTCGTTATCGTACCCTTGTGCACGACAATCTTTTAATGGGATTTCATGTTTACCTAGAGTATGGCAAATTAAATCAGCGATTTCCTGACCAAATTTGTTGCTTTCGAATTGAAATGGAGGTAGCGCAAAATGAACGTAGTCTGTTCAACGTGACTAGCATCAGGCATAGCATCAATGATATTAGCAAAATTCTTGACTTTCTTGCGTTTATCTAATATAGTTTCCCTCACGTGCTTTGCACAAATTTCTATAAACTCGTTCTGAATGTCTGAGGAATGATAGTGAACTTGTAAACGTTTGTGCTGCTGTTGTGAAATCCTAACTTTCTCCAAATGATCTCTAAGTATCGGATCATAATAGCCTATGAGATCTTAAATGCCCAAAAATGTCCATTGTTTCGTTCACCAAGATATATACTTTAGCCTTTGAAAGCTAGGCCTATTTCACCCTAAAAAAAAATAGTGTCCAAAATTCTATATAAAATGTCTTTCCACTTTTGGGTTTCAGTGATTAGCTGTTCATTATTAAGTGTATCAATTGTAGCCTCCTTTTGAATTCGATTTTGTAAATATCGCCATTGAATATAACATTTAATGTGATCTCGAGTATTTTCGTGTGATGGAAGTTTATCGTATAGCTTCTTCCATACCTGGAATTTCGAATACCCGCCAGGAGAACAAATTTTAGGTCGATTTAAAGTATTGGTGCTTAACAGACGACATGGTAGGCAATAAAAAGCATTGGTACTTGTACTCCACACTAACCAGTCACGCTCCACTTTCTCTCCATTTGGCAAGATTCTGTTTAACAACGAGTTAGGAAATGCCTGGACATGAAAATCACGTGGAAAAATAAAATGACACTTTTGATGACCTTGACAAATTATTTCGTTGACTTCTTCAGATCGCAGAAACTCATTATCCACGGTACCGATATCGTAGTCGTTTAAATAATCTGGACTTTGATATAGAGTTGGTGGTATTGTTGGAAGACTTTTTGATGATGAACCTTCATCAGTGTCACCACGAAAACTTTACGATTTCGGATTCATGTAAACATACATTTTTGCTTGATGTTTTTATTGTCTCCTCACTGCTCGAAGGCCCAGGCAAAAAATTATTATCAATATTCGTTGCTTTTGAAATTCGGCTTAAAATTTGCACATGAACAACTAAAGACTCTCCTGAATTAAAAAAAATGTCTTAGTACCTCTAAATCGCGAGCCTCCTGAGAAGCACATATTGTTTGATGTTTTTATAGTCTCCTCAGGCCCAGGCAAAAAATCATTATCAATATTCGTTGCTTTTGAAATTCGGCTTAAAAGTTGCACATGGAACAACTAAAGACTCTCCTGAATTAAAAAAAATGTCTTAGTACCTCAAAATCGCGGGCCCCCTGAGAAACCCCGGGCCCGGAGGCAGTCCCACCATCACCCTTTCCGTCGGGCCAGTATACTCGTATTGGTGGTCGCTGGCACTAAATGTCTTTAAGCACTTTGGTATAGCCAAAAAAGTGCTTTCAGATACCATTGCTTTCCCGCAGCCATGTCTCGTAAGAATGGTCGATAAACCCGAGCTTATGACTTGCAGTAGAACCGCAATGTTCAGTAACCGTGTTGCTCTTGCGTTAACTGTTGGCTTCTGAGCTAAAGTCTTCTGCGATGATAACCGCTGCTCCTATTACTCGGGTCACGTCCTCCATGTCATCAAGCTTTTGTTGTAACTCCTGCATGCTGGAATTAGGACCAGAAGTTGACGTTCCCGCTTCTTTTCCTTTTTGTAAGCGCGCTGCTTAAAATGGCACATCCTAATGCAAATTCATGCAAACTCTTATAGCGACTAAAGATTTGCTGCCATTGTTGCATTCAATGTTTTTAGCGTGTGGGAAAGTGGTCACTGTGCTACATTCGATGTGGTAGTGTGGTAAACAGCAGCGAATTTAACACCCAGTTATTTTTTGTTGTATTCCCTACTTTACTCATATATACATATGTATTTATGATCACTAGCCAATTTATTTCTATTTATCAACAATATTATTCCAGCCAAAGTCCGTCTGCTGCTCATAGCTATCCGACAATGCGCGCGTCATGCGTCATATAATCCTTGAACCACGAAGCTTTTGGTTGCCATAGTCCTTCATGCAGCGTACTTCCTTAACGGTTGTATATTACCTAAATTTTGCTGTAGAGAGAACATGTGTATTTGTTTTAATACGTACGAGACAATGTAAGAGTTGGTTTAGTTCGGTGAAATAAGTGGATAAACACTGTTATAACAACAACATGAGGGCTGAAAGGCTGTAGACTGACAAATTAATTAATTGCTGCCATCACACCCCGGTCAAAGCAACATCAAAATTTTAGAAATAAGGTTTATCAATTATAAGAAAACTTTTCTAAGCGGGGTCGCCCCTCGGCAGTGTTTGGCAAGCGAATCGCTCCGAGTGTATTTATGCCATGAAATGCTCTCAGTGAAGACTCATCTACCTTGCAGATGCCGTTCGGAGTCGGCATAAAACATGTAGGTCTCGTCCGGCCAATTTGTAGGGAAAATCAAGAGGAGCACGACGCAAATTGGAAGAGAAGCTCGGCCTAAAATCTCTTCGGAGGTTATCGCGCCTTACATTTATTTTATTTTATTTTATTTTTAATCATACCCTGTGCGGCCACCGTGGTGTGATGGTAGCGTGCTCCGCCTACCACACCGTATGCCTTGGGTTCACACACCGGGCAAGGCAACATCAAAATTTTAGAAATAAGGTTTTTCAATTAGAAGAATGGAAACATTTTCGGGGTCTCCTCTCAGCAGTGTTTGGCAAGCGCTCCGGGTTTATTTCTGTCATGAAAAACTCTCAGTGAAAACTCATCTGCCTTGCAGATGCCGTTCAGAGTCGGCATAAAACATGTAGGTCCCGTCCGGCCAATTTTTAGGGAAAATCAAGATGAGCACGACGCAAATTGGAAGAGAAGCTCGGCCTTAGATCTCTTCGGAGGTTATCGCGCCTTACATTTATTATTTTTTGTTTAATCATGCCCTGTAGACGCTGAGACCAACGGCATGGCCATGGGCCTCCCATAAGCTCTATAGCCATACAGCTTGACATTCGGTTTGAATTTTCATTTTATTGCATAGTTTTTGAAAATATAAATTACCCTACTTCAGTTCATAGCATCGTCCTATGTGTCACAGAAATATTAATCTTTTGCTGCTGTAGTAGCCAAGTTGACTAAAGGCAACCTGAATCGATACAGGGCAGCCAATGTGCTGCTTGATCTATTGGTTCATGATCACAAAGCCAACTACTACGATTATCTTCTGAAAAGCTGCGGAACTTGACTAAGTCCATTTAAATGTAGCACATACGACATTCGTTACCTGGAACCGAAGGTCGCGTCAATATATATATATACATATTGAAAATCAAGCGGCCATTAAGGCAATCATCTCACATAGTACTTCGTCAAGAAGCGTCCTGGAATTCAAACTAAATTTGGGTTCCCGGTCATAAAGGGATAAAATGGTGGAACACTCGACGAATCGATGGTAGACGTCCCAGCCCGCTTGGGAGGAATCAAAAGGAGGCAGAAGTTGCATATGTTATATTGAGCGGGAAAAGCTTGGATAGAAGCGCGAGAGCTGCAAAATTTGGAAGGTCATGTGCAAATCCCACAATATCAGGCTTACAAAATTGGTCATATCCTCAATCCTGCCTGCCTTCTGGCCTCACATGCTTATAAATTAGACGTCGTCAGTAACAGCAGATGTACACAGCATGGGCTGCTGGAAAAAATGGTTGAATTCGTTTTGTGCTCGTGTTCTGCGCTCATGAGGACAAGGCTCCAGTAGCTGGAACGACGGCAGAGTTACCAGACCTGAAGACAGAAATTAAGCTAGGTTCTGGAAACCGTCTAGTTCTTTCCAAGAGACAGAGTTGTTTTATAACATAAGTCCTGGTACCTAATTGGAGGTTTTCCGTTTGGCCGTTAATCGAACTTTGGAAGCATTTAGTATATGCAAGGTCTTTATTGACCAGCCGGTTCAATTAAACCTAACGCGTACACTGACTATGTGAGATGACAGTCAAGTACTCTTCTCAATAAGATGCTTATGTCAAAAAACGTACTAGACATGGCAAGCTTCACCAAATTTTAATGTCAGCACCGCGGACAGCGACGCTCTTAGAACCATACCTATCTTGTCATTGAATGTCATATTAAACATACAACCGCTGGGCATTGCCGGCAAGGCGGCTGCGGTTTGTCGAGTTTCGTTACCATTTTCGACTTTATCCCAGAGAGAACATGCTATTGGGTGTCGCCAACTATACTAATTTAATGCCTCACCACTGTCCTTTGCAAGATAGAGGACTGAACAGAGGGACCCCTCTGGGACAGTATCCTGAGATACCATGGTTAGAGAACGTTACATCTAAGCCCCAGCGGATTAGGGGGCTTAGAATATACTCGCGGTAGTTATGCCTGTCGTAAGAGGCGACTAAAATACCAAATTGATTCAAGGGGCTGTGTAGCGCAACACTCTCAAGGGGTTGCCAGCGCAATACCAAACCAATTGTCAACCTCACCCAACCGTGGTGAATCCTGCTTCATTAACAGCCGAGGCTCTGGCGACCCCGAGCTCCTGATGGATATAGGAGGTGGGAGAGCGGTATGCCTTAGAAAGATGCATGTGGTCATACCAAATCATTCGCGAGATAATCGGGCTAGTACCTTTATGGTGCTTGTTACTGGAACGTACTTGATCTGCATCCGGCAAAGGACCATCAACATCGATAACACTCCCAAAGACCTTCCGGGAGTGAGCTTATCGCTACAACAACAACAACGTTACATCTACTCGGATAGCTAAGTGGCGATTGCATCAAAATATTTTAGACTACGATCGCGGGCCATATCAGTATCCTGGGCAACTGCCATGCAGAACTCTTAGCACGTATGGTGCTGAACCAACTGTCAGTCGGCCGAAATTAATGAGTTCACCAAGTCTTATATATCAATGGTGATTGGGATTTTCACGAGTCTCTGTACAATGGAAGTACATGGGTTAAGTCTTAAAATACTGTTAACTTCTTCCTATTGCAGATGCATGGCAGATAGTGAGATGGAATCATCGAGTCACTTGTTAATGCTTGACTGTCCAGCTTTTGCCAGAACTAGGCGAAAGTATTTCGGTTTTGGATTACAGAACGACTTACCGTTATTTTATGGGATATCATAACGGACCCCCACGATGTGCAAATGAGATTTTCTCTACCGAAGCCCACCTGGCTCTTGTCATACTCAGCCGTCGTCCGGCGTCGACGTCTCCTCGAAGCGATCTTAGATGGGAGTTTTAATTATGCTAAGTTATATGAATTAATCGAGGATTGCCTGTATTGCTTTAAATGTATGAACATTTATTTCAAGCAATTTTTAATTTTATACTTTATTTAATAATTTGGGAAAAATTTAAACAACGTGACATCAGGGCGGACAAGGCGACAGCTGTTTCGATTATACCTTGTAAATCTCTTCAAAGCCTTTGCTCCCGGGAGTGGGAGTTTCGTTGACCATAGCTACATCACCTAGTGGCTTGGAACAAATCTTATGTTGAAAGGGTCCCGATAAAATAAAAAAAGTTAAATTATAAAATAACAGAAAATCAAAATAATTGCAAAATTATCTGTACGAAATCGAATTTCAAATAACAAATTAAAATTTAAATTTAATTTCGACATATTTGCAAGGATCAAAACTTGCTTATTTCGTTTGGGGACCGACCTAGCCTAATGTACACTCCCATATATCTAAGTAGTATGAAAACGATCTTGAAGTGATGAAATATACTATGTATTCGTACAAGGAGAACAGAAAGCATTCTGATGATCTCACTCGTAGTGGCAATTTTCATTAATTTGTAAATTTTTCAAAGAATTTTAGACTCGAGCAATCTATTTAATCTATTCGAGTAATTTGGAAATTTCATAGCCACTCATTTGCTTTTACCTAAAATTTTATGACGTTCTTCATTTCTGCACGCTATACATTTTTATGGATTTTTCGTTTCATTCCACCGCATGACGTAATAATTTTAAGTTCATTTGACCTATCACCCCAGGGGCGTAAGGTAACTGGCTGCACCCAAAACTCACATTTGTTCAAACGTTACAGTACAAACAAACAAATAGAAAAATCCTTGCTACTCTTCTTTAAAATCCTGAAACATCCACTCAATAGCGCTCAGCGTCAGTGATGATTCATAGCGACGAAATCCAAAGCCAGTGAAATGTTCGTAAAGACTAAATTTTGCTTAGACGTTATATAAGAGTTTGAGAATTTGTGGTGAGAGCAGTACACTTACAATACATTTTATATTAGTCGACGGTATTTTGTGACAAACATATAAATACTTAACTAAATACAGGGTGAGTCATTAATAAAATAATAATAATAATATTAATAATAATAATAATAATAATAATAATAATAATAATAAAAATAATAATAATAATAATAATTATGACGAATATTAGCAACACTAAGGGATACTATCATCTCTCAGCCGATACTAAGCAGTGACTTGTATGCACATAAACAAATCAATCATTATTTCTACACATATGTCCATACAAGCAGCGGAGAGATACGCACAAACACATGCATATATCTGAGATACTCACGAAAGTATGCAATCATCGGTGGAAATATTACTCACATATACACGCGCATATGGCTATGCGAGCGGCTATAAACGTGCATCTGTAGTTTATAGCGGATAAGTTTATAGCTGGTAAACAAGTAGTAAATTCTAGAAGAAGAAACGCCTAGAAGTATGCGAACGAGACAGCAGAGACTATAAAAGGAGCGAAAGCTGAGGAAACAGAAATCAGTTTGATTTAAGCACGCAGTCAATTGCGAAGTATAAGTGTTATTGTGAAATATTTTCAAAGTAGTCTAATAAAGACCATTTTGCATTATTGAATATAGGAGTTATTTATTCAACAGTCTAGCGATACGAATGTTAGTAGAAGGTTGAAAATAAGCGGAATTTCAGTAAATTCATTACAATATGTAAATAGGTATAACCTAGTTTCATAGCCAAATTTAACACACCCATTTTAAATCTCTCAAAGATGGCAGTGGCCTAAAACTTATCTATTTCCATAATGAAAGAATAAAAGCAAAGTCAAAGAGAAGGGCAGAAGAAAAGTCAAAAAGACAAAAATTTGCAATCCTTGGAAACTTGTCGTCATCGGCTCGCGCTTTATATTGTGTAGTTAAATGATTACAATTACTTCTGTTCAATCCAACTGGAAATGCTCCCGAGAACTTACTCTATTCCCTACTCTCAAAGGTTAGTTGACAAGTTTACCTCAGCCACAAAAGTACGTGTTTGATTTGAAACTTTCGCCAATTCTCAAATTGATAAATTTCACATTCTCAAGACCATCGCACACATGACCGCAACAGAATGGAAATGAAACGCGCTTCTCACATTTCTTAATTTGAAATGGAACACAAGTTAACGTTTGAGAAGACTTTTATAAAGTGTGTAATCTCAAATGGTGAGCTATGCTACGAATCAAATTGAGATTTAACATTTTTTCCAGCCTTAGCTTATTCTTGCTTTTATAATAATAATAATAATAATACCCAACGGATTAAACCCTCCAAAGCCCGCCCGACCGGCGCGAGGGGCGCATCCGCATGACGCACGGATTTGTTATTGCCGAGTTGTTGATAGGCGGAGGTTTGTTAAGCGTCGAGATCTAAAACTGCTCAGCTACAGAATAAAAATCATCAGCTGAGTACTATACATAACAGTTAGAAATTACATAGAAATTATACATATATATACTACATTGTTAAATAAGTGAACATTTTTAATTTATTTGATTTTTTTTTTTTTTTTTTGTTAAGAGTTAAGATAGGATAAGACAGTTTTCTTTATGGTAAAAAGTGAATCCGTTATATCAAATGAATTAGAATGAGTGTTAAAATCATGACACAAACACCGAAAAGATTCATTTAATTCGAAATTAGTTCTACACTGCCTCAAAAGAAGAGGTTTGTAATGTCTTGACACCCGTGATGGGACGTTGAAATTTACTTCGTTCAAAAGAATTGGACTAGAAATCAATCCATTCAGGAGTTTAGCCATAAATATAACGCCTAGCATTTCTCTACGACTTGCAAGAGTTGGAAGATTGATAAGCTTTAACCGACTAGTATAAGGTGGAAGATTATACGCAGAGTCCCACTGAAAATTCCTTAAAGAGAAAAGTAGAAATTGCTTTTGTATTGATTCAAGTCTATCTGCATGAACTCGATATTGTGGATTCCAGACTATTGATCCGTATTCTAGTATCGGTCTAACTAAGGTGATGAAAAGGGCTTTAGTTACATAAGGGTCACTAAATTCTTTGGACCACCGTTTCACGTATGAAAGAACACCTCTAGCCTTATTGACGGTAGCAATAATATGAAGGTTGAAACTAAGTTTAGCATCTATCGTGACTCCCAAGTCCTCAAAATAGTTTACTGATAGAAGACAAAAATTATTAATTACGTAAGAGGCTGCTGGTAAAGATCTTCGAGATAGGCACATGAATTTGCATTTATTGAGGTTCAGCGGCATTGAATTTACGTTGCACCAAGTAACTAGGCAGTTTAAATCCCCTTGAAGCAAGGGACGTTCTTCGATAGACGCATAAGACCTAAAAAGTTTTACATCATCAGCATACATTAAGATTTTGGAATATTTTATAGTGGTACAGATATCATTAATAAATAGCAAGAACAGAATTGGACCAAGGTGGCTGCCTTGTGGGACGCCAGAGGGAACATCGATGACATTTGAAAAAGTATTTTTAAAAATAACTTTTTGCGCTCGACCGCAGAGATACGACGAGATCCACTGGGTGAGACCAGGTTGGAAGCCAAGCCGATCCAGCTTGTAGATAAGTAAGGAGTGGGATACTTTGTCAAATGCTTTACTGAAATCAGTATAAATAACATCTGTGTGAAGATTTTCTCTAAATCCCTTAGAAACTTGAGTTGTGAACTCAAGTAGATTAGTAATGGTAGATTTGCCTTTACAGAATCCGTGTTGCGGTTTTGCAACCAAAGTAGAAATGGAAAATGTTAGCTGATTGGTAACGATAGCTTCAAACAACTTTGGGATGGCCGACAACTTTGCTATTCCTCGATAGTTCTCTACACACGACCTACTACCACTTTTGTGAAGGGGTATGAGAAAAGATTCCTTCCAAGCAGAAGGAAAGACTCCACTTTTTAGGGAAATATTGAATAAATCAGTTAGAGGCTGATAAATGTGCTCAGCGCATTTTTTAAGAAAACAAGTGGGAATTAAATCAGGACCGTAATTGTAAGATTCTTTCAAAGACGTTAAATATGAAAAAACTTCATCCGGATATATTTCTGGAATATTAATGGTGTTAAGTGAGTTAAGCTGAAATGGATATTCATTTGAAAAAGTATTAAATTCATTGGAATAGTTGGACTTGAAAAATTGTGCAAAGAAGTTAGCAATATCTTGATCGTCGCTAGACAAATCACCCTGGTATTTTAAAGCAGAGGGAAACCCTTTAACCCTACGTTTAGAGTTCACGAAATTATAGAAAGCTTTCGGATTGCAAGTTATTTTCCTTTTCATCTTACAGATGTACGTATTATAGCACTTTTTGTTTAATTCAAAATATTTATGACGCAAAATAGAGTAATGCAAGTAATCGGAGTGAGAGCCCGACCTTTTGTATAATTTGAAGAAGCGAGATTTTCTGTTTTTTAAGGACTTCAGCTCTTTAGTGAACCATATTTGGACTGATTCGGTAGACACACGTTTTCGCTTAGGTACGTGTTTTTCCAAAATACCGTAAATGGTGGTATAAAAGTCAGAAACATTTTTGTCAATATCAACACCATATTTGGGCCAAGCCACTGTAGATAAAGTTTGATTAAGTTTATTAAAATTAGCCTTCGCGAATTGAAATCTGAAATTAGAGTCGTATTTAGTAGCAATGCTACTCGGAGAATTTCTTTCGAAATCGTATGCTATTTCCAGGGAAGGATGGTAAGGGTCTTCAGGTACAGTAAGAGGTTCACCCCGGCTTAGAGTATATTTTGATGTATCATCGACAAATACCAAATCAAGGGTCCTCCCGAACATGTTAGGAATTATATTTATCTGTTTAAGGCAAAGTTCAGTTATTTCGGCTAAAAATTCGTTGTTGGACAGGTTAGAAGAAATAGGTACAATATTCTGATCAGATATGGTCCATAATACATGCGGGATATTAAAGTCACCCAGGACTATCATCGAATCAATGGGCTTCATCAATGAATTAACAATTTTGAGCAGGGAAATATGATCCATATACACCGAAGGATCAGAAGATGGTGGGATATAGCAGACCGCGATATAGACAGAACCCATTCCGAGATTGATTCTAATGCATTTGAATTCTGTAGAATCAATAATGGGTAAATTAACCTCAGCTGAAGGTACAGAAGAATGTACCGCAAGCAAAACTCCACCTCCAATTCTGTTCAAGCGGTCATTTCTGTATATTTGGTAATCATGGCAAAGAATCTCTGAATTAAATACATGAGGTTTTAGCCAAGTTTCAGTTAAAGTGATAATGTTGTAATTGCAGTTAAACGATTTCAAATACAATTCAGTTAGTTTAGTGTTTCAACCTCTAACATTTTGATAAAACAAATTTAGGACCGATTTAACATTCAGTTTTTTGATGCAATATTGTTATGTGGAAGTGTAGCAAGATTTGAAATATTAATATTACGCCTACGCTCGAATTCCCGCACAAAAGCACCGGGCGGCCAAAAAGAATTATTTAATATAGTATCAAAATGTTGTGCGGATACATCAATCCTAAAAGACGAAATATCCCTAGGATAGTTAAAATTGAATTTTCGAACTGTCGCGTTTTCAAATTTAAGCTTAGCGATGATGTACGACTTTAGGTCCTCTTCTGTGGTGTCTTTATCAAATCTTGACACAAAAACAGATTTTTTAATAGGGACAACAATAAGATTGTTAGACGGCGGTTCGGATTCCGTAGAAGGGTTTTGTGGATCTTGATTATCTTTTGCAGAATATTTTTTAGGTTTTGTTAAAGAAACCTTGGATGAAGATGGCTGAGCTGGTAAGGGATTTGGAGATGCCAGATTCGATAGTTGGGGGTGCTGTAACTACGGGTGGAGGAACTTCAGCAACGGCATTGAGTGTCGGAGCACTTGAGGAGGCATTACAATTTCTATGTTGGTTTACGTTAGGTAAGTCATCCGGATATTTGAAAGGCTTAAATAAGTTTTCATACTGGATGAATTTCTTGGACAGTGCGTCAATTTCCCTGCCTATTTCAGAGAACCCATCACGAGCCTGTTTGAAAACTTTGAAAAGATCAATCTCAGTTGGTCTACATTTCAAACAAGCCCAACGAACTCCCTTATCACTATCGTTGAGAGCGTCAACCACTCTTGCTGACAAACCGGCACATTTCATATGGGCGAGCCCATCGCAAAGCCAGCATGACACGAAGGGATGGGAATCACTTTTTATCAAGCAGTTCCCATATAGGCAAGACATTTTAATAAAAATTAAGAGACAGAAAAAAGAAATTAATAAAATAGTGATAGTAAGTTGATGATGTTTATCTCAACAAACATCAAACGAATAATGCACAAACCCTAGAGTAACTCAAAAAACATCAAGCATCATTCTCCAACTCTCGAATCTTTTAGATTTGTTAAGTTCTCATATTGATATCCAATGTTGAACAGGTATTTACCCAACATCAAAAGAAACTTTAATGCCTTACAAAAAATTAGGTAGTACCAAATCTTCGTAAAGTACGATGTGTAAACACACAGATGTACGTCTAGAAAACGAATATTTTTAAGCTAACTAGAGCTCTCCCAGGGGTTTAAGTTGAACCACAACAAAGGTAACTTTACCAGAAACGAGTAGTTATGGGCTTTTTGACAAAAGCTTTTTCGGCTTCTTATCGCGAAACAACAGACACCGACAAGCCATTGTTTTGCTATGAGCTTATTATCGTCGATATCAAATCGATAACCTTTTGATAACAAACCGGTAACTTTACACCAACAAATAGATAACATGCAGATAGGTTAGGTAAAGTTGAACTGGAAGAGACCTCATATACACATAGACTTAGTGAGTCCATTGTGTTACCAGAAGTTTGTTTGACGACCAGGACCTATGTTGTAAAATAACTCCATTCTCTAGTCTATGGTTGGGGTCACGCCTTTACTGCATGCTCGATCATCTGCAGCTTTCGCCTTGTCTTAATCTCGCCCAATTTTATTTGGACGTCTACGGTGCAAGCTTATACATATGTTCTGGTGCTCAGTATAGATGTACGCTTCGCCGTATCCCAATTCTTTCCAGGTATTTCTTACACTCTACACACTTTTAGATGTTGTGCTATGCGACGATATTGCCTCAATTGCTGCCTCGCTGTCAAAGTAAAAGTTGACGCCTTTTCGGTTTAAACTATTTTCTTCTAGTGTTTCGACTGCTTTGGCTACGGACTGCTTTCGCTTGATAAGTACTACTAGATACAGTAATCTGGCGGATTGTCGCATTTTTTTTTCGGATCAGCTCAGTATACCGCGAACCCTACACCTTTCATTACGTGCAGATAACTTCGATAACAAACTTATTTCTTTGCGATAAGTTTTTGTTAACGTATCAATAACATTTCGATGATTAATCGATAACTTCTCGATAACAAACCAAGAACTCATCTATTAAAAGGGCTACGACTTCGGTTTTGGCATCTAAAATTTCCTTTCCTAATCTTTTTTCCTTTCCTCAACTTTACCTTGCTTAGGTTAGATTAGTTCTCAACTTAACCTCAAATTTAACTGAATGGTAAGCAGTTGCATGCGTCTATGTATTTTTTTTGAGTAAATGGAGTTGGTGAAGTACCAACAACACAACAAAATAATGTTTTGGCTGCGACATCCTTTATTGCCTTTGAAAAAACATATTGACGTAATTTACCAATAAATATATATCACAATGTAGTAAAAGGTGAGGCATTCGTAAAATAAAACGTTGATAAAGTTGTATACGAATGTGTTCATGCGCGCAGCAAATGGGGCAGGGATGGGAGCACTTTTTTAAACCCAGCTGTACTTGTACACATGCTATTATAGCTTTAATTGGATAACAGTTGGTTGTACAGTTATAAACTAATCGAAAGAGATATAGACCATATATCAAAATCAATAGTATCGAAACAAAATTTGATTGAGCCATGCGCGTCCGCCCGTCCGTCTGTCTGTTATCACGATAACTTGAGTAAATATTGAGATATCCTCACCAAATTTGGTACACGAGCATATCTGGACCCAGAATTGATTGGTATTGAAAATGAGCGAAATCGGATGATAACCACGCCCACTTTTTATATATATATAACATTTTGGAAAACACAAAATCCTGATTATTTAGTAAATAATAACCTAGAATGTTGAAATTTGAAGTGTGGACTGATATTGAGATTCTTGATAAAAATTAAAAAAAAAAAAATTTAAAATGGGCGTGGCACCGCCCACTTGTGATAAAATCAATTTTACAAATACTATTAATCATAAATCAAAAATCGTTAAACCCATCGTAACAAAATTCGGCAGAGAGGTTGCCTTTACTATACGGAATGCTTTGAAGAAAAATTAACGAAATTGGTTAAGGACCACGGCTACTTTTATATAAAATATTTTAAAAATGGTCGTGGAGGAATAAAATAAGCTACATCTTTGCAAAAAAGAGCTTTATATCAATGGTATTTCATTTCCCAAGTGGATTTATAACAATAAATAGGAGAAGCTTCAAAGCAATTTTCTATGTTTCTGGAGCCATAACTCGAAGAAAAATTAGTTCAGAATAGAACCATATGTATATGTATTATTGCGCAGATTTGTAACACTACTAAACACACAAAACAAACAACAACAGTATTTCAAGTGTACAGCTGGGTATGTAATTTTCGGTTTCACCCGAACTTAGGCTTCCTTACTTGTTTTTAATTTCGTTTAAAGTAGCCGCTGGCCTACTCAATCAAAGGTCCTCAACTCAGTTCTAAAGATACGTCACAAAAGGTTTTTCAAAGCTTTTTGCTATTTGGGAGTAATATCTTTCTCCCCGAATTTTTGGGTCGGTCTAGCTTCTTACCATAGATGAATGGATTTGCACCTATTTGTTTCGAGAGAATGCTGTCAAAATCCACATTTTTTATTACATTGGTGATTGGTGCCACAAGGAAAGTAAAATTGGGGATTTTTTGATAAATTTTGGGGATTTTGTAGTTCCTTATAGAATTCAACGGATATCGTAATAAAAAAATTTTGTATGCCTTAGTTTTGAATAATGTAAGTAGAAAAGTAAATAAATAGATAAATATAAGAAAAATACAAAGATTTATTAGAATTATAGTAACAAACCAAACAGAAAATTTAATATATACATAAAATTATACAAAATAATGCAAACAAAAATAAAATCAAGTTATAAAATAAAAACAATTTAATGAATTGTAATAAATAAAATAAAATTTAAATAAACAGCATAAAATATCACAGAATTCATTCACATGAAATAACTTAAAAGTATAAGTTTTATTTACATATTTACAAAGATTTTTGCCAAATCTTACCCCAGTGCTTAAACAAAAACTGTAAACTACTGAAAGCTAAAAGGATAATAGTTCTCGGAAATTTTAAATCGAATCTTGGAAATACAATTTTGATACTATTTGCCGAAAAAAAATCTACAAGTGCGAAACACACAATATTTTGTTTTTAAAATCTGGGATGCTTAGATCTCTATTAAAAAATTTTAGATGGAAGAAAATGCTAATCCGAACAAATAAACCTAAAACTATGTCGCTTTTACAATTTACACAGAAGAGATAGGGTCGGACATGTTTCATTTTATCAAATAAAAGTTGGCCTACACCAATTCTGTGGTAAACCGAATCAAATTCCCTAAGAAACATACTTTCTAGCTCTTTAATGTAGTCCATGAATTCTTGCGGTGGCTTAACTAAATTACATCTATCGATTTGCCTTTGCTGAATGAAAAATAAATCTTATGAAGCGTAATTTCCATCTAAAAACTGTAAGGGTTGGGAGCACGTATGCGTTTTGAAAATTTTCAAATAGAGATAGCCGCAGAAGTAGGCAAGGGCATTTGATTTAAGGAACTCTACTTCCAAATCTTCTATATCAGAGTGCTCTTGAACTCTTAACCTGTGAAATTCATGCTCTGGTCGGGGAAGGCCTTGAAACTCCTGCCATGACAAATCCTGAACTATATTGTCATTGCACACACTTTGCATTATATTATGGAGCTGTTCAGGAGAAAAAGTTTCATGTTGTGAAACGGTCTCACAGTTACCACGAATGACTACATTTGTGTATCGCAAACCCCAAGACTTTTTCAATAAATTGCAAAACATGTAAGGTGTTATACGAACACTTCTGCCACCTCCTCATCTTATTTGGCCAAAATAGTTTTCCAAGCTGTCTTGACAAAGACGTCTAGTCTGTAGATAAGTGAAATCTGATTGTGTTAAAAATCGCTACAGTCGGAGCAAGCTACTAATATTTATTATCCAACCCTTCATATACCTAAACTTATTGGTTATGTCCGTCTCATTTTCATCTAAAACTTTGATGGTTTTTAAGAGACCTACGGCTTCACGTAAAAATTCAATTTGTTCGGGGCTGGCCGAGAAAACTTTTTTCCAAGGCAAAATAGCATCACAATTTCTACTGTTGAAAATATCAAATAATTTATTTATAAATAAAAGATATTCCGCGGTGTTGAAAAAGCTTGTAGAGGGGGAAGCCAAACTACCGGAGCTATACATGGAAAACATGCCAGAAGCAACTGTGTCGCTGAAAACCTGGCCAGCTTGCTAAATGCTGATTTTTGAAAATTGTTGGGATTAATGTGTGCATCCGTCAGTTTTAGGGCACAAAGAATAGGGTTATGGGAGTCTTTACCATAAAAGTGAACAATATCGGACCAATTTATAGGGCTAGACTTATCCGATTTTTGGAATTTTGTAGACAATTCCGCGTATTTTTTAATAAGTGGGAACAGTCGCTGAAGAAATATATATCCTTGCCATTTACTTGAAAATAGGGACGTTCTTCAGAGACACCTAAGGCATTAGATAAATGTTTAAAATTTGATGCCTGATCACTAACAAAATGGCAAGGTATTAAACCGATATTTTGCAGTTGGGTGATGGGCTCAAAAATGTATTTCTTGGCAACAGAGTTATGAACAATAAAATAAGCTAAAGGATGAGACTAAGGCTCTCCGCCAATACCTTGGACCATAAGAGCAAATGCGCTATTACCTATTCGACTGGTGCGATTCTAATCGCCATAGTCCTCTAAACCTACAATTTTATCAAATTTGGGAAGATATTGCATGTTGCTCTTTAGTGCCATTTCATTGCACAAAATTGACACGAACTTTTGGTTCTGAGTAAAGCCACGGACTCTTAATTCTAAACATTTAAGGGTACTATTACTACAGCCTGGATCCCGTGGCCATTCCGAAACGAACTCTTCTAAATTTCTTTCTGTTGGAAACCTGAGGAGAGGCTTAAGGTGCCTATAAGCTAATGGGGAAATAAAAATACACTTAAAGCCAATGTTTTGAAATATCTGTCGTATCTACGCCCTTTTGGGTTGCGACTGTCATTTTTAAAGGAATTTTGTACCACTGAACATATAGCCGGAGGAAGATTGCTATACAAGTTACGGACGGAATCGAAACCCTCCTCCAAATCCGCTAATTCTTTTTTCAAATTGTATACATTGGTGGCCATCTCTGCTAATTGGTACTTTAAATATATGATATTCCTATCCTTTTCTTCAAGTCTCTTTTCTCTGTCTGCTCCAGAGGTTAAGCTTAAATTTGTTTGACTTCCCCTCTGTACAACCATTGGCTCTATTGCTAAATAATCTTTATCAAGCTTTATTTTGGTGTCCAATAAATCTATTTCCTCCTGGCTTTCTTCTGCCATGGCAGCAAGTAAATATAAGTTGCTTGCTTCATTAAATAATTGTGAACTATCGACAAGTGGATCAAAGTCCTCAGTTCCTAACTCGACAACAGAATTAGGATCTATATTTTCAGACAAAGCACTGGGATTAGGCACATTTGTTGGCAGATTTTGGTCCGGAACAGCTTCTGGAAATAATTTCCGGACCATCTTAATTTTTTTGGAGAAGTGCCGATCACATACGAAGAGATTCTTTGTTTTGGTATGTCCCACACCCAAGCAATTCATCCAAAGCAAACATCTACAGAAATTATTAAAGCGAAAACCGAAACCGTAAAAAATTTCCTGTTCTAAATATTAGTGCAATAATCTCACTCTATGGTTTTCAGAGAGAGAATACCCTAATAGTTATTTTTTGTTAGCAAACCTAACAGCATTATTATTATTTTTTTTTTAATAAATTTTATTGTCGTATTGTTAAAAGGAAGTATTTATTTTTATTATGTCGAATCTTATTTTTCGATTTGCTACTGCACTGACTTACAACCAATGGTATGAAATAGACATGCAGAATACTGAATACTACTTACTTTAATCTTATCTTCATGCAAAATACAATATGAACCCTCTCATGTACCGGGTTTCAAAACACCGAAGTTAGATTCATCTTTTTGAAATTTCTAATATTTTCTACACTCTATTGAGAAAAAGAAGATGAGGACTAAAAATACAAAATTTCTACTTAGTAGGTACGAGATATTTCATAAAAATACTTAGGCACCGAATATCTTCATATAATATATACATTAATTGCAATTTTGGTATATTCAATTGACTAATATACTCGACGCAAAGAAATAAATGCACATATTATTTAAAATACTAATTTGAAATTAGTTTCTATACAAAATGCAATAAAAATGTACTCGGTACTCTGGCTACTTTAGATCTAGCAACACCATGCATGCAACACAGTAATATTAAATGTTGTATATAATTAAAGCTTTAACTGATTATTTTGACGGAAATTCACCACTTCTGCTTTTAAAATTAATTTTCACTTCAACTTACCTCTCTTGATCCTTCTCCCAATTGGGAAACTTAAAGAAATGCTGCCGTCCCCACATCCAATGACGCATTTTCGTTTGTTCGGCATTTTCCTATTTACCACATAAACACAAAACTTTCATGTAATAACAGTAAACTACACTTTATTTAACGCAAAATTACTATAATTACCTGATATAATTCGGTATTTAATTAATTATATTGAAAAAACTTCGAAGGATCATCAATTCAATCAGTATCACAAAATCCAAAATATTTGACAATTATTTTGGCGCGTTTTTTTGCTCTGGTTCCCGCTTTTTTGCATTTCAGCTGTTCAGAGGGATTTATCTGTGATTGCTGCCAGTAACAACTAGAAGATAAATCCCTCGCGAGAGCGAAAATATGAGACCGTAAACAAAAGATTCGTATCAATCTAATCTATGCTACTTACGTCCTTTCTTATTTGTATTTTGTTGTATATAAATTGTTTCAAATTTCAATGAAATTTTATTTGTTGTCATTGCTCTTCTTACTGCCGCTGTTTGTGATGTTGCTACTGTTGTATTGTTTGCACTTGTCGCTCACAGTTCAAATTTCCCATTTAGTTTGTCATTGTAAATGGAGATAAACTAATAGAAAATAAAATAGACAAAAGGATATTTTTTAAAGGAGTAAAAGATGTATTTAAAGAAAAAGATTAGTAAATAGTATGACAAAAGGCAAACAACTTATAAGAACAATGCTTATTGTGGCAGCTTGAGCATCGAGACTAACGGTAATGGCAAAGTTGCATGAAATCCCACTCTTATAGTTAATACATTATTACATATAAACTTAAAAATTACTTTATTTGTTTTATCGACCATATCTGTTTAACTTCCAATTCACATTAAGTACAACATGTTGTCAGGAACTTATAAAAGATAATCGCTTGATTTTACATATTTTTCTATTCTTCATAGAAGCATAAAACTTTACTACGATTACGAAGACAGGGTTGTTCAACCCTCCTACAGCGCAGTTTTTACACCGTATAGCTACCGTTGAGGTTGGGGGAGAAATCTAATGCTTTGGTAGTGGTATTTCTGTGGTAGGATTATCCAGCAGATTCAGAGTCGGAAGCGTCAAAAATACTTATGTCTGACCATACCGATTCCTCTCATCTCAATCAACCTATCCAATTTATCCCTAACTTAGCCTTAGTTGAATGGAGGAAATAAAATAGCATCGCTTTTCAAAATTATTTATATTTTGGATGGCTGATATTAGTATGTATTTGACGATTTATAGATTTGATATGGATTTGCTATCGATAATAATGGTTATGACTAATTACCGGGTTTCAACTATAACATACCGCCGATAACAAATCGATGGCAAACCGATAACTTGCCTATAAGAAACCGATTGTTCGTAGATAACAAAACGATAACAAGCCAATAACTCGTCGTTATCATACCGACAAATAACCGATAGCACTCCGGAAAGTCCCCCAGCGGGTTAGGGGGTTAGAATATACCCGCGGTAGGTATGCCTGTCGTAAGAGGTGACTAAAATGCCAAATAGATTAAAGGGGTTGTGTATCGCAACCCTTTCAGGTTGCCAGCGCAATACATAGCTTCTCCAAACCCAATTGTCAACCTCTCTTATCCGTGGCGAATACTGTTTCATTAACAGCCGAGGCTCTGGCGACCCCGAGCTCCTCATGGATCTAGGGATCGCATGTGGCCTAGAAGGTCGCATGTGGTCATAAAAAATCGCTCCCAAGATGGTCGAGCTTGGTTCCGGAACGTACCGGATGTGCATCCCGCAAAGGACCATCAACATCGATAACATTCCCCGAGGCCTTCGGGGAGTGCCCTTATCGCTACAACAAGAACAACGCCGGAAAGTCGTCGATAACGGTTGGTACAATAACAATTCGATAAAACAAAAGAAGCTTTTCCCGCCCTTTTTCCCAGTCCTTAAACTATACTGAAATAACCCAAAATTATCCCGACATGGCTCCGAAAAAGTTCGAAAGTCGCCCCAAAATAGTCCGAAGTAGTTTTAAAATGGTCCGAAATAATTCCACAATAGACCCGAAGTATACCTTACATGACCATACACATATCCGAACTGAGCTCAATCGAAACGCTTTCTAATTTTCATTGCCTGTTTAATTAATTAAAAAAAAAAAGAATTTAAAGAATGTAAGGCGCGACCTCAGAAGAGTTTTTAGGCCGAGCTTCTCTTCCAATTTGCGTCGTATTCCTTTCACTTTTTCCTACAAATTGGCGGGACGGTACCTACATGTTTTATGCCGAATCCGAACGGCATCTGCACTGAGAAGCTTTTCATGGGAGAAATACACTCGAAGTGTTTGCCAAATCACTGCCGACGGGCGACCCCGCTTAGAAAAACTTTCTTCTAATTGAAAAACTTGTTTCTAAAATTTTGATGTTGCTTTGCCCGGGGCGTGAACGCAGGATCTTCGGTGTGGTAGGCGGAGCACGCTACCACCACACCACTGCGACCGTACATTAATTTACCTTATATTTATTTAGGTGGGGGAAGTGGAAGGTGGATACCTACCTCTGGATCGATTGAGCATATCTCAGCATTTGACCAAACCCACCTTACACTAAGTATCGTATGTCAAGATCAAGGCGAATTCAGTACCAGGTGTTGTTATCCCAACGGCTTATTGCTTCTTCCTGATTATTTTCCATACAACGCCTTGTACTACAACATGCCAGTTATTCGGAATCAATGAAAATTTTCTCTTGACTTGACATTCTTCTGCGCGGCGAGTTGGTTGAATGCGATTTGCCACCACCTGGTATCGATCCGCCTTGGTCAAGATATATTTTTCTGTTGTAAAAATTTATTTATTGTACAGTATAAAACTATATTCACTTCATAACTGTCAAAAATGTCCACTTAAGGTATTTTGCTTTCGTTTGACACCAATCATTGCTGCTGATGATAACATCGATTCCAAACAGCCGCAATCGGAATATAATCAGTGCGAACCTTCGACGAGTCGAAATCAAATATCCGTAACATTCGAAGTGGACATCGCTAAAGATTTTACTGAGTTCTGCAAATTTTTCCAGTACACAATTTTCTAAAAATGCTAAATGCATATATCATCTGAATAGCGTTTGATAGATTTTTGAAATATTTCAATGCACAAGCTTCAAAAATCCAACTACTTATGTCGAAAGTCAAATTGGCCCACTCGTTATTAATTAATTAATTCAAATGAAGAGTGCCAATTAGATAACGCATTAACTAAATACAAACTTTCAAGCATAAATGCTTATGGCAATAGGGGGAATCATGTAACCGTATAAATGCCTTATAAAGTGTGTAAACGTATAAATTTATCTAGTGCGTAAACGAGCTGTCAAATTTTGTATGAACAAGTAAGGAAGGCTAAGTTCGGGTGTAACCGAACATTACATACTCAGTTGAGAGCTGTGGAGACAAAGTAAGGGAAAATTACCATGTTGTAAAAAGAACCTAGGGTAACCCTGGAATGTGTTTGTATGACATGTGTATCAAATGGAAGGTAATAAAGAGTATTTCAAGAGGAAGTGGGCCATAGTTCTACAGATGGACGCCATTTAGGGATATCGCCATAAAGGTGGACCAGGCCTGACTCTAGAATTTGTTTGTATGATATGGGTATCAAATGAAATGTGCTAATGATAATTTTAAAAGGGAGTGGGCCTAAGTTCTATAGGTGAACGCCTTTTCGAGATATTGCCATAAAGGTGGACTAGGGGTGACTCTAGAATTTTTTTTGAACGATATGGGTATCAAATGAAAGGTATTAATGAGTATTTTAAAAGGGCGTGGGCCTAAGTTCTATAGATGGACGCCTTTTCGAGATATCGCCATAAAGATGGACCAGGGGTGACTCTAGAATTCGTTTGTGCGATATGAGTATCAAATGAAAGGTGTTAATGAGTATTTTAAGAGGGCGTGGCCCTTAGTTCTATATGTGGACGCCTTTTCTAGATATCGCCATAAACGTGGACCAGGAGTGACTCTAGAATTTGTTTGTACTATATGGGTATCAAATGAAAGGTGTTAATGAGTATTTTAAAAGGGAGTGGGCCTTAGTTCTATAGATGGACGCCTTTTCGGAATATCGTTATAAAAGTGGACCAGGGTTGACTCTAGAATTTTTTGTACGTTATGGGTATCAAATGAAAGGTGTTAATGAGTATTTTAAAAGGGCGTGGGCCTAAGTTCTATAGATGGACGCCTTTTCGAGATATCGCCATAAAGATGGACCAGGGGTGACTCTAGAATTTGTTTGTGCGATATGAGTATTTTAAAAAGGAGTGGGCCTTAGTTCTATATGTGGACGCCTTTTCGAGATATCGCCATAAACGTGGACCAGAGGTGACTCTAATATGTGTTTGTATGATATGGGTATCAAATTAAAGGTATTAATGAGGGTTTTAAAAGGGAGTGGCCCTTAGTTGTATATGTTAAGGTGTTTTCGAGATATCGGCCAAAATGTGGACCAGGGTGATCCAGAACATCATCTGTCGGGTACCGCTAATTTATTTATATATGTAATACCACGAACAGTATTCCTTCCAAGATTCCAAGGGCTTTTGATTTCGCCCTGCAAAACTTATTCATTTTTTTCTGCTTAATATGGTAAGTGTCACGCCCATTTTACAAGGTTGTTTCTAAAGTTATATTTTGCGTCAATAAACCAATCCAATTACCATGTTTCATCCCTTTTTTCATATTTGATATAGAATTATGGCATTTTTTTTTTCATTTTCCGTAATTTTCGATATCGAAAAAGTGGGCGTGTTTATAGTCCGATTTCGGCCCTTTTTTATACCAAGATAAAGTGAGTTCAGATAAGTATGTGAACTAAGTTTAGTAAAGATATATCGATTTTTGCTCAAGTTATTGTGTTAACAGCCGAGCGGAAGGACAGACGGCCGACTGTGTATAAAAACTGGGCGTGGCTTCAACCGATTTCACCCTTTTTCACAGAAAACAGTTATCGTCCTAGAATCTAAGCCTCTACCAAATTTCACAAGGATTGGTATATTTTTATTCGACTTATGGCATTAAAAGTATCCTAGACAAATTAAATGAAAAAGGGCGAAGCCACGCCCATTTTGAAATTTTCTTTTATTTATGTATTTTGTTGCAACATATCATTATTGGAGTTGAATGTTGACATAATTTACCTATATACTGTAAAGATATTAACTTTTCTTTTAAAATTTGAATTAAAAATTTTTTTTTTTAAAAGTGGGCGTGGTCGTTCTCCGATTTTACTAATTTTTATTAAGCAGACATATAGTAGTAAGAGTAACGTTCCTGCCAAATTTCATCATGATATCTTCAACGACTGCCAAATTACAGCTTGCAAAACTTCTAAATTACCTTCTTTTAAAAGTGGGCGGTGCCACGCCTATTGTCCGAAATTTTACTAGTTTTATATTCTGCGTCATAAGCTCAACCCATCTACCAAGTTTCATCGCTTAATCCGTATTTGGTAATGAATTATCGCACTTTTTCGTTTTTTCGAAATTTTCGATATCGAAAAAGTGGGCGTGGTTATTGTCCGATATCGTTCATTTTAAATAGCGATTTGAGATGAGTGCCCAGGAACCTACATACCAAATTTCATTGAGACACCTCAAATTTTACTTAAGTTATCGTGTTAACGGACAGACGGACGGACGGACGGACATGGCTCAATCGAATTTTTTTTCGATACTGATGATTTTGATATATGGAAGTCTATATCTATCTCGATTCCTTTATACCTGTACAACCAACCGTTATCCAATCAAAGTTAATATACTCTGTGAGCTCTGCTCAACTGATATAAAAATCATTTACACAATTTGTATAAATTTACGCGCACATTTCATTGTGTAAACGCGGTAAACTCAAAGGAATGCAACCTTTCAGACATTACCGCAGACATTTTCATCAGAGATCTCCAACATCAGCAAGTAAAGGCGTTTTAGTTTTGATTTTTCACTTAATCTTGGCATTTTTTAATTTGTATAACAATCAAAAAAATTTTGTTTGGCAATAATACAGCTGATAAACAATCAAGTTTATCAAGAGTATTACTAGATGCGTTCATACAACCGCGTGTGTAAATGGATATAATATTACACCTTATAAATTTATATGCTTTCATGGGTCCCCACAATATAAAGACAACATCCATGCGAGTCATCATAAGTAATCACAAACAAAAATTATGACAGAACACAGAAAAGCGTTTTATGAATAAATAAGTGAGGAAGGCTAAGTTCGGGTGTAACCGAACATTATATACTCAGCTGCCAAATTACAGCTTGCAATACTTTTAAATTACCTTCTTTTAAAAGTGGGCGTGCCACACGCATTGTCCAAAATTTTACTAATTTTCTATTCTGCGTCGTAAGGTCAATCCACCTACCAAGTTTCGCTTTATCCGTCTTTTGGTAATGAATTATCGCACTTCTTCGGTTTTTCGAAATTTTCGGTATCGAAAAAGTGGGCGTGGTTATTTTGATTTCGATTTCGTTCATTTTAATTAGCGATCTGAGATGAGTGCCCAGGAACTTACATACCAAATTTCATTAAGGTACCTCAAAATTTACTCAAGTTATCGTGTTCACGGACAGACAGACGGACGGACGGACATGGCCAAATGAATTTCTTTTTTCGCCCAGATCATTTTGATATATAGAAGTCTATATTTATCCCGATTAGTTTATGTCGTTATGAGGTACCATTATGCGAACAAAATTGATATACTTTGTGAGCTCTGCTCAGGTGAGTATAAAAATGTTCTTTTTATGGGCATGATGTCTGTTGGACTTTCATTTCACAGCTGTTTAAAATTTTTATACGAATGAACGTTGGCTCTGGGATGTTAGCACCCCATTTCTGGAATTTTATAACAAAACCTACGCTAAATAATTGGTCACTAATTGGTCAGCGGGTCCCACTAATTGGTCAGCCATAGAAAATTTTTTATGGCCATTTAAAGTTTTCCAAGGGAAAAACAATTTTCCTGTTTAAACACCCTGTATACATAATTTTCCAAAAAACATTATTCCAATTAATTGGTCACTAATTGGCCATAATTGGTCACCAGGTTTCGTTAATTGTTCAGCCATAGGAACTTTTTAATTAATTTTAAAATTTTTTTGTTATCGGATGTTAGCACCCCATCGGTGGATTTTGAATTCGAAAAGCATGCCAAATAATTGGTCACTAATTGGTCATAATTGGTCAGTGGGTCCCACTAATTGGTCAGCCATAGACAATTTTTTATGGCCATTTAAAGTTTTCCAAGGAAAACCAATTTTCCTGTCTAGACACCCTGTATACATAAATTTTCACAAAAAAATGATGCCAATTAATTGATCACTAATTGGTCATAATTGGTCAGCAGGTTCCGTTAATTGGTCAGCCATAGGAACTTTTTAATTAATTTTTAAAGTTTTCTTTGTTATCGGATGTTATCGTGTTATCGGATGTTAGCACCCCATCGGTGGATTTTCGATTCGAAAGGTATGGCAAATAATTGGTCACTAATTGGTCATAATTGGTCAGCGGGTCCCACTAATTGGTCAGCCATAGACAATTTTTTATGGCCATTTAAAATTTTCCAAGGGAAAATAAATTTTCCTGTCTAAACACCCTGTATACATAAATTTTCCAAAAAAAATTATGCAAATTAATTGGTCTCTAATTGGTCATAATTGGTCAGCAGGTTTCGTTAATTGGTCAGCCAAAGGAAGTTTTTAATTAATTTTTAAAGTTTTCTTTGTTATCGGATGTTATCGTGTTATCGGATGTTAGCACCCCATCGGTTGATTTTCAAATCGAAAAGTTTCTAAATAATTGGTCACTAATTGGTCATAATTGGTCAGCGGGTCCCACTAATTGGTCAGCCATAGACAACTTTTTATGACCATTTAAAAATTTCCAAGGAAAATCAATTTTCCTAGTCTATACACCCTGTATACATACATTTTCCAAAAAAAATTATGCCAATTAATTGGTCACTAATTGGTCATAATTGGTCAGCAGGTTTCGTTAATTGGTCAGCCATAGGAACTTTTTAATTAATTTTTAAAGTTTTCTTTGTTATCGGATGTTATCGTGTTATCGGATGTTAGCACCCCATCGGTGGATTTTCAAATCGAAAAGTTTCTAAATAATTGGTCACTAATTGGTCATAATTGGTCAGTGGGTCCCACTAATTGGTTAGCGATAGACAATTTTTTATGACCATTTAAAGTTTTCCAAGGATCATCAATTTTCCTGTCTAGACACCCTGTATACATAAATTTTCCAAAAAAAATTATGCCAATTAATTGGTCTCTAATTGGTCATAATTGGTCAGCAGGTTTCGTTAATTGGTCAGCCATAGGAACTTTTTAATTAATTTTTAAAGTTTTCTTTGTTATCGGATGTTATCGTGTTATCGGATGTTAGCACCCCATCGGTGGATTTTCGATTCGAAAGGTATGGCAAATAATTGGTCACTAATTGGTCATAATTGGTCAGCGGGTCCCACTAATTGGTCAGCCATAGAAAATTTTTTATGGCCATTTAAAGTTTTCCAAGGGAAAATAAATTTTCCTGTCTAAACACCCTGTATACATAAATTTTCCAAAAAAAATTATGCAAATTAATTGGTCTCTAATTGGTCATAATTGGTCAGCAGGTTTCGTTAATTGGTCAGCCAAAGGAAGTTTTTAATTAATTTTTAAAGTTTTCTTTGTTATCGGATGTTATCGTGTTATCGGATGTTAGCACCCCATCGGTGGATTTTCAAATCGAAAAGTTTCTAAATAATTGGTCACTAATTGGTCAGCGGGTCCCACTAATTGGTCAGCCATAGAAAATTTTTTATGACCATTTAAAATTTTCCAAGGAAAATCAATTTTCCTGTCTAGACACCCTGTATACATAAATTTTCCAAAAAAAATATGCCAATTAATTGGTCACTAATTGTTCATAATTGGTCAGCAGATTTCGTTAATTGGTCAGCCATAGGAAGTTTTTAATTAATTTTTAAAGTTTTCTTTGTTATCGGATGTTACACTGTTATCGGATGTTAGCACCCCATCGGTGGATTTCTAAATCGAAAAGCATGCCAAATAATTGGTCACTAATTGTTCATAATTGGTCAGTGGGTCCCACTAATTGGTCATAATTGGTCAGCGGGTCCCACTAATTGGTCAGCCATAGACAATTTTTTATGACCATTTAAAATTTTCCAAGGAAACTCAATTTTCCTGTCTAGACACCCTGTATACATAAATTTTCCAAAAAAAATTATGCCAATTAATTGGTCATAATTGGTCAGCAGGTTTCGTTAATTGGTCAGCCATAGGAACTTTTAATTAATTTTTAAAGTTTTCTTTGTTATCGGATGTTATCGTGTTATCGGATGTTAGCACCCCATCGGTGGATTTTCAAATCCAAAAAGTCACTAATTGGTCATAATTGGTCAGCGGGTCCCACTAATTGGTCAGCCATAGACAATTTTTTATGACCATTTAAAATTTTCCAAGGAAAATCAATTTTCCTGTCTAGACACCCTGTATACATAAATTTTCCAAAAAAAAAATATGCCAATTAATTGGTCACTAATTGGTCAGCAGGTTTCGTTAATTGGTCAGCCATAGGAACTTTTTAATTAATTTTTAAAGCTTTCTTTGTTATCGGATGTTATCGTGTTATCGGATGTTAGCACCCCATCGGTGGGTTTTCAAATCGAAAAGTATGCCAAATAATTGGTCACTAATTGGTCATAATTGGTCAGCGGGTCCCACTAATTGGTCAACCATAGAAAATTTTTTATGGCCATTTAAAATTTTCCAAGGGAAAAACAATTTTCCTGTCTAATCACCCCGTATACATAAATTTTCCAAAAAAAATTATGCCAATTAATTGGTCACTAATTGGTCATAATTGGTCAGCAGGTTTCGTTAATTGGTCGGCCATAGGAACTTTTTAATTAATTTTTAAAGCTTTCTTTGTTATCGGATGTTATCGTGTTATCAGATGTTTGCACCCCATCGGTGGGTTTTCAAATCGAAAAGTATGCCAAATAATTGGTCACTAATTGGTCATAATTGGTCAGCGGGTCCCACTAATTGGTCAGCCATAGAAAATTTTTTTATGGCCATTTAAAATTATCCAAGGGGAAAACAATTTTCCTGTCTAAACACCCTGTATACATGAATTTTCCAAAAAAAATTATGCCAATTAATTGGTCACTAATTGGTCATAATTGGTCAGCAGGTTTCGTTAATTGGTCAGACATAGGAACTTTTTAATTAATTTTTAAAATTTTCTTTGTTATCGGATGTTACCCTGTTATCGGATGTTAGCACCCCATCGGTGGATTTTGAAATCGAAAAGCATGCCAATTAATTGGTCACTAATTGGTCATAATTGGTCAGCGGGTCCCACTAATTGGTCAGCCATAGACTTTTTTTATGACCATTTAAAAATTTCCAAGGATAATCAATTTTCCTAGTCTAGACACCCTGTATACATACATTTTCCCAAAAAAATTATGCCAATTAATTGGTCACTAATTGGTCATAATTGGTCAGCCATAGGAACTTTTTAATTAATTTTTAAAGTTTTCTTTGTTATCGGATGTTATCGTGTTATCAGATGTTAGAACCCCATCGGTGGATTTTCAAATCGAAAAGTATGCCAAATAATTGGTCATAATTGGTCAGCAGGTCCCACTAATTGGTCAGCCATAGAAAATTTTTTATGGCCATTTAAAATTTTCCAAGGGAAAAATAAATTTTCCTGTCTAATCACCCTGTATACATAAATTTTCCAAAAAAAAATATGCCAATTAATTGGTCAGCAGGTTTCGTTAATTGGTCAGCCATAGGAACTTTTTAATTAATTTTTAAAGTTTTCTTTGTTATCGGATGTTACCCTGTTATCGGATGTTAGCACCCCATCGGTGGATTTTGAAATCGAAAAGCATGCCATATAATTGGTCAATAATTGGTCATAATTGGTCAGTGGGTCCCACTAATTGGTCGGCCATAGAAAATTTTTTATGACCATTTAAAGTTTTCCAAGGAAAATCAATTTTCCTGTCTAGACACCCTGTATACATAAATTTTCCAAAAAAAATTATGCCAATTAATTGGTCTCTAATTGGTCATAATTGTTAAGCAGGTTTCGTTAATTGGTCAGCCATAGGAACTTTTTAATTAATTTTTAAAGTTTTCTTTGTTATCGGATGTTATCGTTTTATCGGATGTTAGCACCCTATCGGTGGATTTTCAAATCGAAAAGTATGTCAAATAATTGGTCACTAATTGGTCATAATTGGTCAGCGGGTCCCACTAATTGGTCAGCCATAGACAATTTTTTATGACCATTTAAAGTTTTCCAAGGAAAATCAATTTTCCTGTCTAGACACCCTGTATACATAAATTTTCCAAAAAAAATTATGCCAATTAATTGATCACTAATTGGTCATAATTGGTCAGCAGGTTTCGTTAATTGGTTAGCCATAGGAACTTTTTAATTAATTTTTAAAGTTTTCTTTGTTATCGGATGTTATCGTGTTATCGGATGTTAGCACCCAATCGGTGCATTTTCAAATCGAAAAGTATGCCAAATAATTGGTCACTAATTGGTCATAATTGGTCAGAGGGTCCCACTAATTGGTCAGCCATAGAAAATTTTTTATGGCCATTTAAAATTTTCCAAGGGAAAAACAATTTTTCTGTCTAATCACCCTGTATACATAAATTTTCCAAAAAAAAATTATGCCAGTTAATTGGTCACTAATTGTTCATAATTGGTCAACAGGTTTCGTTAATTGGTCAGCCATAGGAACTTTTTAATTAATTTTTAAAATTTTCTTTGTTATCGGATGTTACCCTGTTATCGGATGTTAGCACCCCATTGGTGGATTTTCAAATCGAAATGTATGCCAAATAATTGGTCACTAATTGGTCATAATTGGTCAGCGGGTCCCACTAATTGGTCAGCCATAGAAAATTTTTTATGGCCATTAAAAATTTTCCAAGGGAAAAATAAATTTTCCTGTCAAATCACCCTGTATACATAAATTTTCCAAAAAAAATTATGCCAATTAATTGGTCACTAATTGGTCATAATTGGTCAGCAGGTTTCGTTAATTGGTGAGCCATAGGAACTTTTTAATTAATTTTTAAAATTTTCTTTGTTATCGGATGTTACCCTATTATCGGATGTTAGCACCCCATCGGTGGATTTTGAAATCGAAAAGCATGCCAAATAATTGGTCACTAATTGGTTATAATTGGTCAGTGGGTCCCACTAATTGGTCAGCCATAGACAATTTTTTATGGCCATTTAAAGTTTTCCAAGGAAAACCAATTTTCCTGTCTAGACACCCTGTATACATAAATTTTCACAAAAAAATGATGCCAATTAATTGATCACTAATTGGTCATAATTGGTCAGCAGGTTCCGCTAATTGGTCAGCCATAGGAACTTTTAAATTAATTTTTAAAATTTTCTTTGTTATCGGATGTTATCGTGTTATCGGATGTTAGCACCCCATCGGTGGATTTTCGATTCGAAAGGTATGGCAAATAATTGGTCACTAATTGGTCATAATTGGTCAGCGGGTCCCACTAATTGGTCAGCCATAGAAAATTTTTTATGGCCATTTAAAATTTTCCAAGGGAAATAAATTTTCCTGTCTAAACACCCTGTATACATAAATTTTCCAAAAAAATTATGCAAATTAATTGGTCTCTAATTGGTCATAATTGGTCAGCAGGTTTCGTTAATTGGTCAGCCAAAGGAAGTTTTTAATTCATTTTTAAAGTTTTCTTTGTTATCGGATGTTATCGTGTTATCGGATGTTAGCACCCCATCGGTGGATTTTCGAATCGAAAAGTTTCTAAATAATTGGTCACTAATTGGTCATAATTGGTCAGCGGGTCCCACTAATTGGTCAGCCATAGACAATTTTTTATGACCATTTAAAATTTTCCAAGGAAAATCAATTTTCCTGTCTAGACACCCTGTATACATAAATTTTCCAAAAAAAATATGCCAATTAATTGGTCACTAATTGTTCATAATTGGTCAGCAGGTTTCGTTAATTGGTCAGCCATAGGAACTTTTTAATTAATTTTTAAAGTTTTCTTTGTTATCGGATGTTACACTGTTATCGGATGTTAGCTCCCCATCGGTGGATTTCTAAATCGAAAAGCATGCCAAATAATTGGTCACTAATTGTTCATAATTGGTCAGTGGGTCCCACTAATTGGTCAGCTATAGAAAATTTTTTATGACCATTTAAAATTTTCCAAGGAAAATCAATTTTCCTGTCTAGACACCCTGTATACATAAATTTTCCAAAAAAAATTATGCCAATTAATTGGTCACTAATTGGTCATAATTGGTCAGCAGGTTTCGTTAATTGGTCAGCCATAGGAACTTTTAATTAATTTTTAAAGTTTTCTTTGTTATCGGATGTTATCGTGTTATCGGATGTTAGCACCCCATCGGTGGATTTTCAAATCCAAAAAGTCACTAATTGGTCATATTTGGTCAGCGGGTCCCACTAATTGGTCAGCCATAGACAATTTTTTATGACCATTTAAAATTTTCCAAGGAAAATCAATTTTCCTGTCTAGACACCCTGTATACATAAATTTTCCAAAAAAAAATATGCCAATTAATTGGTCACTAATTGGTCATAATTGGTCAGCAGGTTTCGTTAATTTGTCAGCCATAGGAACTTTTTAATTAATTTTTAAAATTTTCTTTGTTATCGGATGTTATCGTGTTATCGGATGTTAGAACCCCATCGGTGGATTTTCAAATCGAAAAGTATGTCAAATAATTGGTCACTAATTGGTCATATTTGGTCAGCGGGTCCCACTAATTGGTCAGCCATAGAAAATTTTTTATGGCCATTTAAATTTTTCCAAGGGAAAAATAATTTTCCTTTCTAATCACCCTGTATACATAAATTTTCCAAAAAAAAATTATGCCAATTAATTGGTCACTAATTGTTCATAATTGGTCAGCAGGTTTCGTTAGTTGGTCAGCCATAGGAACTTTTTAATTAATTTTTAAAGCTTTCTTTGTTATCGGATGTTATCGTGTTATCGGATGTTAGCACCCCATCGGTGGGTTTTCAAATCGAAAAGTATGCCAAATAATTGGTCACTAATTGGTCATAATTGGTCAGCGGGTCCCACTAATTGGTCAGCCATAGACAATTTTTTTATGGCCATTTAAAATTATCCAAGGGGAAAACAATTTTCCTGTCTAAACACCCTGTATACATGAATTTTCCAAAAAAAATTATGCCAATTAATTGGTCACTAATTGGTCATAATTGGTCAGCAGGTTTCGTTAATTGGTCAGACATAGGAACTTTTTAATTAATTTTTAAAATTTTCTTTGTTATCGGATGTTACCCTGTTATCGGATGTTAGCACCCCATCGGTGGATTTTGAAATCGAAAAGCATGCCAATTAATTGGTCACTAATTGGTCATAATTGGTCAGCGGGTCCCACTAATTGGTCAGCCATAGACAACTTTTTATGACCATTTAAAAATTTCCAAGGAAAATCAATTTTCCTAGTCTATACACCCTGTATACATACATTTTCCCAAAAAAATTATGCCAATTAATTGGTCACTAATTGGTCATAATTGGTCAGCAGGTTTCGTTAATTGGTCAGCCATAGGAACTTTTTAATTAATTTTTAAAGTTTTCTTTGTTATCGGATGTTATCGTGTTATCAGATGTTAGCACCCCATCGGTGGATTTTCAAATCGAAAAGTATGCCAAATAATTGGTCACTAATTGGTCATAATTGGTCAGCAGGTCCCACTAATTGGTCAGCCATAGAAAATTTTTTATGGCCATTTAAAATTTTCCAAGGAAAATCAATTTTCCTGTCTAGACACCCTGTATACATAAATTTTCCAAAAAAAAAATATGCCAATTAATTGGTCACTAATTGGTCATAATTGGTCAGCAGGTTTCGTTAATTGGTCAGCCATAGGAACTTTTTAATTAATTTTTAAAGTTTTCTTTGTTATCGGATGTTACCCTGTTATCGGATGTTAGCACCCCATCGGTGGATTTTGAAATCGAAAAGCATGCCAAATAACTGGTCAATAATTGGTCATAATTGGTCAGTGGGTCCCACTAATTGGTCAACCATAGACAATTTTTTATGACCATTTAAAATTTTCCAAGGAAAATCAATTTTCCTGTCTAGACACCCTGTATACATAAATTTTCCAAAAAAAATTATGCCAATTAATTGGTCTCTAATTGGTCATAATTGTTAAGCAGGTTTCGTTAATTGGTCAGCCATAGGAACTTTTTAATTAATTTTTAAAGTTTTCTTTGTTATCGGATGTTATCGTGTTATCGGATGTTAGCACCCCATCGGTGGATTTTCAAATCGAAAAGTATGTCAAATAATTGGTCACTAATTGGTCATAATTGGTCAGCGGGTCCCACTAATTGGTCAGCCATAGACAATTTTTTATGAACATTTAAAGTTTTCCAAGGAAAATCAATTTTCCTGTCTCGACACCCTGTATACATAAATTTTCCAAAAAAAATTATGCCAATTAATTGATCACTAATTGGTCATAATTGGTCAGCAGGTTTCGTTAATTGTTCAGCCATAGGAACTTTTTAATTAATTTTTAAAGTTTTCTTTGTTATCGGATGTTATCGTGTTATCGGATGTTAGCACCCAATCGGTGGATTTTCAAATCGAAAAGTATGCCAAATAATTGGTCACTAATTGGACATAATTGGTCAGTGGGTCCCACTAATTGGTCAGCCATAGAAAATTTTTTATGGCCATTTAAAGTTTTCCAAGGGAAAAACAATTTTTCTGTCTAATCACCCTGTATACATAAATTTTCCAAAAAAAAATTATGCCAGTTAATTGGTCACTAATTGTTCATAATTGGTCAACAGGTTTCGTTAATTGGTCAGCCATAGGAACTTTTTAATTAATTTTTAAAGTTTTCTTTGTTATCGGATGTTATCGTGTTATCGGATGTTAGAACCCCATCAGTGGATTTTCAAATCGAAAAGTATGTCAAATAATTGGTCACTAATTGGTCATATTTGGTCAGCGGGTCCCACTAATTGGTCAGCCATAGAAAATTTTGTATGGCCATTTAAAGTTTTCCAAGGGAAAAATAATTTTCCTGTCTAATCACCCTGTATACATAAATTTTCCAAAAAAAAATTATGCCAATTAATTGGTCACTAATTGTTCATAATTGGTCAGCAGGTTTCGTTAATTGGTCAGCCATAGGAACTTTTTAATTAATTTTTAAAGCTTTCTTTGTTATCGGATGTTATCGTGTTATCGGATGTTAGCACCCCATCGGTGGGTTTTCAAATCGAAAAGTATGCCAAATAATTGGTCACTAATTGGTCATAATTGGTCAGCGGGTCCCACTAATTGGTCAGCCATAGAAAATTTTTTTATGGCCATTTAAAATTATCCAAGGGGAAAACAATTTTCCTGTCTAAACACCCTGTATACATGAATTTTCCAAAAAAAATTATGCCAATTAATTGGTCACTAATTGGTCATAATTGGTCAGCAGGTTTCGTTAATTGGTCAGACATAGGAACTTTTTAATTAATTTTTAAAATTTTCTTTGTTATCGGATGTTACCCTGTTATCGGATGTTAGCACCCCATCGGTGGATTTTGAAATCGAAAAGTATGCCAAATAATTGGTCACTAATTGGTCATAATTGGTCAGCAGGTCCCACTAATTGGTCAGCCATAGAAAATTTTTTATGGCCATTTAAAATTTTCCAAGGGAAAAATAAATTTTCCTGTCTAATCACCCTGTATACATAAATTTTCCAAAAAAAAATATGCCAATTAATTGGTCACTAATTGGTCATAATTGGTCAGCAGGTTTCGTTAATTGGTCAGCCATAGGAACTTTTTAATTAATTTTAAAGTTTTCTTTGTTATCGGATGTTACCCTGTTATCGGATGTTAGCACCCCATCGGTGGATTTTGAAATCGAAAAGCATGCCAAATAATTGGTCAATAATTGGTCATAATTGGTCAGTGGGTCCCACTAATTGGTCAACCATAGACAATTTTTTATGACCATTTAAAGTTTTCCAAGGAAAATCAATTTTCCTGTCTAGACACCCTGTATACATAAATTTTCCAAAAAAAAGTATGCCAATTAATTGGTCTCTAATTGGTCATAATTGTTAAGCAGGTTTCGTTAATTGGTCAGCCATAGGAACTTTTTAATTAATTTTTAAAGTTTTCTTTGTTATCGGATGTTATCGTGTTATCGGATGTTAGCACCCCATCGGTGGATTTTCAAATCGAAAAGTATGTCAAATAATTGGTCACTAATTGGTCATAATTGGTCAGCGGGTCCCACTAATTGGTCAGCCATAGACAATTTTTTATGAACATTTAAAGTTTTCCAAGGAAAATCAATTTTCCTGTCTCGACACCCTGTATACATAAATTTTCCAAAAAAAATTATGCCAATTAATTGATCACTAATTGGTCATAATTGGTCAGCAGGTTTCGTTAATTGGTCAGCCATAGGAACTTTTTAATTAATTTTTAAAGTTTTCTTTGTTATCGGATGTTACCCTGTTATCGGATGTTAGCACCCCATCGGTGGATTTTCAAATCGAAAAGTATGCCAAATAATTGGTCACTAATTGGTCATAATTGGTCAGCGGGTCCCACTAATTGGTCAGCCATAGAAAATTTTTTATGGCCATTAAAAATTTTCCAAGGGAAAAATAAATTTTCCTGTCTAATCACCCTGTATACATAAATTTTCCAAAAAAAATTATGCCAATTAATTGGTGACTAATTGGTCATAATTGGTCAGCAGGTTTCGTTAATTGGTGAGCCATAGGAACTTTTTAATTAATTTTTAAAGTTTTCTTTGTTATCGGATGTTACCCTATTATCGGATGTTAGCACCCCATCGGTGGATTTTGAAATCGAAAAGTATGCCAAATAATTGGTCACTAATTGGTTATAATTGGTCAGTGGGTCCCACTAATTGGTCAGCGATAGACAATTTTTTATGACCATTTAAAGTTTTCCAAGGATCATCAATTTTCCTGTCTAGACACCCTGTATACATAAATTTTCCAAAAAAAATTATGCCAATTAATTGGTCTCTAATTAGTCATAATTGTTCAGCAGGTTTCGTTAATTGGTCAGCCATAGGAACTTTTTAATTAATTTTTAAAGTTTTCTTTGTTATCGGATGTTACCCTGTTATCGGATGTTAGCACCCCATCGGTGGATTTTTAAATCGAAAAGCATGCCAAATAATTGGTCACTAGTTGGTCATAATTGGTCAGTGGGTCCCACTAATTGGTCAGCCATAGACAATTTTTTATGACCATTTAAAATTTTCCTAGGAAAATCAATTTTCCTGTCTAGACACCCTGTATACATAAATTTTCCAAAAAAAATTATGCCAAATAATTGGTCACTAATTGGTCTTAATTGTTCAGCAGGTTTCGTTAATTGGTCAGCCATAGGAAATTTTTAATTAATTTTTAAAGCTTTCTTTGTTATCGGATGTTATCGTGTTATCGGATGTTAGCACCCCATCGGTGGATTTTCAAATCGAAAAGTATGCCAAATAATTGGTCACTAATTGGTCATAATTGGTCAGCGGGTCCCACTAATTGGTCAGCCATAGAAAATTTTGTATGACCATTTAAAATTTTCCAAGGGAAAAACAATTTTCCTGTCTAATCACCCTGTATACATAAATTTTCCAAAAAAAAATTATGCCAATTAATTGGTCACTAATTGTTCATAATTGGTCAGCAGGTTTCGTTAATTGGTCTGCCATAGGAACTTTTTAATTAATTTTTAAAGTTTTCTTTGTTATCGGATGTTACCATGGCATATTTGGGTCGCAACTCCTCATCGTGTTCGTTTTGATGAATGGCGGGAATCTCATCAGTGGGCCAGTCGCATTCGTTTAGGCGTAAGAATGGTGTACCATGAATCCAACGGGCTGCTGGGCCAAAGTCAACTTTACTACTGAAACGCGTTGCTTCATCAGCGACGTTTTCCTCAGTGGGCACCCATCTCCAGTTGGAATCATTTGTGGAAGACAATATTTCAGCCACTCTGTGCTGCACAAAGGGCTTGTAGCGTCGGTGCTCACTGTTTATCCATTTCATCACGGTGGATGAATCGCTCCAAAGGAAGCAATCATTCACGACGACGGAGTGCTCATTCCGAATTATCTGCATCAGACGCGTACCCAAGACAGCTGCTTGTAGCTCTAACCGCGGTACTGTAAGCGGTTTCAAAAGCGCGCACTTGGATTTTGCGCATATTAAGCTGACACTAACTTCGCTTTGACTTGTGGTTGATCTCCAGTAAGCAACAGCAGCGAAGGCATCCTCGCTGGCATCGACAAATATGTGGAGCTGCAGATTTTCTGGCTTACCTTGACCAAAGTAGAATCTAGGAATGGCGTATTCGGTGGCGGCTGGCAGTTGTCTTCGCCATCGTTCCCATACAATATAGATGCTGTCAGGCAATGGCTCGTCCCAGCATGTATTTTGCTTCCAAACCTCTCTCATAAGCAGTTTGGCACCAATGACGAACTGAGAAAGGAACCCCAATGGATCGAAGATCGACATTACCACGCTGAGGAGTTCGCGTTTGGTGGGGCGTTTGCTGCCTGTCACTACGCCTGGGTCGACTCTATTGAACTGCAAATTGAATTTGAAATAGTCGGTTCATGACTGGCAGTACAATCCAAGCACCTTCTCAGTTGCCAAGCCCTCCTTACTAGATATTGATTTTGTAACCTCAGCACCACCCAAAGTAGTGACCACCTCCGGTGAATTGGAAGCGAAGTTGCGGAGTTCGAACCCGGCGTCCAAGTGGATTGATCGAACATGTCTGACAATGGATATGGCTTCTTCATATGTGTCGAAACTGTCTACGAGATCATCGACATAGTGGTAATCGGTGATTGCTTTGATAGCGCGAGGCGAGGCGTTGTGGCTGTGCTCAAGTGAGTTCCGCGTTTTGACGTAGTGTGCTGCGCATGGCAAGCAAGCAGCGCCAAAGGTCATGACGCACATCTCATACACATCAGCCTCTTTTCCAACCACTCCGTCGCGCCAAAGAAAACGCTGGGCACATCTATCATGAGGTTGCATCACCACTTGGTGAAACATTTCTTTAATATCGCCCGTTACGCCAACTGCTCCTTCGCGGAAGTGAAAGAGGATCGATGGTAGAGGTCGATACTCTTGCGGACCCTTCAGCAGCATTGAATTTAACGAGACACCATTGACCTCAGCTGCGGCGTCAAATACCATCCGTAAATTAGATGGCTTGTTGGGATTGACCACTGCAAAATATGGTAGGTACCAGGTATGGGGCGTGACCATCGATGATTCCGGCTGTTCGAGCTTACGGGCGTAACCCTTCGCTATGTAGGAGTCCATCGTGGCCTTATAGGCTATGGCAAAATTGGTATCTCTACTCATTCGTTTTTCGACGCTAACTAATCTTTTCAACGCCATGGTGTAGCTTTTGGGCAGCTGGATATTATCACGCTTCCAAATCAGACCTGTTTGGAATCTTTTATCGGAGATACGGCAAGTGACTGAGCTCAATACAAACCTGGCACGGATGTCGGCGGCACTTTCGATCGGAGGCGATGGTCTCACCCCGAAACTTTCAATGGCAAAATATTCTTCGATGCGATGGGCTAGTAGGCAGGAAGGCGCGGTTGGAAGACGTTTGCTGGTTGGCCCAAAAACTACCCAGCCCAATTCGGTGTTGGCGGCGAATGGTCCGTTCTCCCTCATCCTTACAGTAGCAGAAGGCAGACCTAGGTGGCAGTGGTCGAGGCTGATGAGAAGCTTAGGTGTCACTCCCCTGTATGGCTGAACTGGCAATTGACGTAGGTATTTATCATCGCAATGTAGGTCGGTTTTGAGTAGACTCTGTGATGGCAACTGCAAGTTGGATACGGTGTATACGTTGCGAAGCTTGTGCTTCTTCTCTAGGCCTAGACCATTGACGAATAAGTCCACCAAAGTTGACGACTCTTGCGCTGACTGTCCACCAAACCATTGGATATTGAGCGCTGTTGTTGCTCTTGGGCAAGCGCATCATCCAGCATTGTGAAAGAAGAGTCTTCATCCAACAGCGCATATGTATCAATGCGCTTGTGTCTTCCATGCAGGGTCACTGGAAGTATTCGGAAAAGAAGCTTACCTTCAGCTGCACTGGCAGAACAGCTTAAGACGGATGCTTCTGCATCGTTCGACGATTGCTGGCATTGAGATACTCCTTGCGCTTGTATGTAATTTCGATCATCATTTGGGCGTTTCGCTAACTGCGTGTCAAAGGCACCATGACTTGGCGGTGATGCTGGATGCGTATTGTTCACGGCATTTGGAACCTCATGGAGTAGTTTGTGGTGCTTTCTTTGGCACCCGTTGATAGCACATGTCTTCCGGCGCTGGCAATCCCGAGTAGCATGACCAGGATTGAGACATGCGAAACACAAGCGCCTTGATTTTGCCTCTTTCCACCTGGTGGCTACTGTAGCATCGATGAAGGTTTTACACTCAAAGGGCTTGTGGCCGCCCTGACATATTGGACATCTTCTTGGCTGTGGTTTATTCTCGACGTGCAGAACTACTCGGCGCTTGGAATCGCATTTGGCCTCTGCGTCGTATACTGTGCAGATCACGTTGGCAAGTGAACTAATCCACTCGTTAAAGTGCACCACTGTGGGGCGAGGCTTTACCTTTGCTGCAACCATGGCCCACTCGACGCGCTTACTCGTTGGCAATTTGGCTATCAGCTCGTCAAGGAGTGTGGGATTGGCCAGCTGATGTTCACCATTAGCAGACTGGAGAAAGGCGCAAATATTTTTTACCTTCGTGGCAAATGGAACTAGTTTCCCTAAGGCATTTTCGGGAATAGGTGCAATCTCATGCACTTTAGCTAATTGGCTGCGGATGAGCTGCTCCGACCGACCAAACCTGAAATGCAACTGCTCAATGATGCAGCCAACGTTATTGGGGTGAATCAGTAATGCTTTCACCACTTCGCGTGCCTCTCCCTTCAAGGCTTTCTGTAGCCTTTGGTTATTTTCAAAATTTGAATAACCATATGCCGCTGTTGACTCAACCAGCGCTGTATGGAATACAGGCCAGTCTTCAGCATATCCAGAAAATTCTGGTAAATCAATAATCTTTCTCCGCATTATCGAACCGTGTGACATAAACTGCATATTCCCGTTACCTATGTTGGCAGAAATTGGATGAAACGTTCCATTGGACGAATGGCAGGAAATTGAGTCACCAATAGGAATGGTTGAGGCTGCATATGAGTTATGGCCCACATATGATGATGTGATGCAGGAGACTGATGGCGCGTAGGCTGAATTATAAATAGCTGTACTAGCTGGCACAAAATTAGGGGCTCGACGATTGTATTTGTATGTACGGTTACCGGTTGCGCAGGTAAGTGTAGCGTTGATGGCGATGCAAGCATTGGCTGTGCTGCGACGTCAGCAGAGGTAGTGGCAGAGCTTCTACAGTTAGGTCCATTACCTTGTAGTGCTGCAGTTAGTACCTCGTTTTGAAGGTCCCGTTCTTTTAAAGCTCTTTCCAGCAAGGCGATTCGTCTTTCCATAGCCAGAAGTGCACTGTCATGATGAGATGTGGTTACCGTCGCTGAGTATGTTGATGCTTCAACGGCCGTGGTAGTAGATACCTTTTTAATGGTCCCAGTGGCAGTGGGCGTGACATTGCTAGTTCCTTTGGCTGCAGTACCACCGCCGCTGTAATCCCTGGCTGGCATTACATTCATTGCACCAGGACTAACTGATGTTGTATTGGCAGATATATTGACGTTTGCGGCGGTTACTGGTAGCACCTTGGCTGGTGCTGCGCTACTAGTGGTGGTGACGACGGATTCGGCGGCGGAAACAGCGGTTGATGCAGTTGCACTTCTTTCACCAGATGTTGAATTAGCGGCTGCGCTGGAGTCGCTTTCTGTATTCAATCGAGTGCCTCGACGTGGAAGATCGCGTGTCATTTCAGCCGAAACCAATGGCAGATGTATAGGCACTTTGTTAGACAAATATGACGTATGGCAAAGTCGCTAAATTTATTAAATATATGCAGGTTGCGTTATGTAATTAAAATTATGCTGCTATATAAGCAGCTCTGCGAAATAAAGATGTTAGCCGTCGTCCTCGCTTGCGAATTTAACCAATAATAAAGACAGGCTAATGTGACAAAGTACATTTATTGGAATTGAATTGAATGGATGGATGGAATGGAATGGTTTATTTCTATAAAACGACATAAATTATAAAATGAACAATATAACGAAAGCAAGTACTTACCGCAGTGTGATCCTTCTCCCTTGGTTGACGACAGCTAACAAAAATTTGTATGCTGCCAAAAATGATAGAAACATATCATTCTAATGCACAGCGGTTTGCCGAAAAGCTCACCCGATTATGCACATAAGCACCAAAGGAGAATGACGCATTACGGTTTAAAAATTCAATACAAATTTAGACAACAACAAACAACAGAGTATACAAAAAATAACATGAAAGGTGCATATACATACATAACTGCTTTCGACTGCATGTATGTATATGTATGTACAAATGAAATGAAATAGAGATGTGCAGGCGCATTTCGGTATTGAAGATTAACCCATTAACGCTGGCTAATTAGATGTAAGGTCGTGCCGTGACATAGTGAGAGCTCATTAAATGTTAGCAAAAAACATACATCCAATGTAGATCCTTTTCTATTCAATTCTTTCGACGAAGATTATACCCACACATATACATGGATACATACATTTATTTCGCAAGATTGACAATCCTCAATGTCATAAAAAGGCTGTTTTTTCGCACATAATAATGAACGCTATAATTAGCATCAAACTTACGCAAATTACTACAAATATAATGTTTTATCCTTGTGTCGCGAGATCGATTGTCTAAATTCCGTTATTGTGCTTGTAGCAGAAAAACTAAGAGACTACCTGTGTACATGGGTAGCTTACGAATAATACTCCTACGACTGGGCATGCCGCACATTGTGAAACCGTATAATAAGGACATCCCATCTTGTGCACTATTCAATTCCTTAATCAGGCAAACTAATATAAATCACGCTTGATGAATAGACCTGTTGTTTAAATTTTGTTATGATTGCACACTAGCTGAAATTGAATTTGTGCTTGAAATAAATCTGATCTATAAGGTGAAAATATAACAGCACTACGTGGTAGAGAAGTTTTGAATATTTTGGTTATTTTAAAATTAAAATAATAAAACCGTACTTTTGTTTTGGGAAAATTGTGAATTAGTGCGGTAAGGACATTTACAAGTTTTCTTTGCTTCAAATGAGTAGGTTATGTTTTTGTTATGTTATTACCTAGTATCACTACTGTAGCAACAACGTTAGTACTCGTACATATCTATACACCTATAAGGAAAATAATTACTAATAATAACCGGTTTTAAACATATTCCTTATTATATTTTGTGTTTATATTTCATTTACCAAGCTATGTATATGTGGAACCTTTTTGCCGTAAAGCTAGAATCTTGTATCTATAATAAATATTGTAACGAATTTGCTGCAAATCCTCTTATTTGCAATCCTCTGCTAAGTTCGAATCACTAAACTGTTGAATAAATAACTCCAATATTGAATGATGGAAAAATGGCCTTTATTAAAGTACTTCACAATAACACTTATACTTTGCTACTCGCTGGCTTAATAACCAAACTGATTAATAACTTAAATGAAACTCTACTATTGGCCGCCAGATCGCGTGCTTAAGCAAACTGATTGATAGCTCAACTCAAACTGAATTACTTCTTACTCGCCTGCCCCGCTTTTATAGTTTACGCTGCATACTTCTAGGCTCTTCGATTTTCAGAACTTACTAGTTTGTTTCGGCTACAAAATCGCCAGCCACAACTACGTGCACAAATTATTGCTCTCTCTTGTGACAACTCAGATAAGATATATGCATGTGATTGTGCATTGCCGCTCCGCTGTTCGTTTACGTACATATGTGTAGACGCAATTATTTATTCGTTTATGTAGATACATAATGATTGAATTATTGATGTGAATGTTTGTAGTTTACAGTCTCTCGCGCATACATAGGCATATAAGTAAATGCATCTGTGTGTGACTTATTTCGGCTGCCTTATATATGTGTATACATGATTTGATTATTGACGTAAATACTGCTTATCGTGGCCTTAGCATCGCCTTAGTGATGGTATAACTTAGTGGTGTTAATATCCGTGACACTGCCCTCCACCTAAGTCTGATCGTCCCGGTCAGACAAATCTCTCGATCTAAACGTTGCCAGCCTTTCCAAATGGACCACTTTCATTTTGGTTCGTGGTTTATCGATGGTTTGTATGCGGTACACTACATCGTTGATCCGTTTTAAAACTTTGTATGAGCCTTCCCAATTACACTGCAATTTTGGGGACAACCCCTTTTTACGTTGTGGGTTGTATAACAGCACCAAATCTCCTTCCTGAAAACCTTCTGAATTAATTGCTTTATCATATCTGGCTTTCATCTTTTCACTCATAATCTTTGTTCGTTGCCTTATCAGATCATGTATTTCTCTTAGCTCTTCTTCCAAATTACTAGTGGATTTCCTGACATTTCTCTCCGCATTGGCATCTATCCCAAACTTCAAATCAGCTGGCAGTCTAAGGTCATTGCCAAAAATTACTTTTGCAGGGGTTTGGCCCGTTGTCTCATGCACTGCTGATCGGTAAGCCATCAAGAATAATGGTATGCGGGTATCCCATTCTTTATGGTACTTGTCTACTACTTTCCTTAAGTGATCCTCCAATGTTCTATTGAATCGTTCTACCATACCATCGGATTGAGGATGCAATGCAGTTGTCGGTGTTTTTTGAATGCCCAATGACTTACACATTTCCTGTAACACAGCTGATGCGAAATTCCTGCCTTGGTCAGAATGTAACTCCATTGGTACACCATACCTTGCAACCCATTCGTTTTTAACCACTTCTGCTACTGTTTCTGCTTCTTGGTTTGGGATTGGGTATACCTCTGGCCATTTACTGAAATAATCCATAACCACCAGTACGTATTTGTTTCCGCGGTTGCTAGTAGGAAATGGACCTGCGACATCCATGGCGATCCTTTCAAATGGCGCACCTGAGTTATATTGCTTCATCTGGCCATGACTTCTTGTTCTGGGCCATTTCGCTCTGCTGCCAACATCGCAGTTCGCAATCCACTCAGTGACCGACTGACGGCAACCAACCCAATAGAATCTCTGTTTAATTTTCTCGAGCGTCTTCGTGATTCCAAGATGACCTCCGCTTGGACCATTATGCAGCTCGCTGAGCACGTCAGGAATCCTCTTTCTGGGAACAACTATCAGTTTATTCTTGTATTTACCATCCTCACTCTCCCATACTCGATGAAGGCAACCGGATATTAATTCTAAACTGTTCCACTGTGCCCAATATGACTTCGCAATGGGACTCTCTGCTGACATCTCTTCCCTGTTTGGTCTTTCATTTCGTTCGAGCCCTTGCATAACACGTGACAGATCTGCATCTTCTAGCTGGCACTTTCTTAGCTGTTCCTTGTCCCATTCATCTGTACATGTTATATTCATAAGCCGGACATCTATAATGTCTTCTTTAGCCTCGGCTTTTGAACAGTGCTTGCATTCCAAACTACATGGTCTTCGTGACATTGCTTCAGCATTTCCATGGGTACTACCTTTTCGATGCTCAATGGAAAAGTCGTAGCTTTGTAGTCGCTCGATCCACCGTGCCAATTGTCCTTCCGGATTACGGAACTGCAGAAGCCATTTGAACGCTGCGTGATCTGTCCTGACACGGAATCGCTGGCCGTAGATGTATTTGTGAAAATGTTTAATGCACTCTACCAATGCCAACAGTTCTCTCCGCGTAACACAGTAGTTCCTCTCTGGTTTTCCAATCGAACGGCTGTAATATGCAACTACGTTCTTCTGTCCATCGACCAGTTGTGATAAAACGCCTCCTATAGCATATCCACTCGCATCTGTATCTAGAATAAATGTTGCTCCTGGAATCGGATATGCTAACATTGGGGCAGTGCATAAACGCTCCTTCAATGTTCGGAAAGCCACTTCTTGCTCCTTCTTCCATTCAAAAGCTTTGTTTTTTCTTGTAAGCTCATGGAGGCTATGGGCTACGCTGGAAAAATTTGGTACAAATCGGCGGTAATATGTGCACAGCCCAAGAAAACTTCTCAATTCATGTAGGTTCTGTGGTCTTGGCCAATCTTTTACTGCCTCTATCTTTTCATTCGCTGTACAAACACCTTCTGTAGTTACTTTGTGGCCCAAATAATTTACTTCCTTTTTAAACAGCGTACACTTGTTGGGACTTAACTTCAGACCAGCGCCAGCTATTCTCAGGAAAACTTCCTCCAAGTTCTTAAGATGTTCATCAAAACTCTTGCCCAATACGATGATGTCGTCCAGGTACACCAAGCATGTTTTCCAATGTAGTCCTTTCAGTACCTGATCCATTAGTCTCTCAAAAGTAGCTGGTGCATTACAAAGTCAAAAAGGCATCACTGTAAATTGCCAAAGACCATCACCGACACTGAAAGCTGTTTTCTCTTTATCTTCCTCCTTCACCTCAACTTGCCAATAGCCGCTTTTCAAGTCCAGTGTGGAAAACCATTTCGTACCAGATAGCGAGTCCAGAGTGTCGTCAATTCTTGGCAATGGGTAGCTATCCTTTTTCGTAACGTCATTTAACTTCCGGTAGTCCACGCAAAACCTCATTTTTCCATCCTTCTTCTTTACAAGTACTACCGGTGAGCTCCATGGACTAGCTGATGGTTCGATGACGCCGCTGTCGCTCATTTCTTGTATAATTTGACTCACCACTTCCCGCTTCGCCAGTCGAACACTACGTGGAGCTTGACGTATCGGCCTCGCGTCTCCAGTGTCAATTTGATGTTTCACAACATTGGTGCGGCCTGGTTTGGAACCATCCTGGTCAAATATGTTCGCGTACTTTAGGAGCAGTTGTTTTGCCTTACTCTGATAGGCGTCCTCTAGCCCCTGCGTCCATGCCGTGATGTCATTTGAAAGATCAGTATTACTAGTTGAGACGTGTTCCTGGAGCTGTTCACAGTTAATAACTATTTCAGCCTCTTGGCATCTTCCCAAAATAGCTCCTTTAGTCAGTTTGAGTGGTGACTTGAACTCATTGAGTACTCTTACCGGAATACGTCCATCTTGTTTTGTCATCGCCACGTTTTTTCCTACAAGTATGTTCAGTGCTGATTTGTTTGCTGCTTCGACAACCCACAATTTGTTTGTCCCACAATCTCCATCAACCTTTGCCCAGATGACTGCTTCGGATTTTGGTGGTATTCGCTGACTCTCTTCCACCAGCACTCGTTTACTGCTGTAGCCTCTCTCGTAGCCGAAATTAAGTGGTACATCCATGTTCTTATATCGCATCGTCTTGCTTTGCATGTCAATCTTGATGCCCTGGTCGATTAAGAAGTCCACTCCAATTATGATTTCATCAACAATCTCTGCCACTATAAAATTGTGTACTACCGTGACGTTCCCAATTGCGACTTCACATGATACTTCTCCTAGAACAGTGCTGTCTTCTCCAGTGGCTGTACGCAATCTTGCTCCATGCAATGGTCTTATCTTCTTGTTGACTAAATCCGCTCGAATGATGGAATGAGATGCACCCGTATCTACAGTCAGTAAACGTTCCTTTCCATCCACATGTCCTCCGACAGTAAGATTGTTTGACCTTCTTCCAATTTGTGAGATAGAGATTATGGGGCATTCAATTGAGGGAGCCTGCTGTCGCCCCTTGCGGCTGACTCGCTTTAGTTTAACGATTGAGTGGACTTGGAGATTTGCTCATCTCCTTCAGCTCTGCGTTTACGGCCACCCACATTGTTGGAGCTATTGGAACCGGTGCTGCAATTTCGTGCAATATGACCTGGGTTGCCGCACTTGAAATATTTAATCACTCCGGCATTTTTCTGTTGTGATCCCTTCAATGCTTCCAAAATTGCGTCTACCCAGTCTGGCTTTTCCACTTCCACTCGATGAGCTTTGTACGCTGGCTTACTCAAAAGTGAGGCTGTTTCCTGAGTCAGTGCATGCGATACCGTTTCAGCAAACGTTAGTTTTGGATTCGCATATGTAGCCCGCTTCGTTTCCACATCTCGTATGCCATTTATGAAGCTCTGGATTTTTACCCTTTCAGTGTATTCCACGGGTGCGTCCGCATTTGCAAGATGAGCCAATCTTTCAATATCTGAAGCAAACTCCTGCAATGTCTCATTTGCTTTTTGGTAGCGGTTTTGCAACTCAATTTGGAATATCTGTTTCCTATGCTCGCTTCCATAACGTCGTTCTACAGCAGCCATCAATGTTTCATAACTGTTCCGTTCATACTCTGGAATCGTTTGTAAGATTTCCGCTGCAGGCCCTTTCAATGCCACGAACAGTGCAGCAACTTTATCTTCCGCATTCCTGTTGTTCACTGCTGCGGTCTTCTCAAACTGTAGCTTAAAGACCTGGAAAGGAACAGAACCGTTAAAGGATGGTGTTTTTACCTTTGGATTACTCGCTGAAACTGCTGGACGATTTAATTGTAACTGCTCCATACGACCCTTCAAATCATCGACTTCTGCCTGAAATTGAGCGATTTTTGCATCCTGCGCTTCCAGCTTTGATGTTACCCTTGCTTCCTGTGCTTCTAACTGTGAAGACATTTGTGCCACCTGCAATGATAAGCGCTCCTCTTGTTCTTCCATCTTTGATGTTATACGGGTTTCCTGCGATTCAAGTTGTGAAGAAATTTGTGTCGACATTTCTGAAATACGTGTTTCTTGTGCTTCAATCTTCGATGTTATTCGTGCCTCTTGGGATTCCATCTGTGATGACATATACGTTTTCTGTTCTTCTAGTTGAGATGCCAATTGAGATGTTATATCTGTCTTTTGCGATTCCAGTTGAGAAGCCACTGTCGATGTTTGAGCAGATATTGCAGCCAAAATCATGTTCAAGTCTGTGCTGGTAACCGTCTGCGATGTTTCATTTTTCTCTTCAATTTTTGTTGTCTCCTCGCCATCAAGGTGAAAGACATACTCTTCCACATCAATTCCTTCTGCTTCCATTGCCTCTCGTAGCCGTGCCTGAAGTTCGACTTTAACGCCGCTTGTATTCAATCCACGGCTCTCCAACTCCTTCTTCAGTTGCTGGATCTTTAATTCACTGAACTTTGCCATATCCTTGTTGTCTTCTGGAATTTATTCAACAATTCCTCTTCTGACACCAATTGTAACGAATTTGCTGCAAATCCTCTTATTTGCAATCCTCTGCTAAGTTCGAATCACTAAACTGTTGAATAAATAACTCCAATGAATGATGGAAAAATGGCCTTTATTAAAGTACTTCACAATAACACTTATACTTTGCTACTCGCTGGCTTAATAACTAAACTGATTAATAACTCAAATGAAACTCTACTATTGGCCGCCAGATCGCGTGCTTAAGCAAACTGATTGATAGCTCAATTCAAACTGAATTACTTCTTACTCGCCTGCCCCGCTTTTATAGTTTACGCTGCATACTGCTAGGCTCTTCGATTTCCAGAACTTACTAGTTTGTTTCGGCTACAAAATCGCCAGCCACAACTACGTGCACAAATTATTGCTCTCTCTTGTGACAACTCAGATAAGATATATGCATGTGTTTGTGCATTGCCGCTCCGCTGTTCGTTTACGTACATATGTGTAGACGCAATTATTTATTCGTTTATGTAGATACATAATGATTGAATTATTGATGTGAATGTTTGTAGTTTACAGTCTCTCGCGCATACATAGGCATATAAGTAAATGCATCTGTGTGTGACTTATTTCGGCTGCCTTATATATGTGTATACATGATTTGATTATTGACGTAAATACTGCTTATTGTGGCCTTAGCATCGCCTTAGTGATGGGATAACTTAGTGATGCTAATATCCGTGACAATATCTTATTTGTTCTTTTACGAGAAACATATACATATTTTAAACTGAATCTGAACCTAAGATTCGGTTTTGAACATGGAAGCGGCAGGTAGTCTGAGCATGCTAGCCTTAGGTGAATTATGTATGTGCAAGAGATTACATGCTAAATATTACGCTAGGCTAATACACATATACATATGTACATAAGTCCCTTCACCAACAATTTGCATGTTATGGAAATACCCATACTAGTTTAGCCCCTGTACGCCCATATTTTCGCCGAATGCACGCTAAATGAAAGTTTAAATATGTCATAAAGAACTAAACAATACGCCCACTTTACGCAAATAAGTATAACAAAGAACATCATAATATGATGGTACTTAGTGAATTCAGTTAATAGACGAAGATCAATTTTCTTTGTTTGATTATGATGTTAGTTTTCGTTTAGCAACAAACTGCGAATACACTTACTAAAAAATATGTATGTACCTGCATTTCAGATTAGAGATAAACCAGTAAAGGAAACGGGGCAGTGATTTTTTATATCGTTTATAAAATTAGGTACCAATCACCCAGAATAGATAAACCATGTTAAAGAAGAAAAAGGTCCTTTCTATGAAAACTTTATTTAATAATGGACATTCGCAATATTGTTCCATTCCATCCCAGTAATTAAAAAATGGATTTTAGCATGGAAGTTTTCTCGCCAAAACAAAGTTAACTCATTGCTAACCCTAGTTATTAGCTGTATTTTTTTACATCTATATACATATACGCTTAAATCTTATATGGACTGCTAAGCGTTAAACTTTATTCTTCTGAAATTGCTGCGCAGAAAATTAGTACTCCTAAATTTCAATACGCATTATACTCAATTGTAACTGAAATATGTGTCTATGTTTCACCTCTATGTATTAACTCTACAAATGGTGTGTGTCCACTGTTCACCGCAACCGATTCAGCTATAGGTTATACACTATTGCCAACAGAGGTGTGTGTCTCCGCTTTTCGGTACAACATGTTCTGTAGCTAGTTGCCGCTAGATGTGTCCCCTAACCATTACCTGAGTGAGGATGAGCGTTTTTTTAACCGCAAACATAGACGTATATCCGTGTAAAAAACAAGGCTATTATTACTCAGTTTATTAGTTTATTCTCTGTAATCGGGGTTGATATAGTTAAATAACCACTTACATAAAAATCAACCCTTTCTTTAAGCGATGACAGAATTAAGAGAGATGAATATGAATAAATAGTTATTACCTAATCAACATTTGTTAACATTTTAATATATAAAATATGTATAAATATACATAATAAAGGGAATCAGGTTTTTTCATAAAACTTTGTACTTTCTAATCATATTAATGTATTAATGCTAACTGGGTTATATTGGTTTAATTGCAAACAGTTAGATTTTATATTGTTGCCAGCGTTGCCGTTTTCTGGGTAATTCGCTAAATTTGGGGAGTTTCGAAAGCGCGTGGGTAATTTTCGAGTACGCTCTTCTTTATTACCTATGAAGGCACGGAGTTCCATGAAAGGTCTTAAATAAATTTTTTACTTCACTATTTCGGTTGAGTCGTGTTTCGTTGGCTACAGTTGCAGTAGTTTGCAGCATTTATTAAAGCTCACGTCTGAAAATAATTTTTTTATTCCGACCCCATGAAGTCATGGCCAGTATTGGCGTGATTGCGTTAAATTATGGGTAAAAGTCTAGTTGAGTCGACTGCTAATACGCTACAAAAATATCGATAGAGGTGTCAAAAGACCCGTATTGACCTCGACAACAATAATTCGAAGGCGAAAAAGAAAAATTGTATATCTGTCCGGAGATATTTGCAGTTGAAGTTGGCGATTATCAAGTGGTTCTTGTAATGTTGCAGTACCCACAAAAAAATTGTGAACATAAGCGTTTTGCGCGGATATAGTTTTGGTCTCTAAACCGGTGTTGGACCCACCGAGGGTAATTTTTTATACGCAGAAACGTGTTCTGGACAAAAATACTATGGATACCACCCCCGGTTTCGGAGGAACCCGCGGGTCATTTTTCGGTTTTTCGTTAATATCTTTTGAACGAGTTAAACTTTTTATTTTCCCACTTCGGATTATTATTGTCGAGGTCAATACGCGTCTTTTAACACCTCTCTCGATATTTTGGGACGCGTCTTAGCAGTCGTCCCCTCAACTAGACTATTACCAAATTATGAAACCTATATGTCTTGCTTTACAATGTTCTTATATGCTATAAGCCTTAGTCGCTTTTATGGCTTATACAAAAATGTTTAAAGTAAACAAAAATAATACATGTCAAAATACAAAATATGGGTAACCGGAAAGTCTTCCTTTGTCTTACAATCTCAGAAAGGAAACAAAGAGCAGAAAATGGGTGTGAAATATTGTTCAATTATATTTAGTATGATACCCACCCAATGTTCATTGGAAAGTAAAGACATGTGTCCAAAATTTTATGAGTAGGAACACTTTGAAATTCATAAATACGATATAATTGTGGTGACATGAAATCACAAACAAACCAAAAAATAAAATAAACTTCTTATTATTTCCCGAAATTTTACACTATCACTTGCGAGGTATTCACTTAAAAAAATAGAAATCCATAATTTCGCGCTTACGATACAATGGCTAACATAGCTTGCTATAGTCAAAATGAAATTGGCTTCAATTTATTTTACAGCTTCAAAGTAATTTACAGTCGTCACAAGTTCGAATTAACTTATTTTGCCTACCACTAAGCAACAAAACAATTTGTTTGACGAAATTTTGATATTTTGGGGCATTGAAAATTGTTTTTTTGGTAATTTGAGAACGGCAACACTGGGTTGCATCTAGTTACATGCCAACATTCGTATAAGCTCAAATTCCCAGTAAGAAAATACTCCGCAATAACGTATGGGTTAAAGCTGACAGCTATTAAAACTTAATTAAAGTTACTCCATGTCTCACCAAACTTTTACCAAATATAAAATATAATGTTATTTTGGTTTTATTGGTCTGTAAATAATGAATTGTTATACTAATTTGTCATATTCAAAACGGGTTTTATGTTTTCGTATAAATGTAGCCGATAACGAAAAATATAAAAAATTTATGGAAGAGTTTCTAATTAATAAAACCTACTGAAAAGTCATAACCAATGGTGACTTACTATTTGGCATGTATATTTTTTCAAACATGTAACTATACAGAATGTCTGGACAAGTAACTTGGTACCTCGATCAAGTTTAAACGGGATTCAAGGAGCGGCGAATCCCGTTTCACTAACAGACGAGGCTCTGGCGACCCCAAGCTCCTCATGGAACTTGGGGGTGGGGAGGGAGGGATGGCCTGAAGGTTCAATGTGGCCATATAAATCGTTCCCGAGATGGTCGGGCCAGCACCTTAATGGTGCTGTGTTACCGGAGCGTATCGGATCTGTATCCGACGAAGGACCTCACATCGATAACACTCCCCAAAGCCTTCGGGGAGTAACCTAATCGCTACAACAACAACAACAACAACATCAAGTTTAAACCTTAATAAAAAATCTTCTATGGATGATCAATTTGTGAAACGTCAATTGGCGTGGTGAATCTCAACGCTTGCGAAAAGCGGAGACACAACCCTCTGTTGTATTTCTTGTATAACCAATATAGCTGAATTTTTAAGGCTGTTTAACTCTGTAATCTTTTCTGTAATTTATTTTGCTTTTGGAAAAATTACCTATTTGAAAAAAACTGGCAGAAAAATATTGGCATAACAGCTTAAGTTAAATCAAGAATGGAAAAACTTGGAAAATTTGAGCAGATGTGGCAATTACGCGTGCCCGTTGAACGAAATATTGACAATCTATTGATAATCGCTAGGAAATTAGCGACATTCCATCAACTTAGCAGCACTTTAGCAATACTACTTTTATTATTTGGCCGCTCAAACACACCCATATTAATTGTGCATTAAATTTAAAATATACAACTCAAAAATGACTCCGGTTGTTATGTCCACAGCATTTATTTGGTGCAAATACAACCTAATAATTTACACGGCCAAAGCCGTAATAATTTGCACGGGTCATCAATTCTTTCTCTGATTCAAAAGCTGAACTACCAGCGCTACCGCGACCAGCTCAGTGTCATCATTGCCAGTAGCGCCAATAACACCAAACTCGTGCCTGACACACAAAAGACTAATTGTTCTAATAAAAGCGTGTTACATTGCGATAGCAAGAAAAGGAGATCCTAAATGTTCTTAATTATACCATCAAAATTCAACACGTTTTTTATTAGAACAATTAGAACTGTGATATAAACTGTAAGGTTTAATAATTTAGGTGTAAAGTTTTAATGTTAAAAATATATAATTATGTACAATATAGAATTCTTTTGTCGCAGACGAAAAAGCTTAATTATCGTTAAAGCTTACAATGAACTTGTAAAGTGTTATATTTCTTTAGAGTCAATTTATTGTTTACTTTTTAGTTAATTTTATTAACCAATAATAAAAGCTTATTTTTAAAAAAGTTTTTTTTTTCTTTAATTTTATTTTATTGTTAAGTGATTTTGTAACACTTTTAACAATACTTGTACTTGCTTTATGTCTACATATGTCTACATATGATTGACCCGATTGATAGATTAAGCTAAAGGTATTTAATTTGGTGCTGTAAGCAGGTTTGTGTTGTATACGTCTATAACATATGATTGTTATATTTAATTTGGAAGGAAAATAATATATTTTAAATAAAAATAATACTTAAATAATAAAATTATTAATTAAAAAAATATGTTAAAAGAATTAAATGAAAAAAAAAAAAAACAATAAAATAGACGGATTCGAACTTGCGAACGAATCCATTTAGGCGCAAGTCGTATTATCTCTGCTATTGCTTCTTTTTTAAAAATATAAGCAATGTTGTATTTAAGCTTTAAGCCTTCTGCGCGCATTTTTCGACTGCGATGCCACGAAAGATAAAAATAATTATTAAGAAAGCATTATGGAATAACCAAGTTTTTAGTGCAACCGGGAAAAATTGTTGAAAACGCTAACCGCATTTTCTTTATGGTTAGGGGATAAATAATTGACCTACTACTGAGAAATTATAAAGAATAAGTGAACATTTAACTGGCATATTTTTTTTTTGGAAATTCCATGTGTACAGGGTGTCTAGACAGGAAAATTTTATTTAACTTAAAAATTTCTAAATCGCCATAAGAAATTGTCTATAGCTGACCAATTAGTGGGACCTACTGACCAATTATATCCAATCAGTGACAAATTAATTAGCATAATTTATGGCTGACCAATTAACGAAACCTGCTGGCCAATTATGACCAATTAGTGACCAATTATTTGGTATACTTTTCGATTTGAAAATACACCGATGGGGTGCTAACATCCGATAACACGATAACATCCGATAACAAAGAAAATTTTAAAAATTAATTAAAAAGTTCCTATGGCTGACCAATTAACGAAACCTGCTGACCAATTATGACAAATTAGTGACCAATTAATTGGCATAATTTTTTTTGGAAAAGTTATGTATACAGGGTGTCTAGACCGGAAAATTGATTTTCCTTGGAAAATTTTAAATGGTCATAAAAAATTGTCTATGGCTGACCAATTAGTGGGACCCACTGACCAATTATAACCAATTAGTGACCAATTATTTGGCATGCTTTTCGATTTCAAAATCCGCCGATGGGGTGCTAACATCCGATAATAGGGTAACATCCGATAACAAAGAAAACTTTAAAAATTAATTAAAAAGTTCCTATGGCTGACCAATTATCGAAACCTGCTGACCAATTATGACCAATTAGTGACCAATTATTTGGCATACTTTTCGATTTGAAAATCCACCGATGGGGTGCTAACATCCGATAACACGATAACATCCGATAACAAAGAAAGCTTTAAAAATTAATTAAAAAGTTCCTATGGCTGACCAATTAACGAAACCTGCTGAATAATTAAGAACAATTAGTGACCAATTATTTGGCATAATTTTTTTGGAAAATTTATGTATACAGGGTGTCTAGACAGGAAAATTGATTTTCCTTGGAAAATTTTAAATGGTCATAAAAAATTGTCTATGGCTGACCAATTAGTGGGACCCACTGACCAATTATAACCAATTAGTGGCCAATTATTTGGCATGCTTTTCGATTTCAAAATCCACCGATGGGGTGCTAACATCCGATAACACGATAACATCCGATAACAAAGAAAACTTTAAAAATTAATTAAAAAGTTCCTATGGCTGACCAATTAACGAAACCTGCTGACCAATTATGACCAATTAGTCGCCAATTAATTGGCATAATTTTTTTTGGAAAATTTATGTATACAGGGTGTTTAGACAGGAAAATTGTTTTTCCCTTGGAAAATTTTAAATGGCCATAAAAATTTTTCTATGGCTGACCAATTAGTGGGACCCGCTGACCAATTATGACCAATTAGTGACCAATTATTTGGCATACTTTTCGATTTGAAAATCCACCGATGGGGTGCTAACATCCGATAACACGATAACATCCGATAACAAAGAAAACTTTAAAAATTAATTAAAAAGTTCCTATGGCTGACCAATTAACGAAACCTGCTGACCAATTATGACTAATTAGTTACCAATTAATTTGCATAATTTTTTTTGGAAAATTTATGTTGACAGGGTGTTTAGACAGGAAATTTTTTTTTCCCTTGCAAAATTTTAAATGGCCATAAAAAATTTTCTATGGCTGACCAATTAGTGGGACCCGCTGACCAATTATGACCAATTAGTGACCAATTTTTTGGCATACCTTTCGAATCGAAAATCCACCAATGGGGTGCTAACATCCGATAGCACGATAACATCCGATAACAAAGAAAACTTTAAAAATTAATTAAAAAGTTCCTATGGCTGACCAATTAACCAAACCTGCTGACCAATTATGACCAATTAGTGACCAATTAATTGGCATAATTTTTTTGTGAAAATTTATGTATACAGGGTGTCTAGACAGGAAAATTGATTTTCCTTGGAAAACTTTAAATGGTCATAAAAAATTGTCTATGGCTGACAAATTAGTGGGACCCGCTGACCAATTATGGCCAATTAGTGACCAATTATTTGGCATAGGTTTTGTTATAAAATTCCAGAAATGGGGTGCTAACATCCCACACCCGACCATGAAAATTTTAAAATTTCCATAAAATTTTTTCTAATGCTGACCAATTACTGAAACCTGCTGACCAATTATGACCAATTAGTGACCAATTATTTGGCATATGTTTTGTTATAAAATTCCAGAAATGGGGTGCTAACATCCCAGAGCCATGAACATTTGTATTTTTTTCTTAATAGGTTTTTCGGTTGTCCAATTAATAAAATACCTAATAGGTAGTTTTGTGCTCATTTTTATGATTCAGTTTGTCTTTATTATGAATGTAATTAGTTGTACATACTCTGCAGCAAATCGCACTAGTTCCGAGCTAACGCAGAACAGTTTCTATTTCACCAAGAAACGCTACTAGCTCGAAATATGTCCCCTCGCAGTGCTTTGAAATGACACTTTTAACATTGTGATTTCCTACGAATGGTGTTGTTCCGACACCAATTTGTACTCTATACCAGTACTCATTGGAATGGATCGAGAAATATCGTATAAAAATAGTCGTGGGTATCGTAGCGTACTCTTTAAAAGCTCAGTAAAACTTATGGAAGTTGATGTATATTGGAACGATTTTCGGTCATCTCTTGTCAAAGTTGGTTTCGAGAGAAACTGGTTTCGGCATTGTGCCGTTGTCTCGAAACCAAATTTGACAAGGGATGACGGAAAATCTTTCCAATATACATCATTTATCCACCCTGTCGGAAAATCAACAAAACAAAATAAGTCAATTATGGAAGTTCATCCTTTATTTCGGTTAGGTTATGTTGTGCATGTTGTAGTGGTAGTTGTTGGCGTTGGCAATCTAGCGAGGATTTGATGAGTGTTATCGATATTGATGGTCCGAGATAAATATCCGGCACGTTCCAGGCACCATTAAGGTAAAAGCTTGACCATCTTGAGAACAACTCCATATTGAACCGTCTAGGCCATTTCCCACCCACCCCCTAGCTCCATGAAGAATTCCAATCAGCATTGTTGAGCAGGCTTTGGTAATTTCAGCAGACCGCCCGCTATCCACTTCTGGCCATATTAAATACATAATTTTGCGTGCGTATCTGCCAATGAAGGTCTAACCTCACGGTGCTCAAAAGCATAACGGATCTAATGAAGTAAATCATCGGCCCAACGAAGGCTCAATGTCATGCCAACTTCCAAATGCACAACATGGGTAGAATAGATTGTAAAGGATGCATAAATACATTCCGCTTTGGCAAGGTACGAGAGCTATTTAAATTCTCTGACATTTTCATTGACCCTCCTTTCGAAGGCTCAGTTGAACAATTCATGAATAGATTAAAACAAGTAAGGAAGGTTAAGTTCGGGTGTAACCGAACATTACATACTCAGTTGAGAGCTATGGTGACAACATAAGGGAAACTAACCATGTAGGAAAATGAACCGAGGGAAACCCTGGAATGTGTTTGTACGACATGTGTATCAAATGAAAGGCATTAAAGAGTATTTTATGAGGGAGTGGGCCATAGTTCTATAGTTGGACGCCATTTAGGGTTATAGCCATTAAGGTGGATCAGGGTTGACTCTAGAATGCGTTTGTACGATATGGGTATCAAAAGAAAGGTGCTAATGAGTATTTTAAAAGAGAGTAATCCTTAGTTCCATAGGTGGACGCCGTTTGGATATATCGCCATAAAGGTGGACCAGGGGTGACCCTAGAATTTGTTTGTACAATATTGGCATCAAACGAAAGGAGTTAATGAGTATTTTAAAAGGGAGTTGGCCTTAGTTCTATAGGTGGAAGCCTTTTCGAGGTATCGCAATAAAGGTGGACCAGGGGTGACTCAAGTCTTTGTTTGTACGATTTGGGTACCAAATGAAAGGTGTTAATTAGTATTTTTAAAAGGGAGTGGGCCTTCGTTCTATAGGTGTTCGCCTTTTCGAGATATTGCCATAAAAGTGGACCAGGGGTGACTTTAGAATATGTTTGTACGATATGGGTATCAAATGAAAGGTGTTAATTAGTATTTTAAAAGGGCGTGGGGCTTAGTTCTATAGGTGGACGCCTTTTCGAGATATCGCCATAAAGGTAGACCAGGGGTGACTCTAGAAGGAGTTTGTACGATATGGGTATCAAATTAAAGGAATTAATGAGAGTTTTAAAACTGAGTGGTGGTAGTTGTATATGTGAAGGCGCTTTCCAGATATCGACCAAAATGTGGACGAGGGTGACCCAGAACATCATCTGTTGGATACCGCTAATTTATTTATATATGTAATACCTGCCAAAATTTTAAGGGTTTTTTATTTCGCCCTGCAGAACTTTTTCATTTTCATGCTACTTAATATGGTGGGTGTCACAACCATTTTATAAAGTTTTTTCTAAAGTTATATTTCGCGTCAATAAAACAATCCAATTTCCTTACTATGTTTCATCCCTTTTTTCGTATTTGGTATAGAATTATGGCATTTTTTTCATTTTTCGTAATTTTCGATATCAAAAAAGTGGGCGTGGTCATAGTCGGATTTCGTTAATTTTTCATACCAAGATAAATTGAGTTCAAGTAAACACGTGAACTAAGTTCATTAAAGATATGTCGATTTTTGCTCAAGTTATCGTGTTAACGGCCAGGCGGAAGGACAGACGGACGACTGTGTATAAAAACTGGGCGTGGCAACAACCGATTTCGCCCGTTTTCACAAAAAACAGTTATTGTCATAAAGTCTATGCCCTACCAAATTTCAAAAGGATTGGTTAATTTTTGTTCGACTTATGGCGTTAAAAGTATCCTAGACAAATTAAATGAAAAAGGGCGGAACCACGCCCATTTTGAAATTTTATTTTATTTTCGTATTTTGTTGCACCATATAATTACTGGAGTTGAATGTTGACATAATTTACTTATAAACTGTAAAGATATTAAATTTTTTTTAAAATTTTACTTAAAAAAAAAAATTTTTTTTAAAGTGGGCGTGGTCCTTCTCCGATTTTGCTAATTTTTATTAAGCGTACATATATTAATAGAAGTAACGTTCCTGCGAAATTTCATCATGATGTCTTCAACGACTGCCAAATTACAGCTTGCAAAATTTTAAATTACCTTCTTTTAAAAGTGGGCGGTGCCACGCCCATTGTCCAAAATTTTACTAATTTTCTATTCTGCGTCATAAGTTCAACTCATCTACCAAGTTTCGTCGCTTTATCGGTCTTTTGTAATGAATCATCGCACTTTTTCGGTTTTTCGAAATTTTCGATATCGAAAAAGTGGGCGTGGTTATAGTCCGATATCGTTCATTTTAAACAGCGATCTGAGATGAGTGCTCAGGAACCTACACACCAAATTTCATCAAGATACCTCAAAATTTACTCAAGTTATCGTGTTAACGGACAGACGGACGGACATGGCTCAATCAAATTTTTTTTCGATCCTGATTATTTTGATATATGGAAGTCTATATCTATCCTTTATATATGTACAACCAATCGTTATCCAATTAAACTCAACTGAGTATAATAAATAGAGAGCCTGTTTTCCTCTTGTGGCAGAAAATTCAAAGGAAGTGAAGCTGCCAACTTCTTTCAAAAATGAACTCTTTTCGCAGTAGAGCCACTGCGAAACTTCCAGTTAAGCGCCAATGCCGTGAACAGGATCACTACTGGCTTTTTCTGCTTCCCGCGGACCAGTTTTTTCGACTTTGGTGGGTCTCGTAAGAGGTACACTACGTCGCAGCTTACTACCCTTATGTAAATACGCCTTACACCGAATTGGGTATCCAGGTTTTAGTCAACTTTTTGCTCGTATCGGAACAACACTACCAACGAAAAGGCAACTGTCTCCCTTTGGAGAGCTTTTAAACACGTACTTAACTGGTTCAGTTGAAGGTGGTTCCGAAATAGTCGCTTTTCGTAAAAGTGTGGCTAGCAAATGTCCAGCTCTGTATCCGACCAGTTAGGACGCAATCATTAAATCTGTAGTACAAAACTGGTGCTTTGCGTGACTGTCCCCCAATTGAGCTTAAGGGTGGGTATCTATGCACTCGAATAAGATATGCATGCCTGCATTCTTTCCCGTTTAACTCTTTATTTTACTCAGTTGAGCAGAGCTCACAGAGTATATTAACTTTGATTGGATAACGGTTGGTTGTACAGGTATAAAGGAATCCAGATAGAATTAGACTTCCATATATCAGAATCATTAGTATCGAAAAAAAATTAGATTGAGCCATGTCCGTCCGTCCGTCTGTCCGTTAACGCGATAACATGAGTAAATTTTGAGGTATCTTGATGAAATTTGGTATGTAGGTTCCTGGGTACTCATCTCAGATCGCTATTTAAAATGAACGATATCGAACAATAACCACGCCAACTTTTTCGATATCGAAAATTTCGAAAAATCTAAAAAGTGCGAAAATTCATTACCAAATACGGATTAAGCGATGAAACTTGGTAGGTAAGTAGAACTTATGACGCAGAATAGAAAACTAGTAAAATTTTGGACAATGGGCGTGGCACCGCCCACTTTTAAAAGAAGGTAATTTAGAAGTTTTGCAAGCTGTAATTTGGCAGTCGCTGAAGATATCATGATGAAATTTGGCAGGAACGTTTCTCTTATTACTATATGTTTGCTTAATAAAAATTAACAAAATCGGAGAACGACCACGCCCACTTTTTACAAAAAAAAATTTTTAATTCAAATTAGAAAAGAAAAGTTAATATCTTTACAGTATATAAGTAAATTATGTCAACATTCAACTCCAGTAATGACATGTTGCAACAAAATACAAAAATAAAAGAAAATTTCAAAATGGGCATGGCTCCGCCCTTTTTCATTTAATTTGTCTAGGATACTTTTAATGCCATAAGTCGAACAAAAATTTACCAATCCTTGTGAAATTTGGTAGAGGCTTAGATTCTAGATTCTACTGTTTTCTGTGAAAAAGGGCAAAATCGGTTGAAGCCACGCCCAGTTTTTATACACAGTCGACCGTCTGTCCTTCCGCTCGGCCGTTAACACGATAACTTGAGCAAAAATCGATATATCTTTACTAAACTCAGTTCACGCACTTACCTGAACTCACTGGAACTAGGAAGTTGGTTGTAGTGCCTCCTAAAAAATCGATATTCGTGTCAAGATTCGACAGGGATACTACTGAGGAGGATCTGAAATCGTATATCTTCTCAAAAAGGAAAACCCATGACGTAACAATTCGGAAATTTAATTTTAGTTATGAAAGAAACGTATCTTCCTTTAGATTAGATGTACCTATTGACCATTTTGACACTATCTTGAGTAACGATTTTTGGCCCTCTGGGGCACTTGTGCGGGAATTTGAATATAGGCGGAATAAGAGTGTTCCAAACTTGGCAAAGATCCCTGTTAATAACACTGAGTCAAAAAACTGAACGAAAAATCTGCTTTAGATATACTTTACCAAAATGTTAGAGGCTTAAACACCAAGTTAACAGAACTGTTTTTAAAATCATTTAACTCAAGCTACGTTATAATTGCTTTAACCGAAACCTGGCTGAAACCTCATGTTTTTAACTCAGAGATCCTCTGTAATGACTACCAGATATATCGAAATGACCGCCTGAACAGGGTTGGAGGTGGGGTTCTGCTTGCTGTACACTCTTCAATACCATCTGAAGAGATTTGCGTAACCGCCACCGATACAACTGAGTTCTTGTGCATACGCACACAACTAGCAAATATCCACATTTATTTGGCCATCTGTTATATCCCGCCATCTTCTGAACTGTCCGTTTATATGAATCACATTTCCTTGCTAAGAACTGTTAATTCGATGCTAAAGCCTTCCGATTCCATTATTGTCTTGGGTGACTTCAATATGCCACACATATCATGGTGCATCTCTGACTTTAATATCGTACCAGTTTCGTCAAAGTCTTCCAACAATGAATTTCTAGACGGAATGTCTGAGCTGTGCCTTCAACAAATCAACATCCAGTCGAATAAATTCGGAAGAGTGTTGGATTTAGCCTTTGTGGATGATGAATCTAAATATTCCATTAGTCGATGCGAACCCATTATTGAACCTGAAGATGCTTACCACCCTTCCCTCAAAATAGTTTACGAAGTTGTAAATTATGCTTGTAACAGCGGAAATAAACGATACGACTCCAGTTATCGCTTCGACTTTGCGAAGGCCAATTTTAAAAAATTAAATCGTGATCTATCTCGAATAGTGTGGCCAACATTTAATGCTGATGTGGAGCAAAGCGTTTCTCACTTTTACAATACCATTTACTGTGTTTTTGAAAAATACGTACCTAAGCGGATTTGTGTACATTCCGATACAAGCCAAGTATGGTTCACTAAAGAGCTGAAAATTTTAAAGAATAAAAAGTCTCGATCTTTCAAGTTGTTCAAAAAGACGGGTTTACATAACCATTACTTACAGTACTCGATTCTACGCTGCAAGTATTTTCAATTGAACAAAAAGTGTTACAAAGCTTATCTTTGTAAAATGAAAAGAAATATAACTTGCAACCCGAAGGCATTTTACGGATTCGTAAACTCTAAACGCAGGGTGAAAGGGTTTCCATCATCCACGAAATTCCAAGATAATATTTCCAGCGATGATCAAGAGATCGCCGACTTCTTTGCGGAATTTTTCAAATCAAATTACTCTATTGAGACCAACGTTCCACCTAATGAATACCCATACCATATTGATTCATGTTATTCAATCAGAGCTCCATTTATATCTTCAGAAGATGTATTATCTTATTTAAAAACTTTAAAAGTATCATATTCATACGGCCCCGACAGGATCCCGACACACTTTCTTAAAAAATGTGCCGCAAACATCTATCAGCCGCTAACAGATTTATTTAATTTATCTTTAATTTATGGCGTTTTCCCAACAATATGGAAGGAATCTTTTCTTATTCCGCTTCATAAAAATGGAAGCAGGTCTTCAATAGAAAACTACCGGGGCATAGCAAAGTTATCCGCTATCCCAAAGTTATTTGAGGCTATTGTTACCCACCACCTAACATTCCCTATTTCCCCCATAATTGCAAGCTCGCAGCATGGGTTCTGTAAGGGCAAATCACCTATCACCAATTTACTAGAATTTACCACCCACGTTTCTAATGGATTTAGAAAAGGCCTTCACACTGATGTAATTTACACCGATTTCAGTAAAGCTTTCGACAAAGTATCACACCCATTACTTATTCATAAGCTCAGTCAACTCGGTTTTCAACCCCGTCTTATATGTTGGATTTCTTCGTATCTTGGTTATCGTACGCAAAAAGTAATCTTTAAAAATACACTTTCTGGGGTCATCAATGTTTCTTCTGGTGTTCCTCAGGGCAGCCATCTTGGTCCGATTCTGTTCTTGTTGTTCATAAACGATATATCTGGTACAATTAAATACTCAAAAATCTTGATGTACGCAGACGATGTAAAACTTTTCAAATCATGTGCCTCGGTTGAGGAACATTCCTTGCTTCAAATGGATTTAAATCACTTGGTTACCTGGTGCAATGTAAATTATATGCCGCTCAATCTCAAAAAATTTAATTCATGTGTTTTTCTCGGAGAGTTTCGCCACCAGCTTCATATACAATTAACAACTATAGTGTAGAAACTGTAAATAATTTTATTGACTTGGGAGTCATGATGGATTCCAAACTTAGTTTCAATCTTCATATTAATGCTACAGTGAATAAAGGCAAAGGTGTTTTTGCATTTGTTAAACGGTGGTCAAAAGAATTTAACGACCCTTACATAACTAAAGCACTTTTTACAACATTAGTTAGGCCAATATTAGAATACGGCTCGATAATTTGGAATCCGCGTTATCAAGTCCATGCAGACAGTCTCGAATCAATACAAAAACAATTTTTACTATTTGCCTTAAGAAATTTCCAATGGGACTCTTTAACTAATCTTCCACCTTATACTAATCGATTAAAGCTTATCAATCTTCCAACTCTTGCTAGTCGAAGGGAAATGCTTGGTGTGATATTTATGACAAAACTTTTAAACGGATCAATTTCGAGCCCATTCCTTCTGAATGAAGTGAACTTTTACGTTCCCTCTCGGACATCGAGACACTTCAAACCTCTTCTGCTGAAACAATGTAGAACGAATTTCGAACAAAATGAACCTTTTCGGCGTTTATGCCAAGATTATAACTCTCACTCAAACACATTTGATAGCTCGGACTCCCTTTTTTCTATAAAAAAGATTGTTCTCACCTCTCTAAATTAATGTATAATACGTTTGCTTCTGTTCTCTTTAAGTATTACGCTTGGCTGATGAAATTTCTTCTGTAGCTGAGCAGTCTCAGATCGTGACGCTTGACAAACCGCTGCCCATCAAAGACTCGGCAAAATAAAAAAAAAAAAAAAAAAAGTTATTATATATATATATAAATCGATCGCGTGAACAGGATTAGCCTGGTGTCATTGGGCCACTTGAGGGCAGCGCGCTGCCACAACGTCCATTAAAAAAAAAAAAAAAAAAAATGGCCGAAATCCGACTATGACCACGCCCACTTTTTCGATATCGAAAATTACGAAAAATGAAAAAAATGCCATAATTATATACCAGGTACGAAAAAAGGGATGAAACATGGTAATTGTATTGGTCTATTGACGCAAAATATAACTTTAGAAAAAAACTTGGTAAAATGGGTGTGACACCTACCATATTAAGAAGAAGAAAATGAAAAAGTTTTGCAGGGCGAAATCAAAAGCCCTTGGAATCTTGGAAGGAATACTGTTCGTGGTATTACATATATAAATAAATTAGCGGTACCCGACAGATGATGTTCTGGATCACCCTGGTCCACATTTTGGTCGATATCTCGAAAACGCCTTCACATATACAACTAAGGGCCACTCCCTTTTAAACCCCTCATTAACACCTTTCATTTGATACCCATATCGTACAAACAAATTCTAGAGTCACCCCTAGTCCGCTTTATGGCGATATCTTGAAAAGGCGTCCACCTATAGAACTAAGGTCCACGCCCTCTTAAAATACTTATTAACACCCTTCATTTGATACCCATATCGTTCAAACCAATTCTAGAGTCACCCCTGGTCCACCTTTATGGCGATATCTCGAAAAGGCGTCCACCTATAGAACTAAGGCCCACACCCTTTTAAAATACTCATTAACACCTTTCATTTGATACCCATTTTATACAAACGCATTCTAGAGTCACCCCTGGTCCACGTTTATGGCGATATCCCGAAAAGGCGTCCACCCATAGAACTAAGGCCCACTCCCTTTTAAAACACTTATTAACAGCTTTCGTTTGATACCCATATTGTACAAACGCATTCTAGAGTCAACCCTGGTCCACTTTTATAACGATATTCCGAAAAGGCGTCCACCTATAGAACTAAGGCCCGCTCCCTTTAAAAATACTCATTAACACCTTTCATTTGATACCCATATAGTACAAAGAAATTCTAGAGTCACCCCTGGTCCACCTTTATGCCGATATCTCGAAAAGGCGTCTACATATAGAACTAAGGCCCACGCCCTCTTAAAATACTCATTAACACCTTTCATTTGATACTCATATCGTACAAACAAATTCTAGAGTTCTTTATGGCGATATCTCGAAAAGGCGTCCATCTATAGAACTTAGGCCCACTCCCTTTTAAAATACTCATTAATACCTTTCATTTGATACCCATATCGTGCAAAATAAATTCTAGAGTCACCCCTGGTCCACCTTTATGGCGATATCTCGAAAAGGCGTCCACCTATAGAACTTAGGCCCATTCCCTTTTAAAATTATCATTAACACATTTCATTTGATACTCATATCGTATCTGAACTCACTTTGTATTGGTGTAAAAAATGGCCGAAATCCGACTATGACCACGCCCACTTTTTCGATATCGAAAATTACAAAAATGAAAAAATGCCATAATTATATACCAGATACGAAAAAAGGGATGAAACATGGTAATTGTATTGGTCTATTGACGCAAAATATAACTTTAGCAAAAAACTTGGTAAAATGGGTGTGACACCTACCATATTAAGTAGAAGAAAATGAAAAAGTTTTGCAGGGCGAAATCAAAAGCCCTTGGAATCTTGGAAGGAATACTGTTGGTGGTATTACATATATAAATAAATTAGCGGTACAAGCGCATTCTAGAGTCAACCCTGGTCCACTTTTATAACGATATTTCGAAAAGGCGTCCACCTATAGAACTAAGGCCCGCTCCCTTTAAAAATACTCATTAATACCTTTCATTTGATACCCATATAGTACAAGCAAATTCTAGAGTCACCCCTGGTCCACCTTTATGCCGATATCTTGAAAAGGCGTCCACATATAGAACTAAGGCCCACGCCCTCTTAAAATACTCATTAACACCTTTCATTTGATACTCAAATCGTACAAACAAATTCTAGAGTCACCCCTGGTCCATCTTTATGGCGATATCTCGAAAAGGCGACCACCTATAGAACTTAGGCCCACTCCCTTTTAAAATTATCATTAACACATTTCATTTGATACTCATATCGTACAAACAAATTCTAGAGTCACCCCTGGTCCACCTTTATGGCGATATCTTGAAAAGGCGTCCACCTATAGAACTTAGGCCCATTTTCTTTTAAAATTATCATTAACACATTTCATTTGATACTCATATCGTACAAACAATTTCTAGAGTCACCCCTGGTCCACCATTATGGCGATATCTCGAAAAGGCGTCCACATATAGAACTAAGGCCCACGCCCTCTTAAAATACTCATTAACACATTTCATTTGATACTCATATCGTACAAACAAATTCTAGAGTCTCCCCTGGTCCACCTTTATGGCGACATCTCGAAAAGGCGTCCACATATAGAACTAACGCCTCATTAACACCTTTCATTTGATACTCATATCCTACAAACAAATTCTAGAGTCACCCCTTGTCCATCTTTATGACGATATCTCGAAAAGGCGTCCACCTATAGAACTAAGGCCCACTCCCTTTTAAAATACTCATTAACACCTTTCATTTGATACCCATATAGTACAAACAAATTCTAGAGTCACCACTGGTCCATCTTTATGGCGATATCTCGAAAAGGCGTCCATCTATAGAACTTAAGCCCACGCCCTTTTAAAATACTCATTAATACCTTTCATTTGATACCCATATCGTACAAAATAAATTCTAGAGTCACCCCTGGTCCATCTTTATGGCGACATCTCGAAAAGGCGTCCATCTATAGAACTTAGGCCCACGCCCTTTTAAAATACTCATTAATACCTTTCATTTGATACCCATATCGTACAAAATAAATTCTAGAGTCACCCCTGGTCCACCTTTATGGCGATATCTCGAAAAGGATTTTATACTCATATCGTACAAACAAATTCTAGCGTCACCCCTGGTCCACCTTTATAGCGATATCTCGAAAAGGCGTCCACATATAGAACTAAGGCCCACGCCCTCTTAAAATACTCATTAACACCTTTCATTTGATACTCAAATCGTACAAACAAATTCTAGAGTCACCCCTGGTCCATCTTTATGGCGATATCTCGAAAAGGCGACCACCTATAGAACTTAGGCCCACTCCCTTTTAAAATTATCATTAACACATTTCATTTGATACTCATATCGTACAAACAAATTCTAGAGTCACCCCTGGTCCACCTTTATGGCGATATCTTGAAAAGGCGTCCACCTATAGAACTTAGGCCCATTTTCTTTTAAAATTATCATTAACACATTTCATTTGATACTCATATCGTACAAACAATTTCTAGAGTCACCCCTGGTCCACCATTATGGCGATATCTCGAAAAGGCGTCCACATATAGAACTAAGGCCCACGCCCTCTTAAAATACTCATTAACACATTTCATTTGATACTCATATCGTACAAACAAATTCTAGAGTCTCCCCTGGTCCACCTTTATGGCGACATCTCGAAAAGGCGTCCACATATAGAACTAACGCCTCATTAACACCTTTCATTTGATACTCATATCCTACAAACAAATTCTAGAGTCACCCCTTGTCCATCTTTATGACGATATCTCGAAAAGGCGTCCACCTATAGAACTAAGGCCCACTCCCTTTTAAAATACTCATTAACACCTTTCATTTGATACCCATATAGTACAAACAAATTCTAGAGTCACCACTGGTCCATCTTTATGGCGATATCTCGAAAAGGCGTCCATCTATAGAACTTAAGCCCACGCCCTTTTAAAATACTCATTAATACCTTTCATTTGATACCCATATCGTACAAAATAAATTCTAGAGTCACCCTGGTCCATCTTTATGGCGACATCTCGAAAAGGCGTCCATCTATAGAACTTAGGCCCACGCCCTTTTAAAATACTCATTAATACCTCTCATTTGATACCCATATCGTACAAAATAAATTCTAGAGTCACCCCTGGTCCACCTTTATGGCGACATCTCGAAAAGGCGTCCAAATATAGAACTAACACCTCATTAACACCTTTCATTTGATACTCATATCCTACAAACAAATTCTAGAGTCACCCCTGGTCCATCTTTATGACGATATCTCGAAAAGGCGTCCACCCATATAACTAAGGCCCACTCCCTTTTAAAATACTCATTAACACCTTTCATTTGATACGCATATCGTACAAACGCATTCTAGAGTCACCCTTGGTCCACCTTTATGACGATATCTCGAAAAGGCGTCCACCTATAGAACTAGGGCCCACGCCCTTTTAAAATACTCATTAATACCTTTCATTTGATACCCATATCATACAAAATAAATTCTAGAGTCACCCCTGGTCCACCTTTATGACGATATCTCGAAAAGGCGTCCACCTATAGAACTAAGGCCCACTCCCTTTTAAAATACTCATTAACACCTTTCATTTGATACCCATATAGTACAAACAAATTCTAGAGTCAGGCCTGTTCCACCTTTATGGCGATATTCCTAAATGGCGTCCATCTATAGAACTATGGCCCACTTCCTCTTAAAATACTCTTTAATACCTTCCATTTGATACACATGTCATACAAACACATTCCAGAGTTACCCTAGGTTCTTTTTACAACATGTTGATTTTCCCTTACTTTGTCTCCACAGCTCTCAACTGAGTATGTAATGTTCGGTTACACCCGAACTTAGCCTTCCTTACTTGTTTTATTTTACTTTTACTTCAATCTGTCTGACGGATCATTAATTTAGTCAAATAAGGAAGATTTATTTAAAGATTCACTTGAACTCTCATTAATTTTTGATTGCCTACGCCGCCTGAACAGCCAGCCAACTACTATTTATTTATTTTTTTCAAAATAGTTCGCACGTTAAGCCATTAGTAAGCTTTATTTCGATTCCTTTTTTGTTTGTTTTCTTCTTCTCACTTTCCAAATGCTTTGTTACTTGAACAAAACATTTTCGTTTGATACAAGCATGTACACCTGTGTGCACAAAAATAGCTGAAAAAACTTATAACTAATTTAATTCGTTATTCTTTTTTTATATTAATTTTCGTAAGTATTAGAAAAAATTCATATAATGCAAACAAGCAATTTTGAAAATGTTTCGAAAAAATTTCAAAATTCGAATCGATAAAATTTTTCGGTTCAAATTTCAGCATGTACTTGAACAATTTTAATATGAGTACTGGAACAACAATTCGTATTTTTTGTGGAAAACGGAGAGGCCCACTCAACATATTGTAACGAATTTAGTGAAATTCCACTTATTCCACACTTTCTGCTAACGTTCGAATCGCTAAATTGTCGAATAAATCACTCCAATATTTAGTATTGCAAACTGATCTTTATTAAGATTACTTTGAGAGTAGTACTTAACAATTATAATTCACAACCAATAGCGTGTTTAAGTCAAAACTGTTTACTGATTACTCAGATTACGCTGCTTTTTATACTCTCCGTTGCTTCATTCGCTCATTTCTACTAAAGTATAGACGTTTTGCCTTCTAGAATCTCTTGCTTGGTTACCAGCGATGTACATGTATATTTGTAATTTATGCGTTTAGTTAGTCATAGTCATATGCGTGTGTATGTGTGAGCACTACTTCGGCCGATGGTGAGTAAATGATGCACAGTAAAAAGTGGAGTCTTACTTTTAATACCAGTTACTATTGAAATTAAAGATTTTTGGTATTAAATTTGTGTTTTAATTCTAAAAATTTTATTTTAAGACCATGAAATATTATTGAAATAAATTTTAATCCAAAATGGTTTTGAAACACAACTTTAATCAATGCTGATTTTCGCGTTTTAAAAATATTAATACTTTGCAGTTTTAAGCTAAGACAAAAAAAAAATATTAGAGTTCGCTCTCTAATATTTTAAGTATCATTGGTTTAAAAACAAAACCAAAAAAGTATTAAGAAATTCTCTCACTCTCAATTATATTAATGTTACTCGGCTCATTAGTACTACTGGCTTAAAAGTAAAACCAGGAAAGTACTAAGACGTGCTCTCACTCCCAACCCTTAATACCTTTTATTTTTAATTTAAGATAAGAAAAGCACTAAGATGCTCTCTCCAATATTTTAAGTATTTTTGGTTTTAAAACGAAACCAAAAAAGTATTAAGAAATTCTCTTACTCCCAGTTATGTTCATTGCACTCTGCACATTAGTACTATTGGCTTAAAAGTAAAACCAGTATCACTTGTCCGACTATTGGGAAAGCGTCATGTGCACGATGTTTCTGAAAATTAAACACGAGGGACAATTGCGTTTCATTAAAATCAAAAATCCTGAAAGTCTAGAGTTCTTGACGAACGAAGCAATTGTATCAAGTAAGTAATGTAAATAATTAATGAAATTTTGCAATAGTAAATTGTATTTCTTGCCAGTTGTGGAGCAATTAAACATTAATATCGATTGCGCAATAACATTGAGAGACCGCGATGGAGCTAAAATTTTTGTGGACGATTTCCAAGAAATTATTTGCCAATATAAAAGCTGTAGCTGGTTTTTATTGGAAATAAATGAAAATTTGCCAAAGAAGGGATCACCAGTTGCTAAGAATTTAAATCACGAGGTAAGTATAAGAACAATTTGCCAAAGTTTATTTTAATTGTAGAGTATTCACCAGTGGTTGCAAAACTACCTCCGATGTGGAGATTTCTCGTGCATTCTTGAGGAATACAAAAAAACGAACAATTTAAGTGACAGCTCCCGACGTTCCTTAGTGCGGGAGTGTACCAACTTTTTACGAAAGCATTGTGGAAATTACCCTAAGCGTGAGGAAAAAATTGCACTAGCTGAATCAGTGATACGTCTTTTTCCAGTTTATAAGGTTACTAAAGTTTGGAGGAATTGTAAGTACACAATAAGACTCTTAATACTGCGCTAAAACGTTGCTATTGACCTTAAAAATTATTTCAGGATTTATTCTACAATCCGGAGTCCAATTCAGTTATCAATAATTACAAAAATATATGTAAATCCCTTGTCGCGACTGCGACTAAGGCTAAGCGAAAGGGTTTGCGTTAAACATTCAACACTTTATTGTAGCTGTGTGATTGGTTTATTCTGAAAGAATTCATTAATTATGTACAAATGTATTTCATAAAAAAGACTATAATTATCTTACCGCAGTTTTGCACCCTTTCTTTGGCGATCAAAGTTCAATAATAAAATGGATGTTTCGAGCTTTTACAAATGTCAACGTGAATAGAGAGAACGAATAAATAGCGATGAAAGAATGAGTGCAAAACATTGGCTTATAACTCAAGGTTGTACCAAAGGGTACTTAGATTAAATAAAACAAAACTTTAAGTGACATTTTCCAACACCCCCACCCCCGTGGAGCGATCAGCTTCACTACTTTCCACATCCAAAACCGCCAGTTTAGATACCGCGCGCTGCAAAAGTCCGCCTATTGTTCGCACGTCAGCACGCCGGGCCACACCATCCTTACCAGTGTACAAACGGTCAACAATTCCGCGTCGCCACTGATTTCTTGGCATGTTTGGGTCACAAATATATACTGCATCCCCTTCCCTAAGGGGAGCCGTTCGTTGGCACCATTTGACTCTTCGCGTTAAAGTTGGCAGATACTCCAGTATCCATCGTTTCCAGAAAGCGTCCCTTAGACTGCGTGCAACTCGCCACTGCTTGCGTAGGCTATGTACATTAATATCAGGAGCATTGAGCGCTGGAATGTTAGGAGCATTTCCTTGGCCAATCAGGAAATGGTTAGGTGTGAGTGGCTCTTCTTCGTTGGCGGAGACGGGCAAGTGCGTCAAAGGGCGCGAATTTATTATACTCTCTGCTTCTATCAATAGGCTTTGTAAAACGTGTTCCCTTGGTGCTACTTCTTTCAACGTATGTCGAAGGACCCTTTTTACGCTTTGCACCATCCTTTCCCAGGCTCCACCTTCGGATGGATTGGCGGGGCAGTTGCAGAACCACTCAACACCTTTAGTTGACAATTCGTTTTGAACGCGCTCCGTGTCGAACACTTCAGAGAAACGTTTAGCCTCTTCGTTAGCGCCTATAAAGTTTTTACCATTGTCGGATCGAAGACGCGCTGGAACCCCTCTCCTGTTCATGAAGTTGCGCATTGCAATTATGCACGAGTCCGTCGACAAATCATGGGCTATTTCTAAGTGGATCGCTCGTACGGTGAGACACGTAAATAGAGCAACCCAACGTTTTTCAGTTCGCCGTCCGATCGTGACACAAATTGGTCCGAAATAATCGAGCCCTGTATATGTGAAGGGCCTTACATGAGGCTGGAGACGGTCTTCTGGTAGGAGGCCCATTTTTGGCGTTCGAGGTTGCACTCTGTTTATAGAACATATTTTGCATTCGTATACTATACTCCGTAGTAACTGCATTATTCTGGGAATCCAATATTTCTGACGCATATTGGCTATAGTTGTCTCATCGTTTTGGTGTTTCATCTGGCAGTGATGATAACGGATGACAAGTCGCGTAAAAATATGTCCATTCGGTAGTATAATCGGCCTTCTGGTATTATACAGCAAGTAGCTAGCTGCATCTATACGTCCTTGCACCCTTAACAGTCCGTCCTCGTCAATGTATGGCGAAAGCTGTCTTATTGGACTGTCGCTGAGTAAATATTGACCATTTTCGATGCGATTGCGTTCTAAAGGGAAGGCTTCCTTTTGGACAAATAGACATAAAATGCGTTCGGCGGCTTCAATCTCTGATGCAGTGAGTCCATATTCTTTATACTGCAGCTCTCGTTTACGGCAACAGTTAATGAAGCGAAGCATCCACGCCACAGTTCTCTTTAGCCTAATGAGGCTTGAAACTCGACTATAGTTAATCAAGGTGTTATTGCTAGCAACCAAAACAAATTTGGATCGAAGTTCTTCATCTACGTCAACAGCGTTTCTGGTATCAGTATCTTCAGTAGGCCAGGTGTCTTCGGAACGTCGCAAGAAATTCGGTCCGTGTAGCCAACGAGATTTATGTGAAAGATCAATGCTTCCGTTACTTCTCGTCGCATCGTCAGCAACATTATCCTGGGTTGGCACCCATCGCCATTCGTGAACTTCACTCCCACTCAAAATCTCCGCGACGCGGTGTGCCACGTATGGTTTGTAGCGTCGGTGTTCACTCCCGATCCATTTCAAAACGGTTCTGGAGTCGCTCCATAGCAAACATCGCTGGGGTTAATTTGGTGATTATCCAGTACTAACTTACGCAGGCGTACACCAAGCACGGCGGCTTGCAACTCTAATCGTGGAATGGTTACAGGTTTTAGCGGAGCACATTTCGTTTTCCCGGCAATTAATGACACTTCGATACCACCGTTCGACTGCATTGTCCTCCAGTAAGCAACTGCAGCAAATGCCTCCTCGCTTGCATCAACAAACACGTGGAGCTCCAAGTTTTGAGGCTTACCCCGATCGAAGTAGAATCGCGGCACACGAAATTCCGCTACCTTGTGAAACTGTCGCCTCCATTTCTCCCACGATACGTTCACGTCATTGGGAATGGGCTCGTCCCAACGAACTTCACGACGCCAAACTTCTCGCATGAGGGCTTTGGCGGCAACGGTGTAATGGCTTAAGAATCCAAGCGGATCAAAGGTTGGCATAATAATGCTGAGGAGTTCCCTTTTCGTAGGGCATCTTTCACCTTTAATTACTGCCTGGTCAATACGATGAAATTTCAAACTAAACTTAAAGTTATCGCTTCCTGGCTCCCAAAATAGTCCAAGAACTTTCTCTGTACTCTCATCTGCTGCGATTTGTTTCGGGTTCGTAGTGCCATCTAATTCTCTAACCACTTCCTCAGAATTGGAAACGAACCGGCGTAATTCGAATCCGCCATCGCTGTGAATGCTCCTTACCATCTTTGTTACGTCTACCGCTTCTTGGATCGTCTCAAAACTGTCAACGAAATCGTCCACGTAATGGTGCTCAACAATAGCCTCAACAGCGCGAGGATTACTTTCATAATGCTCTCTGGCATTCTGTCTCATGACATATTGTGCCGAGCAAGGCGAGCATACGGCACCGAAAATCATAACTCGCATTTCATATTCCTTGGGCTGCGTATTACTCCTCCCATTACGCCAAAGAAAACGTTGTGCACACCTATAAAATGGAAGGAAGAGACGTGTACAGCTGTGGCCCTTTTAATAAATTAGAGTTTAAAGACGACCCTTCAAATTGGGAGGCAGCGTCAAAAACAAGACGTAATTTTTGCGGTTTATTCGGGTTCACGACGCCAAAGTGTGGTAAGTACCACTTCCTAGGTGAAACGACACAATCTTCCTCCTGATTAATTTCTCGCGCATAGCCCTTTTCTAGATACCCTGCGATGACATCTTTGTACGCGGTTGCAAACGCTGAATCACGTTGCATTTTTCTTTCTATGCCCTCTAACCTGTGCAAAGCGGAAATGTAATTATTGGGTAGTTGTATGTTGTTGGCTTTCCATAACAGACCCGTTTGATAACGGCCTTCCACTCGCTTAGTTGTACTTTCAAGTAGCTGTTTGGCTCTGACGTCATCGTTGCTTTCAATAGGCGTCGAAGTTCGGACACTAATATTCTCGATGTTGAAATAGTCGGACACTAGACGATGTATATCTTCCTCCTCGTTTCGGGCGCGTACAAATAAGCAGGATTGAGTTGTAAGGGATGATCGGCTGCTTGGTCCGAAAACTACCCATCCCAGTTCAGTATTGCAAGCGTACGGACCTTTATCACTGATCATTTTAATGTCAGTCGGCAAGCCTAGGTGCGCATGATCGATTCCAATTAGCAGTTGGGGTACAGCATCGCAATATGGATGCAGGGGGAGGCACGAAGCAAATTGGTTGGCACCCTTTAAGTCATCGCGGCATAGGCTCTGTATCGGTAAATCAAGATTGGCTACTGCATACACGTTGCGCAGAAGATGACGTTTATTTTTACCAGCTCCGCTTATTTCAATATTAAATACCTCTACAGGCTCTTGCACTGCTCTTCCCCCGAACCATTGTATATCTAGGCAATGTTGCCGACCGCGTATTCCTAACTGTTTGGCAAGTTTGCTATCAAGCATCGTAATTGAGGAACCCTCGTCAAGTAAAGCATATGTGTCGATGCGTTTGTTTTCACCATATAACGTGACAGGCAGAACACGAAATAGCAGTTTCGGCTTAGAAGCGTCAGTGGTCGCGCAGCTCAATACGCTTCCTCGTACCTCTCCTCCTTCCTCCCTTAAGACACTGGAGTTCGGAGCTTTCACGATGGCTTCGTGCAGTAGGCTATGGTGTCTGCGTTGGCAACCTTCTGCAGAGCAAAATTTCTTACGGCGACAGTTACGTGTATTATGGCCCACGTTTAGGCAGGAAAAACAGACGCGATATTTCTTCACTATATCCCACCTATCAGAGACCATGGCATTAGGGAAACGACGACAATCTTGGAGTTTATGTTGCCCTTGGCAAAGGGGGCACTTAAGGGGACTCATAGCCGAGGGGTTTGGGGACGGTTTTTCGGATGTGTGTAGCACCACACGTCGCTTACCCTCTTTATTGTCAACACCTTGTATGGTACATATTAAATTAGCAAGTTCACTTACCCAGTCGCTAAATTGTAGGATCGTAGGATATGGCAGTATCGACGCGGCGGTCCTTGCCCATTCCAGCCGCTTGCTCATTGGGAGCTTTGATAACAACTCCACCAATAGCGTAGGATTTGCCAAGTGTTGTTGGCCATTCACTGATTGCAGAAACGTTGCTAAATTTTTCACTTTGGTAGCAAATGGCACTAACTTCGACAAGGCATTCTCCGCAATATTTGCCAAATCCCTCGCTTGCCGTAGCTGGCTTTGAATTAATTGTTCAGGGCGCCGAAACGAAAGCGTAGCTGCTCGATAGCAGCGGAAACGTTATCAGGGTGAATTAAAAGTGATTTAATTACCTCACGAGCTTCTCCTTTAACAGCTTTCTGCAACCGCTGGTTGTTTTCTAAATTGGTGTAGTTATACACCGATGTGGACTGGACATAATTTGCATAAAAAATTGGCCAGTCTTCTGGCTCGCCACTAAAATCGGGCAAATCTTGTAATTTTCGCAGAAATCTTGTGGAATTGGTCAAAGGAGAAAGGTTGTTCAAGTCATTCAGTGGCATAGACGTTTGCATATACTGATTAATATTATTAAATAGCGTGGGTGTATATATCGAGGACGATGTACATGGCATGCTAAAGTGACTCTGTGTAGAGTGCAATTGACTTGTAGTTAAATATGTTGGCGCAGCGGCAGCAGACATAGTGTACGTCGGCAGCGATGAAATTATGCCAGCGTTCTCGGCTGGCGGAGTAGCAGCGCCGCTCGCGATTGGCGACGTAGCGGAGTGCACATAACTGTTTGCAGTAAATGGTCCGATATTATTTGAGGTTGCAGCAGCTGACAAATGCTGCACATGGGACGTAGTTTGCAAATTTGTGAGGTTAAGTTCCGCAGCACCGGCTGATGGTGCGAAATTCGTAGCAACGGCAGGCACTGTAGTTGGGGCGACTGTAAAGGGTACAGTATTTGCCTATCTACTGTATTTCGCAGCGCTTTTTCCAGCCTTTGGCAAATACGACTTTGTTCATTAAACCTTACCTTAGATTCCTCTAATTGTTTTTGAAGAGTGGCGATTTGCTTTTGCATTTCCAAAGTTGAGGTGACTGCTAAACTGGCTGTGGTTGCGACGTTTGAACTGGCAGTGGCGGTGGCGGTGACGGCGGTCGTATCATCGTTCGCTTTGGTGGTGGGCGGTGCAGGCGGCATTTCTTCTGATTCCACCTCTACTTTGTGGAGCCGAGGACTGCGTCGTTTCTCAAGATTTTCTTCTGGTTCTTTCATAAGTGAATTCTCACTTCACGGCCGTGGAAGTAATCATTAAATGAAAATTGCGAATAAAAATGTCGCGACTGCGACTAAGGCTAAGCGAAAGGGTTTGCGTTAAACATTCAACACTTTATTGTAGCTGTGTGATTGGTTTATTCTGAAAGAATTCATTAACTATGTACAAATGTATTTCATAAAAAAGTTCAATAATAAAATGGATGTTTCGAGCTTTGACAAATGTCAACGTGAATAGAGAGAACGAATAAATAGCGATGAAAGAATGAGTGCAAAACATTGGCTTATAACTCAAGGTTGTACCAAAGGGTACTTAGATTAAATAAAACAAAAATTTAAGTGACATTTTCCAACATCCCTTGCTAAGAGATATCAAACAAAAATGAGTATTAAATGGGAAAGTATGACATTTGAGAATGAAATTATTTGTGATCCACTATGTAATTTAAGTTTTGAAGATTTAGATTTAAGTGCACAGAAGTTTTTATCTAAGACATTTGATAAAAATAAAATGCCTCAGGTATAAATAATAACAAGTAAGGAAGGCTAAGTTTGGGTGTAACCGAACATTACATACTCAGTTGAGAGCTATGGAGACAAAATAAGGAAAATCACCATGTAGGAAAATGAACCTAGGGTAATCCTGGAATGTGGTTGTATCACATGTGTATCAAATGGAAGGTATTAAAGAGTATTTTAAGAGAGAGTATGCCATAGTTCTATGGATGGACGCGATTTGGGGATATCGCCATAAAGGTGGACCAGGGCTGACTCTAGAATTTGTTTGTACGATATGGGTATCGAATTAAAGGTGTTACTGAGCATTTTAAGAGGGAGTGGGCCTTAGGTCTATCGGCGGACGCCTTTTCGAGATATCGCCATTAAGGTAGGCCAGGGGTGACTCTAGAATGTGTTTGTACGATATGGGTATCAAATGAAAGGTGGTAATGAGTATTTTAAAAGGGAATGGACTTTAGTTCTATAGGTGAACGCCTTTTCGAGAAATCGCCATAAAGGTGGACCAGGGGTGACTCTAGAATATGTTTGTACGATATGGGTATCAAATGAAAGGTGGTCATGAGTATTTTCAAAGGGCGTGATCCTTAGTTCCATAGGTGGACGCCGTTTCGAGATATCGCCATAAAGGTGGACCAGGGGTGACTCTAGAATGTGTTTGTACGATATGGGAATCAAATGAAAGGTGTTACTGAACGTTTTAAGAGGGAGTGGGCATTAGGTCTATAGGTGGACGCCTTTTCGAGATATCGCCATTAGGGTGGACCAGGGGTGACTCTAGAATGTTTGTACGATATGGGTATCAAGCGAAAGGTGTTACTGAGCATTTTAAGAGGGAGTGGGCATTAGGTCTATAGGTGGACGCCTTTTCGAGATACCGCCATTAGGCAGGGGTGACTCTAGAATGTTTGTACGATATGAGTATCAAACGAAAGGTGTTACTGAGCATTTTAAGAGGGAGTGGGCATTAGGTCTATACGTGGACGCCTTTTCGAGATATCGCCATTAGGGTGGGCCAGGGGTGACTCTAGAATGTGTTTGTACGATATGGGTATCAAACGAAAGGTGTTACTGAGCATTTTAAGAGGGAGTGGGCATTAGGTCTATACGTGGACGCCTTTTCGAGATATCGCCATTAGGGTGGGCCAGGGGTGACTTTAGAATGTTTGTACGATATGGATATCAAACGAAAGGTGTTACTGAGCATTTTAAGAGGGAGTGGGCATTAGGATTTCGAGATATCACCATTAGGGTGGGCCATGGGTGACTCTAGAATGTGTTTGTACGATATGGGTATCAAATGAAAGTTGGTAATGAGTATTTTAAAAGGGAGTAATCCTTAGTTCTATAGGTGGACGCCTTTTCAAGATATCGCCATTAGGGTGGGCCAGGGGTGACTCTAGAATGTGTTTGTACGATATGGATATCAAATTAAAGGTATTAATGAGGGTTTTAAAAGCGTGTGGCCCTTAGATGTATATGTGAAGGCGTTTTCGCGATATCGACCAAAATGTGGAACAGGTGATCCAGAAAATCATCTGTCGGGTACTGCTAATTGATTTATATATGAAATACCACTAACAGTATTCCTGCCAAGATTCCAAGGGCTGTTGATTTTGCCTTGTAGAACTTTTTCATTTTCTTCTACTTAATATGGTAGGTGTCACACCCATTTTACAAAGTTTTTTCCAAAGTAATATTTTGCGTCAATAAACCAATCCAATTACCATGTTTCATCCCTTTTTTCGTATTTGGTATAGAATTATGGCATTTTTTTCATTCTTCGTAATTTTCGATATCGATAAAGTGGGCGTGGTTATGGTCGGATTTCGGCCATTTTTTATACCAAGATAAAGTGAGTTCAGGTAAGTACATCGACTAATTTTAGTAAAGATATATCGGTTTTTGCTCAAGTTATTGTGTTAACGGCCGAGCGGAAGGACAGAGGGTGGACTGTGTATAAAAACTGGGCGTGGCTTCCACCGATTTCGCCCATTTTCACAGAAAACAGTTACCGTCATAGAGTCTATGCCCCTACAAAATTTAGGAAGGATTGGTAAATTTTTGTTCGACTTATGGAATTAAAAGTATTCTAGACAAACTAAATGAAAATGGGCGGAGCCATGCCCATTTTGAAATTTTCTTTTATTTTTGAATTTTGTTGCATCATATCATTACTGGAGTTGAATTTTGACTTAATTTACTTATATACAGTAAAGATATTAAATTTTTTGTTAAAATTTGAATTAAAAAAATTTTTTTTTAAAAAGTGGGCGTGTTCTTCATCCTATTTTGCTAATTTTTATTTAGCACATATACAGTAATAGTAGTAACGTTCCTTCCAAATTTCATCATGATATCTTCAACGACTGCCAAATTACAGCTTGCAAAACTTTTAAATTACCTTCTTGTAAAAGTGGGCGGTGCCACGCCCATTGTCCAAAATCTTACTAGTTTTCTATTCTTCGTCATAACGTCAACCCATCTACCAAGTTTCATCGCTTTATCTGCCTTTGGCAATGAATTATCGCATTTATTCGGTTTTTCGAAATTTTCGATATCGAAAAAGTGGGCGTGGTTATAGTCCGATATCGTTCATTTTAAATAGCGATCTGAGATGTATGCCCAGGAATCTACATACCAAATTTCATCAAGATACCTCAAAATTTACTCAAGTTATCGTGTTAACGGACAGACGGACGGACGGACGGACGGACGGGCGGACATGGCTCAATCAAATTTTTTTACGATACTGATGATTTTGATATATGGAAATCTATATCTATCTCGATTCCTTTATACCTGTACAACCAACCGTTATCCAATCAAAGTTAATATACTCTGTGAGCTCTGCTCAACTGAGTATAAAAATGTTTAAATGTAAATATGGATATTTTTATAGGCCAGAATTTATGTTAAATTTAAGACAAGAAAACGTAATTCTTACACTCGGACAAATGAAAAAAATATATCTTATCGACAATGAAATTTACTTAAGTTTAGAAATTTTTGTCAGTAAGAAATTTAGTTCCATCTTAAGCGGCAATTACCCACCGACGTGTGCCGTACGTACGGACGTTTGTCGTACGAAACACGTTTGACCGAACTCTCAAGCCCGTAGGAATCAATGTGTGCGTCTGTGTACATGTACATAACATATTTGTGTGTGTATTGTTTACAGATAATAACTGTTGCCATTGACCATTTTGCATGCATGCTTATGGAAACATCAACTTTTTCCAATTTAATTTTTGATGTTGTAAAAGGCTGGAATTAATATTATATAAATATAAATAGATTACATATATATAATCTGCGCTTTTACATAATTATTTCGAATTATTTTCACAATTTTTCAAACTTTAATTAGGTGTTTTTGCATAAAACTGCTAACGGTCAAAAATTAGCGCACAAAAGTTTACTAGGCAACTCTGTCTAGTGAGAGAGCGATCAGCTGACACGTTCTTACGGAAAAAATTTAAATTGTTTTGATTTCTACGTTCCGGGCTACGTACGTACGGGCGTTGCACGTCGGTGAGTTTTCGTTTACATTGCACACTCATAAGATAGGTCGTGTCAGCTGTCACGTTTTTGCCACGTACGTTCGTGAGTAGCTGCCGCATTAGAGTGCTATGAAATTCACAGAATATTTAGAAGTAGTTGGTTTATATAACCTAAAAAATGTAAGACCATTTGAAGTCCACAATATACATTCGAAAATGTGTGAAATAATAGAATAAAATTTAGTATTACTTATATAATTTATATAAATTAAATATGCATTTCTATTTAAATAATTAAATTGGGTTTTTATTTTCAGCACTCTTCAAAATAATATTCATTTTAATAAATATCAAATTTCAAAGATTTCGGTAGAATTTCTTCTAAATTTTACTTGAAGAGGACTATGCATGGGCTTATAATTTTGTTGACCAGTGTACGTTTAAAAAAACTCCCGGTTGGTTTCAATACCAAAAATTTACTAAATTCAATTACATTTTTGATTTGGATTCAATGCCTCTCTGGCATTAAAATATCAACTATGGGTTTATTTTAATACCAATAATGAACTACATCAAATTCTATTTTGGCTTAACTTTAATTCCAGTTGTATGATTTTTAATAATCGGGGATTGCCCATATTGCTTTTTTTAAATGTATGAAAACATTTATTTGAAGCAATTTTTTAATTTTATAATTTATTTAATAATCTGGGAAAAATTTAAACAACGCCTTGTCCGTCCTAATTCCAGTTATTATTAAATCTATTTCGGTACACGGATAGATCCAAAACCATTTTAGTTTTATTTTAAAACCATGAAATGTATAGAAATTAGTCCCATGGTTTGTTTTTCAGAGAGAATCTTTGAATGAATTTCCTTCTCTTTGCTAAAACCAGCACGGTTTTAATTTTATACTTTCTGGCATTGTTATATATAAACACCAAATTGGTATTAAAAGTGAACTAAAATTTTTACAGTGTGATTGATTTGTTTACGTACACACGAGTGGCTTAGGGATCCTAGTATCACTTAGTGATGTTAATATTCGTCACAATATCTTTGTACCGAGGAAAAGCGCAAATTTTTAGTCACTTGAAACTTGTACTTTTTCGACTGTTTCTGGGACCGTTTTGATATCTTGGAAATATTGCTTGCGTTTTAAAACCGAGTATAGGCTTTTGTTGTTGTTGTAGCGATAAAAACACTCCACGTAGGTTTTTACCAGTGCTATCGATGTTGATTGTCCTTTGCCGGATATAGATCCGGTACGTTCCGGTAAAAAGCACCATTAAGGTACACGCCCGACCATCTCGGGAAAGATTTAATGACAACATTGAATCCATTATCGACAGTGATTTGGCATATTTTCTCGAACCATTGTATGTTCTTACTCATCGCCAGTGTTGTGCAAATATTTTTTGAAGTAACCGTTAATTTACTTCGCCAAAGCTTCTGCTGATTCATGCTTCAACATCTGTTATTAGTTTCGATGTCTATTTGCCTCGTTGTTCTTTTTCCCGTCGTTCTAGCCACAACCTTAACCTTGCTTCCCTGCTCTCATTCATAACGTCTTTCACGCACTCTTGACCCGTCTACTTTTTTGTTTTCCATATTCTTCCGGTTGTCTCTATACAGTGCGACGGTTGCTCCTCCGATATTTTCCGTTAGCCTGCTTTCCCATTTAGATGCCTTCTCAGTCGCATATTGAATTTGCGTCCAATATCTCAGTCTTGGCGGCCGCCGTGGTATGGTAGTAGCATGCTCCGCCCATCACACCAAAGATCCTGGGTTCAAGCTCCGGGTGAAGCAACATCAAACATTTAGAAACATGTTTTTTTCAATTAGAAAAGTTTTTCTAAGCGGAGGCGAATCTCGGCAATGATTTGGCAACCACTTCGCGTGTATTTCTGCCTTGAAAAGCTTCTCAGTGCAGATGCCGTTTGGAGTCGGCATAAAACATGTAGGTCCCGTCCCGCCAGCTCGGCCTAAAATCTCTTCTGATGTTATGGCGCCTTACATTTTTTTTATGTTAGTCTGGAGTCTTACCTTACTCCTAAATAGTTGACTGCCTCCTTCGATGTTATATCTCCGGAGAGGGTTTCAAGCCTAACTTCTAGTGCGATAGGCTTTTTTGTTAGAAGTGTTAACTCTGCAGGAATGCACGCGAGTCTAGCCACTCCTTTGTGTATATCATGATTAGATTAAGCTTTATGCGTACTTCTTCTGTGTTTAGCGCGGTTATGGCTGCAGCAATGTCGTATGCGCATCCAACTAAAAATTAATCATCAGTCATTTCAAGTTTTAAATTTTCATCGTAACTGTTTTTCCAGACGTCAGGAATAGAAACGATCCCTTTTGCTGCTCCGTATGTGACTTTAATGGTACGCGGACCCTCTGAGGTTTGATATTTAAGGCTGCGATAATTGAGGGAGATTTCGATGAATCACTGCGCTAAAGCGGCCAGCATAACTGGCCATGTCGCGCTAATAAAATCGTTCCTTACGTCTAAGGTTGCAAGAGGGAGAACTCGCTTGGATCTATCATTACCTCGCTCTGCTATTTCTAGGCTTTTAAGGACGTCTTCAATCGCGCCTGAAGTGCAAATTTCCGGGCCCTGTCTCGGTGATAGTCCCCCTGCTTGCTCTAAGGCGTCCGCTATACGTGTTATTTTATGAGCCTGCATAGCGGGCGATATGCTGATGGCGAATTCGGGTCCACCTTCCTTTAAAACAGCTGCCGCTTTTTCCACGTTTCGGGGAACAATACGTCCTTTAACCTCTGAGCGCATATTTGCGATTTCTTTAATGACTTCTGCTGGAATACCATCTGGCCCTAGGGCCTTTTTCAAGCTTCTTACCGCAAGTTGTGACCACGTCGAAATTGTGTTCGGCGTGACTTCACAAGAAGGCGCCCTTAAGTTTTTCTAATTGTCTACCGATTAACATTGGCGGCCTCCACGCTACACATTGGAGACAAATTAAAGATTTTGTTTCATTAATCTTCGTAGGTCTTAAGTTTTGAGCGATTTTGAAATTGCTTTTATAAATCTTGTGTGTGCGGAGTTTTGAGGAATAGGAAAATCGACTCTCATCTCTCCTGATCTATAAAAGGTGATGGAAAAGCGAATTCAACCAATTCGCCGTGCAGAAGAGTGTCAAGCAAGGCGAATCCATACCTTTTCATTGACTTGGATTAACTGACATATTGTTGTACAAGGCGTTGTATGAACAAGTAAGGAAGACTAAGTTCGGGTGTAACCGAAAATTACATACTCAGCTGCCATATTAGAGCTTGCAAAACTCTTAAATTACCTTCTCTTAGAAGTGGGCGTTACCCATTTTCCAAAATTTGACTAATTTTCTATTCTGCGTCATAAGGTCAACCCACCTACGAAGTTTCATCGCTTTATCCGTCTTTGGTAATGAATTATCACACTTTTCAGTGTTTCGAAATTTTCGATATCGAAAAAGTGGGTGTGGTTATAGTCCGATTTCGTTCATTTTAAATAGCGATCTGAGATGAGTGCCCATATAGAAATCGGTAGTAATGAAATTTTGAACAGAGTTTGTGAGAGCGGAAAGTAAAGCTAAAGCAAAGTCAAAATCTAAAAACATCGTTCGACCCATATCCCATATTTTTGCGGATCAGCTGAACTCCTTAAGCTCCAAGCGTAGACTTATTTGCAAATAATCAAATTTAAAACTTAAATTTAATTTTTTTGCCTCCTCACCTCAAATCTCAAATATACTTTCCCCTTTTTACTTCCAGCTACCGATGGATAAAGAACGGCAAAAAATTCAATTGGCAAGCATACGACAACCGTATGCTGCAGCAGCCTGGACGTGGTACACTTGTTATCACATCACCCAAAGACGAAGATATGGGTCAATATCAGTGTTTCGCTGAAAATGACTTTGGCGTTGCCACCTCAAATTCTGTATTCGTACGCAAGGCTGGATTAAATGCCTTCAAAGACGAGGTTGCTAAAACGATTGAAACAAACGAAGGTGAACCCTTCTCAATGAGTTGCGAGGCGCCAGATGGTTGGCCTAAACCCATAGTAAACTGGCTGATACAGCATTCATTGGAAGGCACCATCAAATCGATTAATAATTCACGTATGGCACTCGATCCCGAAGGTACATTGTGGTTCTCAAATGTAACCAGAGAAGATGCTTCCGATGACTTCTTCTATGCATGTTCTGCCACATCTGTTTTTCGTAATGAATATAAAATTGGTAATAAAGTGTTGTTGGATGTTAAACAAACTGGTATTAGCGCTGCACAAAACAAACAACCGCCAAAACGCCAATATGTGACTCGTAAAAATGAAGTAGCGTTGCGCGGTAAACGTGTCGAACTCTATTGTATTTTTGGTGGTACACCGTTACCGCAAACTGTCTGGATGAAAAATGGCGCACCAATACAATGGAGCGATCGTGTTTCACAAGGCCACTATGGTAAATCGTTAGTTATCAAGCAGGCGAGCTTCGATGATGAGGGCTCCTACACATGCGACGTTTCGAATGGTGTTCGCAATGCGCAATCTTACTCGATAAATTTGAAAATCTTAGCTACACCCTACTTCACGAAAGAACCAGAGATACAAAACGCTGCAGAAGATGAAACTGTAGAGTTTGAATGCGCTGCCGCTGGTAATCCAGAGCCAACAATACAATGGATACACAATGGTAAACCGATAGGACAAACGCCACCCAATCCACGTCGCACCGTACAAAGTAATCGTATTATTATACGTGATCTCGTGAAAGCGGATACGGGTAATTATGGTTGTAACGCTACCAATTCGCTGGGTTATGTCTACAAGGATGTGTATCTCAATGTTTTGGCACTGCCGCCAGAGATCCAAGAAGCACCACGCAAAGAAGCCACTGTTGATGGTAAAAATATAACGTTACGTTGTCGTGTCTTTGGTGCGCCCAAGCCACAAGTAAAATGGATACACAATCATCAAGAATTGACCGGTGGACGTTACAACACTTTGCCCTCAGGCGATTTGGAGATTCAAGAGGTAACATTTAGCGATGAAGGCGCTTACCCTTGCTTCGCTACCAACAAATTCGGCAGCAAAGCAGCGAATGGTTCGTTGACAGTGATGAAGCGTACGAGTATAATACAAGAACCACAGAATTACGAGGTAACCGCTGGAAAATCGGCTACATTCCGTTGTAATGAAGAGCATGATGAAAAGTTGGATCTGGAGATTGAATGGTGGAAAGATGGGCAACAGATTGATTTTGAAGCGGAAGCGCGTTTCATGAAAACGAATGACAACTCATTGACAATACCGAAAACTGTTGAATTAGATTCGGGCGAATATACATGTGTAGCGCGCACGCAACTCGATGAGGCATCCGCTAAAGCTAATCTGATTGTGCAGGACGTACCGAATGCGCCACGTTTGGTAGGTATTGTATGTATGGCTGATAAAGTAAAGGTAACATGGGAACCCCAAGGTGACAATCGTTCACCCATTCTACATTACACTATCGAATTCAATACCTCATTTACACCCCACTCGTGGGATGTCGCATTCGAGAAAGTGCCCTCTACTGAATTCTCATTTGTCATTGATATGACACCTTGGGCTAATTATACATTCTGCGTCAAAGCTTTCAACAAAATTGGACCATCACCACCATCGATGAATAGTGAAACCTGTACAACAAAACCTGATGTACCCACAAGAACCCTGACAATGTGCAAGGTATGGGCACAGAGCCAAACAATTTGGTAATTTCGTGCTTTAGGAAAAATGTAATTTAAAAATAATTAAATTATTGGTTTAAACGCTTTTGAGTTTGAAAAAGTTATTGAGCGCGTTTTATACATCTGAAACAAAATAAAAATGTTTACTTTTTAACGTTTATTTGTTAAAGCCAGAATTTATTTTTTTCTGTCAATGACAAATCCCTCGTCTTACCAGTTTTTTCACATCGCAATTTGGCGCTGTATATGGTCGCCGCCAGGACCAGTAACTATTTAAAAAAATCTGTTAAACTATTTAGTTCGCATGACCAGTGGAATATGGTCTTTTCTTGAAGAAAAAAACATACATTTTTTGGACTAACTTATATTTATGGAAAAGTTTGTAAAATCCATATATGTAATACTCCTATATTGCTAATAGAAAATTCTCGCAATGTGTTTTGAATTCGAAATCAAAACAAGACAGCCTAAAAAATTTTTGTGATTGTAGCAGCATAAGTGTGACAAGAAAAAATTTAAATTTAGGTACATTCGATTATTGAATACAAAAACAAAAACGTTTAAACAGCAATATATCGGTACTCTGATGTTTGGGAATGTTCTTAGCTTTTTGTAGCAATATAGGAGTATTACATATATGGTAAAATCAATAATTTTGTGGCGAATATATGAGCATCACTATGATGTTAGTAAATAATCACAACAACAAGAAAAAGCGAGCAGCCACACTTTGTACATGTAGGCAAGCAAGCAAGAGATTATTTCACATAAACATATGTAGTCATCAGCTAAGAGCAGAAGTTGTTACTCACACATACACATGCATATAGCTAAATAACCAAGTATGAGATACAACTGTTCCAGAAGACATGTTCGTGAAAAGTCTAGACACTAGACCTTGGGAGAAATATACGAACGAGGCAACAGAGGTTATAAAAGTAGTGCAAGCTGAGGAATAACTAATTAGTTTGATTTTAAAACGCCTTACGCGAGTATTGTGAAGTACTATTCCCAATGTAGTCTTAATAAAGGAAATATTGCTACACTGAATTATTGAGTTACATATTGTAAAGAATTTAGGGAAATTCCGCTTATTTCAGACCTTCTGCTAACGTTCGAATCGCTAAACTGTTGAATAAATCACTCCAATATTCAGTATTGCAAACTGGTCTTTATTTAGATTACTTTGGGAAAAGTAAAAGTATATTTCACAATTATACTTCCACCGACGTGTGATGGTAGCGTGCTCCGCCTATCACACCGTATGCCCTGGGTTCGCACCCCGGGCAAAGCAACATCAAAATTTTAGAAATAAGGTTTTTTAATTAGAAGAAAATTTTTCTAAGCGGGGTCGCCCCTCGGCAGTGTTTGGCAAGCGCTCCGGGTGTATTTCTGCCATGAAAAGCTCTCAGTGAAAACTCATCTGCGTTGCAGATGCCGTTCGGAGTCGGCATAAAACATGTAGGTCCCGTCCGGCCAATTTGTAGAGAAAATCAAGAGGAGCACGACGCAAATTGGAAGAGAAGCTCGGCCTTAGATCTCTTCGGAGGTTATTGCGCCTTACATTTATTTTTTATTTTTTAATTATACTTCACTTCGCAACTGATAGCGTGTTTAAATCAAACTGATTACTCAGCTTTCGCGCTTTTACACTCTCCGTTGCTTCACTCGCATATTTCCACTAAAGTCTAAATGCTTCGCCATCTAGAACTGCTGTATCTCCTGCTTGGTAACATGCCAACCTAATAAAAACGCACGCAAGTCATTTTCTGTCAAAAATGTCTCATGCCCATACAACTTGTATGAGAGCAACCCAAAACGAATTTGTTGCGTGAAAACCTAAAGCTCCCATTACTGATACTTAGCATAGACTTGACTTGACTTGGCGTAAACTTGGCAACTTAGCCGCGATTATACTCCACTTGGCGCATACAACCTGGCATCATAATCAGCGTTGAAATTTATTTTTAAATAAATGTCAATTTGTATGACAAAATGTCAAAATGAAATGGAAACAAACAAATGGCATCTCAAAATGTAAACGTCACTTAGAACTTACATAGAAAATCAAAATTCAACAGACTTCTAAGTCAAGTTAAGTGTTGCTAAGTTTTGAGTAATCAGTAACATCCAATGTTCATTTAACAGAACTGTAAGTGACATTTCTCAAGCCAAGTCAAGTCTATGCTAAGTATCAGTAATGGGCCCTTAACTCGATTTCCAATTTTTGTTCTGCGTGACATTTCACTTTGACATTTGCACACATGCTTTACATCCGAGACGGCCAAAAGTTGCACATTGTGCAATTTGAGTTCGTATTTTCACACAGACACTAACGATGTGCGATCACGATCGTTTGCTTTCGCTTGTCACTCACTAAAATCAACAGTGAATGCAAAAGGAAAAGTCCATTCTACTTTTTCGGCACATAATAAAAACAATATACTGCAAGGTTAAAGTAACTTTTAATACGTTTTAGTTAGTATTATTAAGTTCCTTTGAACATACATATTAATATTGACAATTTAAAATTTTTAATAATTAATAATAATTAATTAATTATTAATAAATATTGACAATTCAATATAAGTACCTTTTTGTACGTTCTACTTAGTTTTATTAATTTTTATACATTTTTTTTTTATTGAATAACTTTATGTTTTGAAAATATATATTTCTATCTTTACATTTACTTTATTTGATAGTTCTTTTTTAATGAAAAAGTGATTTTTTTAAGTAAATTTGGCATTGAAGAAACACCATACCTTCTTTTATAAAAAAGTTTTATCTGGCTAGCCCGACCTCCGCGTTCTTACTTATATGAATATAAGTAAATATTGTTAGGATTAGCTTGAAATCAAATAACCAGAGTCCTTTTTAATTTCGAACTTCACAGTCCACATCTTCTTTTAGCACACTGTGTGGAGTTGTCACTCAACTTTTACACACACTTATGCAATTGTTTTAGTATTTGTGTGGCCGGCTCTGCTTTACATTGTCGCAACGCATGTTTATTTGAGTTAGGGCAAAAAACGCCGGTTGTTTGCGTGCGGTAAAAAAACTCAGTGCGGTTTTATTAGGTTGGCTTGTAATTGAGCTAAATATATGCGTGTGTATGTGTGAATAACAATTTCGGCTGATGACTACATCTGTGTGTGAGTTATCTCTTCGTTGACTTTTATATATGTGTGTAAATGATGGTTGATGTGTTCATGTATATACGAGTGGCTGCTTGATGTTTTTTTATTGTTGCGTTATTATTTATTTATAAATGCTACTTTAGACTAAGTAGGCAATTGAAAAGTAAAGTCCTCTCTCGGCGAACGAAAATCATACTCTACAAGTCACTTATCGTACCCGTCCTGCTATATGGGGCAGAAGCATGGACCATGACAACAGCAGATGAAGCGGCTTTGGGAATGTTCGAGAGAAAAGTTCTTCGAAAGATTTATGGACCTCTACGCGTTGGCGATGGCGAGTACCGAAGAAGATTTAATATTGAGCTGTACGAGCTATACGCAGACATCAACATAGTCCAGCGAAATAAAACGCAGCGGCTGCGCTGGCTTGGCCATGTTATGCGAGTGAATGATGATGCTCCGGCCAAGAAAATGTTTCTATCGGAACCCGCCTATGGAAGCAGAGGTAGAGGGCGGTCCCCACTCCGTTGGAAGGACCAGGTGGAAAACGACGAAGGAGCGACTGGCGCGCCTTGTTGGACGGCCATAACCGTTTAGACGGTTAAGCGCCAATTAAGTAAGTAAGTAAGTTATTATTTATTTAGTACTAGCTTTACCCGGCGTACGTTGTAACACCCGAGATCGGATGAATGTTGCGTTTTTTTTTCTGTTTTGTTTGTTGATAATTTAATTTATTATTATTGAATTGAATTTTGTACGCATATTTGGGGACATTTTCTGTTAAAATATTTTATTATTGTATCTTATTCTAAATCATGTGGGTACACAATATTTTGGTTTTTTCGTTTGGTGCAAAGATAAACAAATTTTTTGGATAGAGCCAGCAACATATTGCTGGCTATGGGAAAAGCACGGACTCTCTAAATTTAAGCCTGCAACAGTAAGCGATTGTCCTTGTGCTTTGTTGATTGTAATTGCAAAAGCAAGGCGTACAGGAAACTCTTAAAATTGAATGGCAAATCTGTAGGAATCATTGGGATCCGTGGTATGAGCACATCTTCACCTTTGCTTTTGGCTTGTATGGGAAACATGCTTTCATAGGGAACACACACACAGAATTTGATTTTTATATATATAGATCAGCTGACTGATGCTAAAAGCCGTCATAATATTTTTTCGACAGTTCAGAGATTCGAACTTTAATAGAAGCTCCAAAATAATCAGAATTTCCCAAATTCGTTACAATATAGATTTTATATTTTATGTATGGCGTTATATTAAAAACAAGTAAGGAAGGCTAAGTTCGGGTGTAACCGAACATTACATACTCAGCTGAGAGCTTCGGAGAAAAAATAAGGGAAAATTACCATTTAACAAAATGAACCTAGGGTAACCCTGGAATCTGTTTGTATGGCATGGGTTTCAAATGGAAGGTATTAAAGAGTATTTTAAAAGGGAGTGGGCCTTAGTTCTATAGGTGGACGCCTCTTCGAGATATCGCCATAAAGGTAGACGAGGGGTGACTACAATGCGTTTGTACGATATGGGTATCAAATGAAAGGTGATAATGATTATTTAAAACGTAGTGGGCATTAGTTCTATAGGTGGACGCCTTTTCGAGATATCGCCATAAGGGTGGACCAGGGTGACTCTAGAATGCGTTTGTACGATATGTGTATCAAATTAAAGGTATTAATGAGGGTTTTAAAAGGGAGTGGCCCTTAGTTGTATATGTGAAGGCGTTTTCGAGATATCGACCAAAATGTGGACCAGGGTGACCCAGAACATCATCTGTCGGGTATCGATAATTTATTTATATATGTAATACCACGAACAGTATTCCTGCCAAGATTCCAAGGGCTTTTGATTTCGCCCTGCAGAACTTTTTCATTTTCTTCTACTTAATATGGTAGGTGTCACACCCATTCTACAAAGTTTTTTCTAAAGTTATATTTTGTGTCAATAAACCAATCCAATTACCATGTTTCATCCCTGTTTTCATATTTAGTAAAGAATTATGGCATTTTTTCATTTTTCGTAATTTTCGATATCGAAAAAGTGGGCGTGGTCATAGTCGGATTTCGGCAGTTTTTTATACCAAGATAAAGTGAGTTCAGATAAGTACGTGAACTAAGTTTAGTAAAGATATATCGATTTTTGCTCAAGTTTTCGTGTTCACGGCCGATCGGAAAGACAGACGGTTGACTGTGTATGAAAACTGGGCGTGGCTTCAACCGATTTCGCCCATTTTCACGGAAAACAGTTGTCGTCATAGAATCTATGCCCCTACCAAATTTCACAAGGATTGGCAAACTTTTGTTTGACTTATGGCACTAAAAGTATTCTAGACGAATTAAACGAAAAAGGGCGGAGCCACGACCATTTTGAAAATTTCTTTTATTTTTTGTTTTTTTTTGCACCATATCATTCCTGGAGTTGAATGTTGACATAATTTACTTATATACTGTAAAGGTATTCAATTTTTTGTTGAAATTTGAATTTTAAAAAAAATTTTTTTAAAGTTGGCGTATTCGTCATCCGATTTTGCAAATTTTTTTTTAGCATACATACAGTAATAGGGGTAACGTGCCTGCCAAATTTCATCATGTTATCTTCAACGACTGCGAAATTTGGCGCGAGGGATTTATCTGTGATTGTTGCCAGCAACAACTAGAAGATAAATCCCTCGTGAGAGCGAAAATATGAGAGCGTAAACAAAAGATTCGTATCAATCTAATCTATGGATGGTGGAATAACCAAGTGAAGTAAGCTGTCAATTGTCTCGCTCTAAATTCTTCTTTTTTCTGTCATTCGGCTATCTGAAAATATTTCGCCAATGTTGTCCCCGAAAAAGTGTTGTTTTTTTGCATTTCACAGGAGTAAAAATGGTAGTTTTAGTACTTTTTTCACATAAACTAGTAGGTGAATATCGATGGACCTTTACTGGATTTAATTACAGATATTCATCATTTGAGTATCTTTCGTGTTGGCTGTCATAAGTAAGGTCGTTCTTAACTATTACGTTCATATTGTTGATGTTTCCATTATATATAAGTTGAAACAGGTCCTTGTTAAAATAAACAATTTGTATTCACGTCATATCCAACAAGGATTTAGACCTGTGCGGGCCTACTGAATACTTTCGAGAAACGTTTTTGTCATTCCTGCATCAAGAACACCAAAACTGTCGTATTACACCTTATATATGTAAAAACTTCGCTAAAACAATGGATTTTTAAATACCCGTATAGTTGCAAAAAATAAAAATTGTAACTCACTGTTGTTGTTTTGCCCTAAAAATTAGACCACTAAAATAAGAGGAATGTTACAGTTATGGATTGTAATTTAGAATATTTGTATCCGGTTCGATCGGATCAGCATTTTCTGGTCCTAGGCCGACTGCCGCGGGGCTAGTATATGCCGTGGCATATTTTAGTAATTAATAACTTGGTAACATTAGTAATACGTTATGAATTCAACTGTCAGGAGTTTTGAAGGATCTTCTGATCAAGTTTGTATAATATATTAGAAGGGCATATATTTAAGTTCCGACTCTCAATGACAAATCAACAGAGCAGATGGCAGTATAAATGCATTTTTAGGGATAGGTACACATTTAGAAGTATTATGGTCACTTCCAAGTTGGAATGTAAAACTTTTCACCGAACCCGAAACACATTTAAGTGCGCAAAGTTACTATAAAATAAAAAATAAATGTAAGGCGCGATAACCTCCGAAGAGATCTAGGGCCGAGCTTCTCTTCCTTATTTGCGTCGTGCTCCTCTTGATTTTCCCTACAAATTGGCCGGACGGGACCTACATGTTTTATGCCGACTCCGCACGGCATCTGCAAGGCAGATGAGTTTTCACTGAGATCTTTTCATGGCAGAAGTTACTATAGTTCAACTAAATAATGAATAACACCTCCCACTTTTATGTCCGTTTTTTTGATGAAAGCTTCAACTTCAGTTGAAGTTGGGGTAAGTTTGCATTAGACGCATTATTGAATTTTACTTTCATCATATTCGATGCCACACTCGCACTGGTCCTTTATATCCCTTTTTGTACTTGCGTTAGGTGACACTTCTTTTTTTTTTTCTCTTCCACCGTTGAAAATACATCCCTACCGTTTCAGATAGCGTACATCTTCTGTCTTTGTTTATTTACTTCTCCTGGTGATTCCACCATGCATGGCGCCTAAAAGCCATGAAAAAGGGAAATAGCGCTTTGTAGCAACATATCACATTTCAAAATAAATTTGTATCCATTATTTTACAGTCTCTCACAGTCAAAATGGGATTAGCAGAGGTATTTCGCTACTTTTCGGCTAAATATATAGCTTTCGATAATTTTTTATAATTTAAAAGTTTTGTATTATTTTCCTCTAACTCAATTTTCGCACACTTAACTTATTTTTGATTTTCACATTTCAGTATTTTTTTCTATAATGTTATAGAAAAGATATTATTAACATTCAAAAACCCAAGTATTTTATTTGTTTATTGGCAATTTTTAGGATGTCCATAAAAAGAAAAAAATCACATATTTTTTTCTATAACTTATTTTAATTTTTAAATAAAATGTAAATATAAATATTTTAATTTACAAAGTTTTTTCCATTTTTTTTTAACGAAAACGAATTTTTCCCAAAAAATTTTAGTTATAAGATTTTTACATTTTATTATTGAAAATAAATTTAAACAATTTTTGTTGTTATATCGGCCTACTGATTTGCAAACCCGCGATCTTAAAATAAATTTTAGTTTTGCACTTTTGCATAAACTCTGTACAAAGAACATATAAACACAAAATTCTGAAAAATGAATAAAAAAATTTTTTTTTCGAAGTAATGCTAATTGCTTGATTTTTTTTTCAAAATTTTTTCATTTTAGTATTAATTGTTAAAATTTTGTACGATAAAATAATTCTATTAAAAATAACGAGTTTTAATTTAAAAAGTTTTATTAATTTTGTGTTTTTGTTTTAACTTTTTCATTTTTTCTGAATTTTATTTTAGCTGTCCCTATTCATCCGAAAATTTTAATTATATCAAAATTCCGCATGAATAACTTGTTTCTTATTCGCCCAAAAGATTTATTTTAATGTTATTGTTGGAGGAACACCAAGAGAAATATTAACGACACCGGCTTTTAGTTTAATGTATTACGTTTAATGAATATAATGCGACTAAATACAAAGATGTGAAAAAAAAATATCATGTATGTATTCATATATCAAGTATATAACGGGCTTAGAGACTAACGAGCAAAATATTAGCGTTGCCATATCAATGAATATTATTAACACTCCTCCTCAACGTGAATGTTTTGGTTAAGTTACTGGTCCTCGTTTAATCCCAAGCGTTTTGAAAATCTCAAATGTTTTTCTTTACTCAAATTTTTCGTTAGAACGTCAGCAATCATTTCATTAGTAGGAACAAATTTGATCTCAATATCACCGTGCTTTATTATATCTCTAATGAAGTGGTGCTTGATGTCGATGTGTTTACTTCTACCATGAAACGTTTGGTTTTTGGACAAATGCTGCGCACCTAAATTATCGCCGAAGATAATTGTTGGTACCTCTTGTTTACGTCCAATTTCATTCATTAGGTTACGGATAAATATCGCCTCTTTTACGCCTTCTTTAAGTGCAACATATTCGGCCTCTGTGCTGCTAAGTGCTACTGTCTGCTGTTTTTTAGACTGCCATGATATTGCACTCCCGCCTAGCATAACCAGAAAAAGATTTACGATTCATCATATCGCCTCCCCAATCAGCGTCTACGTAGCCTTCAATTGGGTTTCCACATGCCCGATACGATAACTTGAAATGAACTGTCGACGCCAAATATCTTAATATGTGTTTAGTACCTGCTTCATGTTCTTTGTGGGGTTCAACATTATGCTGTGCTAACTTAGTAACCGAATGCATTATGTCTGGGCGTGTACATATGGACAAGTACATTAACTCCCCTATGCAAGATTGATATTCGATAGGGTCTATGCGTTTACATGTGCCACTTTTACATCCGACTGAAAATCCAGCATCGAGTGGTGTTGATGCTGGCCTGCACTGTACCATACTATGCCGTTGAAGCAAATCTTTTATATATTGGGACTGGCTAATATGCATTGCGCCAAGTTCACCCTCACGTTCTACCTTAATACCCAAAAAATATCCAAGTTGACCTTTGTCAACGCATTCAAAACTATTTGCGATATGTGCTTTAACGTCGTTTAACTCTGATTTTGTTTTACAGGCAATTATCAAATCGTCAACATAAACCGCAATTAGAGAAATATTATCGCCGGTTTTTCTTTTGTAGAGGCAAGGCTCGTTTACGCATGGTTCGTAACCAATTTCTTTCAGAACACCATCCAGTTTCGCATTCCATTCTCGACCCGACTGTTTCAAGCCATAAATGGCCTTTTTTAAACGTAGAACCTGATCTGGATTCGCCTCATCCACGAAGCCTTCCGGCTGCCTCATACACACAACGTCGCTTAACTCACTATTTAGGTATGCAGTACATACGTCCATTTGGTGAACAAAAAGTTTCCACTCAACTGCTAATGCAAGTACCAAACGAATAGTTGAATAGCGCACCACAGGTGAAAACGTCTCTTTGTAGTTTATACCTAATTGCTGGTTGCAGCCTTTCGCAACCAATCTGCATTTACATTTTTCTAAGCTACCATCATCGCGCCGTTTAACGCTAAAAACCCATCTGCTACCAATAGCGCGATGGCCTTTTGGCAAACTCTCAGCCTTCCGGGTTTCATTTTTAATTAATGCAGCGTATTCTTTTTGCATCGCATCTGCCCACTCCGAAGCGTGCTTACTGCTAAGTGCTTCCTCAACAGACTGCGGAATATCAATAGTGTTTGAACATTTCAAAACATTTAAACAGCTTCTTGTTTTCTTTGGCCTACCGCGCAAACCAGTGCGTTCTAACTTAGGCCTGCCACGACCACAGCGTGTATGCGGCTCCTCCTAAACTAAAATTTCGTCATTATTATCAAACTCACAATTTTCGCGACCACACTTTTGCATTCTAACACATTCATCATCATCCTCGCGAGCACGCTTTTGATTTGTAAGGCCCCCATCATCTTGCTCTTCTGAATCATTATTAAATACGTATGGTTGTATATCGTCCACCAAATCTATGGCAGAATTATCATTATTGTTTACTAATTCAGCGAACCTAACATCGCGTGCCTCGATTATTCTTCGACCCTGCTGGTCGTATAGCCGATAGGCTTTCGCCGTAAGTGAGTAGCCTACCATCTTATATTCTTTGCCTTTGGCCAGTAATTTGTTTTTCTCAGTCTTATCCAAGCAAACCGCTGTCGAACCAAATACTCTTAAGTGACTTACCGATGGCTTTCTACCCGTCCACACCTCGTACGGTGTCATGTCGCTCAACGCTTTCGTTGGCGAACGGTTTCTTATATACACTGCTGTTGCCATCGCTTCTGCCCATAGCATTTCAGAAGCATTCGCATACGTCATCATCGTTCTCGCCATCTCAACAATTGTTCTGTTCATCCGCTCCGCCACCCCATTTTGCTGTGGGGAATATGGAACGGTGAGCTGCCTCTTTATACCACAGTGCTTAAACAAGTTCTCAAAATTCTTATTCACGTACTCCAACCCGTTTTCGCTTCGCTCTATCTTTATCTTCTTCCCAGTTTGTCTTTCGACTAAGTTTTTAAATACAATGAATTTTTCATAAACTTCATCTTTGGTCTTAATAAAATATATAAATATTCTGCGAGATTTGTCGTCAATGAACGTTACGAAGTATCTAGCACCACCCAACGAATTAGTTCTAAAGGGGCCACAAACATCCGTATGAATAATATCGAGCAAATCTTTAGCGCGCTCAGTAGAATTATGTGGAAACGGTTGTGTGGTGATTTTACATTTCATACATGCTATACAACTTTCACCTTTTATGAATTTCATGTTTTCTAACCCAAGAACCATCTTCTTTGAGGTTAGCTCTTGTAAGCTTGCATAATTTAAATGCCCATAAATAGACCACCGCTTTGTCTTGCTTTTAATATTGATTGGCCATACTTGTCATAAACGACTGCTTGCATTTGCGAAAATTTAACACGAAACCCCTTTTGTACAGCTTTGCTGATACAAAATTACCTCCCATGCTAGGTATGTACAAAACATCTTTTAATAATATATCACCCTCGGCAGTTTTTATCTGCACTTCACCTATTCCTTCCGAATATATATATTGTTACGAATATTAGCAAAACTAAGGAGTGCTGCCAGCTCTAAGCCGATCTAAGCAGTGACGTGAATGCACATCAATAATTCAATCATTATGTATCTACATAAACGAATCAATAATTGCGTCTACACATATGTACACATTCCGACGAGCAACATTTACATACAAGGCAGCGAGAGATGAGATGTCACACACCGATGAATTTACTTATACGCTTATGTGTGTGTGGGAGACTGTAAACTACAAACACATGCATATACCTTATCTGAGTTGTCACAAGAGAGAGCAATAATTTGTGCACGTAGTTGTGGCTGGCGATTTTGTAGCCGAAACAACTAGTAACTTCTGGAAATCGAAGAGCCTAGAAGTATGCAGCGTAAACTATAAAAGCGATGCAGGCGAGTAAGAAGTAATTCAGTTTGATTTGAATTGTCAAGCAGTTACGAGTAAGACGATATCTAGCGAGCAATAGCACTATTATTTTGAAAGTCAGTTTCCTTTAAGCTATCAGTTTGGTTATTAAGCTATTCGTTGTACAGTTGGAGTGTTATTGTGAAGTACTTTAATAAAGGCCATTTTGCATTACTACAAATTGGAGTTATTTATTCAACAGTTTAGTGATTCGAACTTAGCAGAGAAAAAGCAAATAAGAGGATTTGCAAGTAAATTCGTTACAATTGGTGTCAGAAGTGGGATTGTTGAATAAATTCCAGAAGACAACAAGGATATGGCAAAGCTCAGTGAATTAAAGATCCAGCAACTGAAGAAGGAGTTGGAGAGCCGTGGATTGAATACAAGCGGCGTTAAACTCGAACTTCAGGCACGGCTACGAGAGGCAATGGAAGCAGAAGGAATTAATGTGGAAGAGTATGCCTTTCACCTTGATGGCGAGGAGACAACAAAAATTGAAGAGAAAAACGAAACATCGCAGACGGTTACCAGCACAGACTTGAACATGATTTTGGCTGCAATATCTGCTCAAACATCGACAGTAGCATCAATGTCGTCACAAATGTCATCACAACTGGAAGAGCAGAAGACATATATGGCATCACAATTGGAAGAACAGAAAACGTATATGTCATCTCAACTGGAATCGCAGGAGAACCGTATAACATCGAAGATTGAAGCACAAGAAACACGTATTTCAGAAATGTCGACACAAATTTCTTCACAACTGGAATCGCAGGAAACCCGTATAACATCAAAGATTGAAGAACAAGAGGAGCGCTTATCATTGCAGGTGGCACAAATGTCTTCACAGTTAGAAGCACAGGAAGCAAGGGTAACATCAAAGCTGGAAGCGCAGGATGCAAAAATCGCTCAATTTCAGGCAGAAGTAGATGATTTAAAAGGTCGTATGGAGCAGTTACAACTAAATCGCCCAGCTGTTTCAGCGAGTAATCCAAAGGTAAAGACACCATCCTTTGACGGTTCTGTTCCTTTTCAGGTCTTTAAGCTACAGTTTGAGAAGACCGCAGCAGTGAACCAATGGAATGCTGAAGATAAAGTTGCAGCTCTGTTCGTGGCACTGAAAGGGCCTGCCGCGGAAATCTTACAGACCATCCCAGAGTACGAGCGGAACCATTACGAAACATTGATGAGCGCTTTAGAGAGACGTTACGGAAGCGAGCATAGGAAACAGATATTCCAAATTGAGTTGCAAAACCGCTACCAAAAAGCAAATGAGACATTGCAGGAGTTTGCTTCAGATATTGAAAGATTGGCTCATCTTGCAAATGCGGACGCACCCGTGGAATACACTGAAAGGGTAAAAATCCAGAGTTTCATAAATGGCATACGGGACGTGGAAACGAAGCGAGCTACATACGCAAACCCAAAGCTGACATTTGCTGAAACGGTATCACATGCATTGACTCAGGAAACGGCCTCACAATTGAGTAAACCAGCATACAAAGCTCATCGTGTTGAAGTGGAAAGACCAGATTGGGTAGACACTATTTTGGAAGCACTGAAGAGATCACAACAGAAAAATGCCGGAGTTATTAAATGTTTCAAGTGTGGCAACCCAGGTCATATGGCACGACATTGCAGCAGCGGTCCCAATAGCTCCAACAATGTGGGTGGTCGTAAACGCAGAGCAGAAGGTGATGAGCAAATATCCAAGACCACTCAATCGTTAAACTAAATCGAGTCAGCCGCAAGGGGCGACAGCTGGCTCCCGCAATTGAATGCCCCATAATCTCTATCTCGCAGATTGGAAGAAGATCGAGCAATCTTACTGTTGGAGGACATGTGGACGGAAAGGAACGGTTACTGACTGTAGATACGGGTGCATCTCATTCCATCATTCGAGCGGATTTAGTCAACAAAAAGATAAGACAATTGCTTGGAGCAAGATTACGTACAGCCACGGGAGAGGACACCCAGGTAATTGGAGAAGTAGAATGTGAAGTCGCAATTGGGAACGTCACGGTAGTACACAATTTTATAGTGGCAGAAATTGTTGATGAAATCATAATTGGAGTCGACTTCTTAATCGACCAGGGCATCAAGATCGACATGCAAAGCAAGACGATGCGATATAAAAACATGGATGTACCACTTAATTTCGGCTACGAGAGAGGCTACAGCAGTAAACGAGTGCTGGTGGAAGAGAGTCAGCAAATACCACCAAAATCCGAAGCAGTCATCTGGGCAAAGGTTGATGGAGATTGTGGGACAAACAAATTGTGGGTTGTCGAAGCAGCAAACAAATCAGCTCTAAACATACTTGTAGGAAAAACCCTGGCTATGACACAACAAGATGGTCGTATTCCGGTAAGAGTACTCAATGAGTTCAAGTCACCACTCAAACTGACTAAAGGAGCTATTTTGGGAAGATGCCAAGAGGCTGAAGTAGTTATTAACTGTGAACAACTCCAGGAACACGTTTCAGCTAGTAATACTGATCTTTCAAATGACATCACGGCATGGATGCAGGGGCTAGAGAAAGCATATCAGAGTAAGGCAAAACAACTGCTCCTAAAGTACGCGAACATATTTGACCAGGATGATTCTAAACCAGGCCGCACCAACGTTGTGAAACATCAAATTGACACTGGCGATGCGAGGCCGATCCGTCAAGCTCCACGTAGTGTTCCACTGGCGAAGCGGGAAGTTGTGAGTCAAATCATTCAAGAAATGAGCGACAGCGGCGTCATCGAACCATCAGCTAGTCCATGGAGCTCACCGGTAGTACTTGTAAAAAAGAAGGATGGAAAAATGAGGTTTTGCGTGGACTACCGGAAGTTGAATGACGTAACGAAAAAGGATAGCTACCCATTGCCAAGAATTGACGACACTCTGGACTCGCTATCTGGTACGAAATGGTTTTCCACGCTGGACTTGAAAAGCGGCTACTGGCAAGTGGAGGTGAAGGAGGAAGATAAAGAGAAAACAGCCTTCAGTGTCGGTGATGGTCTTTGGCAATTTACAGTGATGCCTTTTGGACTTTGTAATGCACCAGCTACTTTTGAGAGACTCATGGACCAGGTACTGAAAGGACTACATTGGAAAACATGCTTGGTGTACCTGGACGACATCATCGTATTGGGCAAGAACTTTGATGAACATCTTAAGAATTTGGAGGAAGTTTTCCAGAGAATAGCTGGCGCTGGTCTGAAGTTAAGTCCCAAAAAGTGTGCGCTGTTTAAAAAGGAAGTCAATTATTTGGGTCACAAGGTAACGACAGAGGGCATCTGCACTGCGAACGAAAAAATAGAGGCTGTAAAGGATTGGCCAAGACCACAGAACCTACATGAATTGAGAAGTTTTCTTGGGCTGTGCACATATTACCGCCGATTTGTACCAAATTTTTCCAGCGTAGCCCATAGCCTCCATGAGCTTACAAGAAAAAATAAAGCTTTTGAATGGAAGAAGGAGCAAGAAGTGGCTTTCCAAACATTGAAGGAGCGTTTGTGCACTGCCCCAATGTTAGCATATCCGATTCCAGGAGCAACATTTATTCTAGATACAGATGCGAGTGGATATGCTATAGGAGGCGTTTTATCACAACTGGTCGATGGACAGGAGAAGGTAGTTGCATATTACAGCCGTTCGATTGGAAAACCAGAGAGGAACTACTGCGTTACGCGGAGAGAGCTGTTGGCATTGGTAGAGTGCGTTAAACATTTTCACAAATACCTCTACGGCCAGCGATTCCGTGTCAGGACAGATCACGCAGCTTTAAAATGGCTACTGCAGTTCCGTAATCCGGAAGGACAATTGGCACGGTGGATCGAGCGACTTCAAAGCTATGACTTTTCCATTGAGCATCGAAAAGGTAGTACCCATGGAAATGCCGATGCAATGTCACGAAGGCCATGTAGTTTGGAATGCAAGCACTGTTCAAAGGCCGAGGCTAAGAAGACATTATAGATGTCCGGCTAATGACTATAACGTGTACGGATGAATGGGACAAGGAACAACTAAGAAAGTGTCAGCTAGAAGATACAGATCTGTCACATGTTATGCAAGGGCTCGAACGAAACGAAAGACCAAGCAGAGAGGATATGTCAGCAGAGAGTCCCATTGCGAAGTCATATTGGGCACAGTGGAACAGTTTGGAATTGATATCCGGTTGCTTGCATCGAGTATAGGAGAGTGAGGATGGTCAGTGTAAGAAGAAACTTATAGTTGTTCCCAGGAAGAGGATTCCTGACGTGCTCAGCGAGTTGCACAATGGTCCAAGTGGAGGCCATCTTGGAATCACGAAGACACTCGAGAAAATTAAGCAGAGATTCTATTGGGTTGGTTGCCGTCAGTCGGTCACCGAGTGGATTGCCAATTGCGAGGTATGCAACAGAGCGAAAGGGCCCAAAACCCGAAGTCGTGGCCAGATGAAGCAGTATATTTCAGGTGCACCATTTGAAAGGATCGCCATGGATGTCGCAGGTCCATTTCCTACTAGCAACCGCGGAAACAAATACGTACTGGTGGTTATGGATTATTTCAGTAAATGGCCAGAGGTATACCCAATCCCAAACCAAGAAGCAGAAACAGTAGCAGAAGTGGTTAAAAACGAATGGGTTGCAAGGTATGGTGTACCAATGGAGTTACATTCTGACCAAGGCAGGAATTTTGAATCAGCTGTGTTCCAAGAACTGTGCAAGAAGTTGGGCATTCGAAAAACACGGACAACTGCATTGCATCCTTAGTCCGATGGTATGGTGGAACGTTTCAATAGAACATTGGAGGAGCATTTAAGGAAAGTAGTCGACAAGTACCATAAGGACTGGGATACACACATATCATTATTCTTGATGGCCTACCGATCGGCAGTACATGACACAACGGGCCAAACTCCCGCAAAGGTAATTTTTGGCAATGACCTTCGACTGCCAGCTGATTTGAAGTATGGGATAGATGCCGATGCGGAGAGGAATGTCAAGAAATCCACTGATGTCTTAGAAGAAGAGCTGAGAGAGATACACGATCTGGTAAGGCAACGAGCAAAGATTATGAGTGACAAGATGAAAGCGAGGTACCATAAAGCAATTAATTCGGAAGGGTTTCAGGAAGGAGATTTGGTGCTGCTATACAACCCACAACGAAAAAAAGGTTTGTCCCCGAAATTGCAGTGTAACTGGGAAGGCCCATACAAAGTTGTAAAACGGATCAACGATGTAGTGTACCGCATACAAACCACTACCAAACCACGAACCAAAATGAAAGTGGTTCATTTGGAGAGATTAGCAGCGTTTAGATCGAGAGATTTGTCTGATCGGGACGATCAGACTTAGGTGGAGGGCAGTGTTACGAATATTAGCAAAACTAAGGAGTGCTGCCAGCTCTAAGCCGATCTAAGCAGTGACGTGAATGCACATCAATAATTCAATCATTATGTATCTACATAAACGAATCAATAATTGCGTCTACACATATGTACACATTCCGACGAGCAACATTTACATACAAGGCAGCGAGAGATGAGATGTCACACACCGATGAATTTACTTATACGCTTATGTGTGTGTGGGAGACGGTAAACTACAAACACATGCATATACCTTATCTGAGTTGTCACAAGAGAGAGCAATAATTTGTGCACGTAGTTGTGGCTGGCGATTTTGTAGCCGAAACAACTAGTAACTTCTGGAAATCGAAGAGCCTAGAAGTATGCAGCGTAAACTATAAAAGCGATGCAGGCGAGTAAGAAGTAATTCAGTTTGATTTGAATTGTCAAGCAGTTACGAGTAAGACGATATCTAGCGAGCAATAGCACTATTATTTTGAAAGTCAGTTTCCTTTAAGCTATCAGTTTGGTTATTAAGCTATTCGTTGTACAGTTGGAGTGTTATTGTGAAGTACTTTAATAAAGGCCATTTTGCATTACTACAAATTGGAGTTATTTATTCAACAGTTTAGTGATTCGAACTTAGCAGAGAAAAAGCAAATAAGAGGATTTGCAAGTAAATTCGTTACAATATTTACCACCAGCCAGTGTTACTATCTCTGTATGTTCTTCAAATTTCGTGAACATCGCCCGATCGCTGCTCATATGTGCTGTAGCTCCACTATCCACGCACCAAGTATTACAATTGATGACCGATGTATTTGTTGCTGCTAACATTGTAAATGACTTTTGCTCTCTGTGAAGGTCTTTTTTCTTTTCTTTATATCGGCATTTTGCCGCGAAATGGCCTGTACGCCCGCAAGTAAAGCACTTCAAATCTTTTCTGCCTTTGTTGTTTTCATGTTGTATGTTGTTGCTGCTTTTATTTGTATGTACCTGTGCATATACTTGAACGTCGCTAGCATCACCTGATTTTTCTCGTTTACGTTCACCTTCCTCAATGACTTTAGAGGTCACAAAACTAAAATTGGGAAGACTGTCTCTCGTTTCCATAGCTATCATAAAATGATCAAAGCTTTTAGGCAAACTGGACAAAAACATAATTACCAACAATTCATCTGGAAGTGATGTATCCATTTCTGCCAATTTGTCTGCTACGTTGCTAAATTCATTTAGATGCTTTTGCATGTCCTCACCTTCATTCATTGGCATGTTCATTAGTTTTTTGTAAAGCGAAACTTTACGAACAGGACCAGCTGCTTTATAAAAATTTTTTAACGTTACCCATGCTTCCATTGACGTTTTGCATTTCTTAATATGCATAAGCTGCGTCGGCTTCACTCCTAGAGTTAATGTTGCCAAAGCCTTTTCATCGAGCTCATCCCACTTTTCTGCAGTCGCTGCAGTTTTCACAAGTCTACCGACCACCACTTTCCATAGATCCGCATGTATAAGTATGCTCTTCATTTGCACACTCCAACTGTCGTAGTTCTGGCCATCCAACTTCTCGATTTGCAGCAAACCCGTCGCATTCATTGTGCAGAAAAAAACTTTAACTTTCTTTAATTTGCCTTTGCAAATGTAATTTTTCGATTCGCGTTAATATTTCGATTTTACACGTGTCTCTGGGCCCATAACCAATGTTGGAGGAACACTAAGAGAAATATTAACGACACCGGCTTTTAGTTTAATGTATTACGTTTAATGAATATAATGCGACTAAATACAAAGATGTGAAAAAAAATATCATGTATGTATTCATATATCAAGTATATAACGGGCTTAGAGACTAACGAGCAAAATATTAGCGTTGCCATATCAATGAATATTATTAACAGTTATATATATGGTTTTTTTTTTGCTTTAAATATATTTTATTTTTAGCATTTTATTATTGGATGTAAATTCTAGTTTCTACACTTTTGCGTAAATTTTGTGCATATAAACTTATTTTGTATTTAGACCTATTTTGCCTCTCAGCCTATTACTGGATTTTCAGGCTTTTAATGTATTTAATTTTCCGACAGGGGGGATAATTTATGTATATTTGAACTCTTTTCCGTCATCCATTGTTAAATTTGTTTTGGAGACAAACCGGTTTCGGTGTTGCGCCATCATCAGTGTAATTTTTTGTTCTTTTTAAGTACCTCTTCAGACTTGTTACTCCAGATGGAGGAGTCTCCGCTTGGCCTTAGCGGCGCATTCGCAGAGAATGTGAACCGACACTTCATCCTCCAGATCACAAAAGCCACAGATTTCAGAAGTCACAATTTTGCGCAAAATTTAATGTTTTTTGCTGTCTGATTACTTTCTGAATTTTTGTTTTCCAAATTTGTGGGGCGCACCGCAGAGAGGATCTACGAGCTCTCACAGGTACAACGCCAGACTCTGTAGTCTACGATGTCATCTAAGTAAGTTGAATCTATCCAATACACAAATTGGTTGCTTTTGTGATCTGGAGGATAAAGCACCGGTTCACCTTCTCTGCGAATGCATCGCTCTGTTAAGGTACATAGAATAAAAAGCCTGAAGAGGTACTTAAATACATTAAAAACCTCCAAAAACCAGTTACATGCTCAAAGATCAAGCACAAAAGGTCTAAATATAAATCGCAGTGAATCGAGGTCTATCAAAATAATAATAAGAAATTTCGCAATGTTAAAAAGATACAAATTTACTGTCCAACTTCCGCCGTGAGTGACTGTTTGTATGAAAGTTTGTGTGTTTAATATTTATGTCACACCGTTCACGCATAAAGCGACGCCTCATATTGCATATCTACTTTAAAGTTCAATACATTTTTGTTTGCTTTCATTAATGCGCTCAGACAAAAAAAAAATTTTGGTAAAAAAAATGTATGCATTGCACCATTATACGAGTATGTTGTTATTGCTTCGCTGCATAAAGTATGTATGTATGTATATCTGTTACTGTTGTTAATGGCTAGGGCTCTTTCATGCTGTACGTTCACCTTGTCTTTTGTAATTAAAATTTCGTTGTTTATTACAATTTTTTATATTTAAAAATTTTTGCTTGTTGTTACTTCAATTTTGCTAATTTTCATTTTCTCAATTTTTTAACTTATTTACTCTATTATTAAATTTTTCTTTTATTTTCGTTTTTTTTTTTTTAACACCAAAACACAAACACACACACCAATACAATTCAAACATAATTTAGGTTTAAATGATGATGGTTCCTTTATTGGCCAATATGGACCCAAAGGACTTTGATTACCATCACAGTTTATTAAAAAAAAACGCCCGAAATTCCAATACCATTCAAGGCGCACCAACACCAATAGCAACAGCAACAACAAAACTTTAAAATATTGACAACAACAACAATATACAATAAAGCGCGCCTTGATTACTGCCAAACACAAAATTCAGTTAAAATAAAATTAAAATAAACGAATTCAGAAATTTCTAGAATCTCACAACGATGCAGCTTCGAAAATACAAAATATTCAAACAAAAAAAGTTCTACACAAATGAAAAACCAGCAATTTTGTATTATAATACATAGAATATATACTAAATAAGCTGAATTATAGCGAAATAGTTTAATAATTTTATTATTGTATGACTTAACCTCATCAGCACACATGCACATACACACACACTTACCACTCCCACCTACATAATATACACAGAGGCAGGCAATGTAGCTAAGTAAGCGCATTGCGCATGCGCACAGCCAGTCTTGGTTAAACGCTCTCTCACTCAGTTACGTTCTTTTTTTGTATTTCGTTTATTTTTAATTATGGATATGTAGCCTAAATTGAGCTTTTAAAAGAAAAGAAAAAACATGAATTTGTAAAATTTTATTTTTATGTTTGGCTTTTATGTACTATCATGATTATATGTATATGAATTTAGTTTTATATCGTTTTTTATGTAATTTTTACAATGCAGTTTTAGCGCTTCTTTTGTCTTTTACTTTTTATTAAAACAATTTTATGTTTAGTATTTAGTTATCTAGTATTTGTGGCAATTCTTTACTTTAGCTCACAACTGCTAAAACTCGTTCAAAAATATCGGGAGAGGTTTCAAACGACGCGCTTTGGACACAGGACCACGACTCCGAGGAAGCAAATTGAAATTTTTTTTGCTGTCAAGAGTTATTTGCAAAAGAAATTGAAAACTTTTATGTGGTTGTTGTAGTTTCGATGATTGCGTTGTACCCACCAAAACAATTGCGAAGAAAAGTTTTTCGGTGAATATAGTTTTGATCTCCAAACCGGTCTTGAATCTACCCAGCGTAGTTTTTATAATCGCGGCCCAACACTGCCAATCCAGAAAGGTGTTCGCGAAAATACCAAGTATCTTACCCTCATTTCGGAGTAGGCCGGAGTAATTTTTCGTTTTTTTGGAGATATCTTTTGACAGAAATACCATTTTTCGAATTCGTGGTCCTGGGTACAAAGCGCGTGTTGTTTTGACACCTCTACCGAGTTTAAGCAGTGAGCTTAAGTATTTTTTAAACTTTTTATTTCTCCTTATTAATGTATTTTGTGTATAAATATAATGTTTTAATGGATAATTTTTAGCATTAATTTTTTAATATTAAACAAAAAACACTCGAATCGTTTTGTAATATTGTAAATTAAAGAACAACAATAAGAGTCCGTATATAAATATTATTAAAAAAAATATGTAGCTATTTGTATACCTACCATTTTTGTATGAAAAACAAACACTTAATATGTATGATTTTTAAAATTAATGAATTAAAATCGAAAATGTATGACACATAAAAAAATAAATAATATATGGAAATTTTTTGTTACTCGAAGTTAGTTACCAAAGTTGGTTTGAAAAGCTAACAAAAAAGTAGTATCAAGATAAAGGATTTCATATGTATGTAATTAGCGAGTCTGGCTCATATTGCTTTATACATTGATACAAGGTAACAGTGAAAGTATTAAAAACAAATACTGTTAAATCCAAACGAATGTTACTAAGCTTTTAAGCGCTCCTATAAATTCAACACCATTGGCTTAAAACAGTATATAGAATTATATCTACCTTACATGGTGAATAAAATGAATTACAACGAAGGCAAAACTTTGAGACCAATTGCAGAGCAAACAGCGGGTCATTCATATGGCTGAGTGGTTAAAGGCATCTGCCTTTACACTGGCATGAATGTTGGCGATTCTAGTTCAATACTCAGCTCCCGAGAAGCTAGCTGATGAAGAAGTGGAATTCAGAAACATGTCCTAGTAACCATCGCCGTTTGTAAACTTAGCACTTTTTCTCTAAATATCAATAACGATAAAGGATTTCTGTTATAGCAAAACGCGTTGCTCTTTACAAATACTAGAAGCTTCCTATGACCCACCTTACAAGACCAGCAGCAGCCTTTGGGTTTTTATTCGCTGCATTATCTTCATATCTGCGTAAAGCCCATACAGGTCATCATTTTACGAAATTCGGTCGGCATCACGGACAGGACCATAAATCCTCTCTAACACTCCAAGAGCCATCTCATCTTTTTTCGGCACAGTATTAGTATGGCTCGAAATCATGGATGATGAGTGACTTTTAGAGCGGGATTGTTGTGCGTCTAGGAAGGACTTTACTTTTCAATTGCATACTCATTCCAAAGTAGCAGTTGTTGCCAAGAGTTATTCTCCGTTTGATTTCTAAGCTAAAATTGTTTCTAAACGGTTTTATTTAGCTTGACTTGACAGGCAGGCCACACGGCCGCACGGCCGAAGGCATGGCCGTTGTGAACGAGTTTTGTAATTGAAATTTAAGTAACTTCCCAATAAACTACAAGCTTTAAACTTGGAATATAGTTCAGAACCCGATGACAATGCAACAATAAGAAAAAAATCGCCGCTAGGTGGCGCAAGGATCGAGATATTCGCAAAAATCGTATTTGTGGTCCGATTTGGCTCATATTTGGAACATATAATACATTCAAGAACAGAAAGCGACCTATGAAAAAAATCGCCGCTAGGTGGCGCAAGGATCAAGATATGCACAAAAATCGTATTCGTAGTCTGATTTGGCTCATGTTTGGAACACATAATACATACAAGAATAGAAAGCGACCTATGAAAAAATCGCCGCTAGGTGGCGCAAGGATCGAGATATGCACAAAAATCGTATTTGTGGTCCGATTTGGTCCATATTTGCAACACATAATACATACATAAATAGAAAGCGGCCTATGATGCCCGATTTGGCTCATATTTGGAACAAATATTGCATGCAGTCCGGTAGAAGTGACATCAAAATATTTTTGAGTTGGGGGAGGGGCAAGCATACGTGGCGCAGAGTCGAGGAAAATGTTTGGAAAGATATTGTATTGAGGACTTAGGTTGTAACAAATTGTCAGGAAAGAGTCCTTGTGAGTCACTAATTAACTAAATAAAACAAGAAATAATAGGCAATTAAATAAACATTAAAAACTTGAAAATAAAATAATAAAAAAAATTTTTTAAGTTAAACGGTTTTATTGAAAACAATACTTACATGAAGTAATAATAATACTAAAAGCTAGAAAATAATTAGGTAGGTCCTAGGTACTAGTCAATTAAATAAAAGCGTTGGGCGCGTGAAATTTCTAAAAATGTGAGGCATAGCATAACCTGATTAAGGTTCAGTTGGTTTTACTTATGACTTCGTTTGGTTTCGAATGGAACGGAAACGTCCTTCCAATTTCTAGCCGAGCTGGTGGTGTTGCTCAACGTCATTTGGCAGAGCCTTATTAACATCGCAGGGAACATAAATTCAGACATAGCAGCATCGGGCTGTCATAGCCTGCTTTGAACTCAACAAAAAGATGGTCAGTGTCGATTCTCTAACCGTAAGCCTTCTCCAAGATCTGGCGCATAGTGAAGATCTAGTCGATAGCAAATTTACAAAGTCTGAAGTCGTACTGATAAGGTCCAATGAGTTCGTGGACTATGGGATTCAGTATACATCAGTTCACTAGATAAAACCTTATACGCGATATTAAGTAGACTGATTCCGCGGTAATTGGCGCGGTTTAGGGGATCGCCTTTATTGCGTATTGGACAGAGTAAACAGTTCCGATCTGGAAGCCTGCGCTTAAAGCCCCGACACATAGACAATTTTTCATATAGATGAGTTTAACACAAGCTTATGCATTATGAGTAGATTGCACGCATTTTTATGGAGAACGGTAGAATGAGCGACACTTGCGCCATCTGATATTGAAAAGTAGCCATCTCCCAAATTTTGTTACAAGCAAAGCATAAGAAGAAGAATGTGACATTTGTTTTGGTTAAGGGTGTTGACACACTTTGCAAGTGAAATTATTTTTCCCACTGGTTGGTAAATTTTCTAACATTTTTCGCAGGTAAAAACTGTAATATAACAAATGAACACGACACAAAATATGTTAGCAAATATCGTTGTTGTAAGGGGATAACGTTTATACCAGTGCTTCGCGAAATTTTGTATGTGAATGGGCAAGGCGTAATAAACTTCAATTGCCACGTCTGAAGTTCCTTCATATTTACAAACGCAACATCTTGGTTGATTGTGGCGATGTTATTGGAATGCATAAGCTTGTGCTAAACGCATCTATATGAAAAATGTCATTGTGGCACCGCCTTTATCCCACCATATTTTTCATAGGAGTTGATGCAACTTTTCTGCTCCATGTTTGAACAGCATAGCAGGTATTCCGTATCTTCCATCATCGGCGATTGGGGAATCGGGTTTGTCTTTTTCCTCGCTAGCTATCAATGAGGAGAAGTATTTCGTTCACAACTTAAGCACACTCTTGTAAGTCAGGTACCCAGTCTCCATTATCATTCCTGCAGGAATCTGCCCCGGTCTTGAAAGCTTCCGTTATCCGCCGGAAATTTTTTGATAGAATTTTAGGGCATTTCGATTTCCGGAATTCTTCCGGCGGGAATAAACCGAGTCGAAGCTGAATCAACGACCTTGTGGAAAGCACACTCCCCTTGACGGGCATCAGTCAGGATAGGGAGGGCAGCAAAACGATTGTCAGTATAAGTTTTGTAATGTTCCCACTTTCTTTTCATAAAGTTGATGGAAGTGCATTTCTCAATGGTGCAAAAAAGTCGGCAGATCGCTCGAGCGAAAGGAGTATGGCTAGATGGCCAGCTGCCAATGTTATCATCGGCTGCCAGTTGGTGCAGTTTAGTAGTCCTGCGCTTACGATTGATATATCTGACGAACTCCGACACCTTCTTACTATACGGTTGCCGTCGCTGAGACCACAGCGCAGGCTACGGGACGCCCTTGGGCGTGAACAGCAAGGAGCCACAAAAAATTTGTAAATGTTAAGAGGTCGTAGGGTTTAACCAAGAACATCCCGTCCGGTGCAACCAGCCCTTACACGCGACACACCGACAAGAGTGTGACCATTCGAAAAAGATCCTTTTCCGGCAAACGCAGCAAAACCATTTCTCATTTCAGGAGAATAGGCGCAGTCCCGCTGCAAGTATTTTTTTAAATAGTGGCACCGCTTTCCGCGTTTTTTCCAAGAAGGTCGATCAGTGCGACATCCAGCGACAACTATTGTCAAAGTAAAATCCTATTTTGGTAAAATATTGACTCTTTAAAGGCCCTGGAAAATTTGCCATTTTCATAACGCCCAATTCGTAATCATATTTTCATTTAATCATAGATAAATGTATATTGGCATCGCTTATTGGTGGCATAATTTAAAAAATGTCATAACTTCATAAAATAGAAAATACGAAAAATTTCGAAACGAAAAATAAAATCCACAAAATGTGAATAAATTCGTGTACGCAAAAATTTATAGATTATGGATATGGCGGAAAACAAAAACTTAATTCGTTGGCTATGATATCGTTATGGCTAAGGCGTTATTCCATGGATTCAATAACCGATTAGATTGACTTCCATAGAATTCGCTGGATCAGCTGTTTTACATGGAGTTTGCCAGGGGCTTAAAGTATCCATTTGTTTTCATCTCATGATCTATTCATACACGGGGAACTTTATTTAGTTGTGATCAAAGTTTGGCCTCACAACTTAATTAATTTACATACATGCGACACACTTTAATTTCATACAATAAAAATGTTTATTTACTGACAATTATTACAATTTCTTTCTACATGATATAAGAAAAAAACATCATGACTTCGACTTCTGAGCGGAATAGCACCATATCTCAACTGCTGTATCGAAAACGCCCTATCTCAAGATGTTTTGAAATCAAGCGCCCAGCCGAGTTAGGTTGATATTCCAATCAACAGTCAATTTATAATAACACAATTCAGTTACATATTATTTGTTATAAATGTTCGAACACTGGGATCTGTTGCATGTATGTATATACACGGGATAAGCCGCCGAATCACTTTACTACACGAATCTTGTGCCACCGCACAAAGTCGTCCCTCCACAACGCCTGCTGTTCCAGGTTCTCCAAACCACTCATTAGGTTCAGCATTAATTGTTAGTTTTCGTGGTGAATGTGAATAGTAACTGTCTTGTATTCGCACAGGCTTAGTTTTGAGAAGACCAGAAGCTCTTCTTCTAATGTATCTAGTTGACGAAACCCATCCAGTAATTTGCATCGTTGAGCCCGAACATGATTGACGATCGTTAAGTTCTATTTTTTTTACTGTTGCATCATTCAGGTTAAAGCGTCCTTCCACTTTAACCACAGCTAAATCATAACAACTTGGTTCTGAAAATGGTTCATCATAACGTATTACCTCCAGCACTTTGCGTCGTTGCCCTTCTTCTCTGTATATATTGGTTGCACCAGCTACAATGTCGTACTCGCATTCAGGCATCTCATTTACGCAATGAATAACTGTAACCACCGAATAAGCACTGACTATGGAACCAACACATTCATATTTTCTATCTTTAAGTATTGCAACTGTATGTGGGCTGCGCTCTATAGTTACATCTTCTTCGCCATCTATAATATGAAATTGCGCAGGACAACTAAGCAGGATAAAAAGCAGCGAGAATTGATTTCGTAGAGTCATTTTTTTAATTTAAAACCTTTTCTACCACTTTTAAAGTATAAAGTATACCGAGATACATTTTGTGGGCGCTATTTATACCTAATTGAGTTGTGCAAATAAAAAATAAGATTTCAGGAATTTGAAATAACAAAAACACATCTAAATGGAAGTTAAAGCTACACAAGGTCAATCTCGTTATACTCAGCGTGCTTTGCACTTCGATTGTATTAACTTTGGTAACATAAGGGGCATAAACGAATCGAGATAAATATAAACTTCCATATATCAAAATGCTGAGGATGAAAAAAGGAATTGACCGTCTATCTGTCGGTGCACACGATAACTTGAGTAAATATTGAGAATAAAATATTGCAATCTGGTATACTGGTTCTTTGGCGCTCATCTTTCATCGCTATTAAAAGTGAGGGAAATCAGATGTTAACATATATAACATAAAATCTGATTATTTAGTAAATAATTTATCTAGAATGTTAAAATTTGATGTGTGCACTGATATTAAGATTCTTGATTTTTTTGAAAATGGGCGTGGCACCGCCCACATGTGATATAATCAATTTTACAAATATTATTAATCATAAATCAAAAACCGTTAAACCTATCATAACAAAACTCGACAGAGAGGTTTCCTTTACTATAAAGAATGCTTCGAAGAAAAGTTAAGGAAATCAGCGAAGGACCGTGCCCATTTTTATATAAAAGATTTTGGTAGGGTCGTGGGCGAATAAAATATGCTATATATTTGCAAAAAAGAGCTTTATATCAATGGTTTTTCATTTTCCAAACTAAATTGTAACGAGAAAAAGGAAACATTTTCATTGTTGAAAATGGGCGTGGGACCAGCCCTTTTATGACCAAACAATTTTCTATGATTCGGGAGCCATAACTCGAATCGTAATAACATAGTTCTTGGAAAAATGTACGGGATCGGTTAAAGACCACGCCCACTTTTATATAAAAGGTGTTTAAAAGGGTTGTATACTAGAATAGTAAGCTATAAAATGTAAGGCGCGACAACCTCCGAAGAGATTTTAGGCCGAACTTCGCTTACAATTTGCGTGCTGCTTTTGAGTTTTCCAACAAATTAGCGAGACGGAACCTACTTGTTTTATACCGACTCCAAACGGCATCTGCAAGGCAGACGAGTTTTCACTGAGAGGTTTTCATGGCAGAAATACACTCAGGGTGCTTGTCAAATACTGTCGCTTAGAAACATTTTCTTCTAATGGAACAACCTCGCTTCTAAAATGTTGATGTTGCTTTGCCCGCGAACCCATGATCTACGGTGTGGCTGGCGGAGCACGCTACCATCACGCCACGGCGGCCGCCAATAAGTTATATCTTAGCGAAAAAGTAGTTTTGTTTCAATGATATTTCACTGATCAAGTTTTATTGTAAGAGGAAGTAAGCAGACACTTTTTAATGGGCGGTGCCATGCCCATATTCCGATCAAGCATTACAAAATATTTCTAGAGCCTCGTAACGAAATTCGAAAAAGTAATTTATCTGCAATGATCTGTACAATTCAAAGTCACGCTGAGTATATAATATTCGGTTACACCCAAACTAAACCACCTTTATTAACTCTACCAAAATAACAAAACAAATGTATTTATTGATATTCTAGCGAAATGAAATTACGCATTTTAGTATGTTTTTTCAAAACAAAATTTCTTTGCAATTGTTTGTTTATTTAAATGTTGGCGATTCCCAAAAAAGGTCCATCACGAACCGAAAATCAAAATTGGCCAGACTATTTCTATCACTTGGGATTAAAGGTCAAATATGTGTATGATATTAAAATCAAAATTAGTTTCTCCTTCCCCCTCATTTTGGACAAAGAAACATAATTTAAAGAAAGGCTTCATCGGTTTTGCAAATTTGGATGTTTTATTAATAAAATATAACGTCCTTTTGCTTTTAATAAAATTTTGTCTAGTCTTTTATTTAGCATTGAATAAACTTTGGAAAACGTAGGTCTTATAAATTGATCCTGCCCCAATCCTCATTATTTTCCTAGTAAGCAAACGTCGACTTGAAATTAAAAAAGCTTTCAGATGTCAAGAGCTAAATTTAAGCCGCAAGTTTAAGTTGGCTGATCACTGCAGTGTATTCCAAGCGGAAGTTGCTGCGATTAAGGATGGTATGTGGGTATTATAAATTCATGTCTTTATTTCGGCTTCGCATGCAGGTTGATTCGACTAAATTGAATATCATAATGAAAATTACCTTAAAGCTTTAAGCAATAGCTTTTATTTGATATTCATATTACACACACATTCTAGGGGTATCCGGGTCCACGTTTTGGCCTATATCTCGAGACCCTAGTCATCCAGCGATATAAAAAATACTCTGTACTAAATTACACATAAACAGCTTCAATTTCATACCCATAATTAGAAACCAATCCTAGTGTTACCCCGATCCACGTTTTGGCCTATGTCTCGAGACCTTAGTCACAAATAGGTATTAAAATTACCCTATACTGAAGCACTCATCAACAGCTTTCATTTGTTAACCATATTGTATAAACAGGGATACCCGGATCCCCAGCGGGTTAGGGGGTTAGAATATACCCGCGGTAGGTATGTCTGTCGTAAGAGGCGAATAAAATACGGATTCAATGGGAATGTGTAGCGCAGCCCTTTCAGGTTGCCAGCGCAATACATAGCTTCTCCAAACCCAATTGTCAACCTCACCTATCCGTGGGGAATCCTATTTCATTAACAGCCGAGGCTCTGGCGACCCCGAACTCCTCGTGGATCTAGGGGGTGGGAGGGCGTTATGGCCTATAAGGTCGCATGTGGTCATAACAAATTGTTCCCGAGATGGTCGTTATTGGTACCGTAACGTACCGGATCTGCATCCGGCAAAGGACCATCAACTCGATAACACTCCCCAAGGCATTCGGGGAGTGTCCTCATCGCTACAACAGCAAGAACAACAGGGGTACCCGGGTCCACGTTTTGGACTATCTCTCGAGACCCTAGTCACCCAGGGGTATGAAAATTACCCTCTAATAAAGCACCCATCAACAGCTTTCATTTGTTATCCATATTCTATAAACACATTCTAAGGGTACCCGGGTCCACCTTTTGGCCTATATCTCGAGACCCTAGTTACCCAGGGGTATCAAAGTACTCATAAACAGTTTCCATTTGATATCCATATGGTACAAACACATCTCAGGATTACCCAGATCCACGTTTTGATCTCAAGACCATATCCAGAACGGGATAAAAAGTATCCTATGTCTGTCTCCTGGTTCTAAGCTACCTCCCCACCAATTTTTGGCCAAATCGGTTCATCCATTCTTGAGTTATAAATAGTGTAACTAACACCACTTTCTTTTATATATATAGATAAAATATTACGTATACGCAGTGGTGCACCTCTTTTCAGTTGGTATGGATATTAGGCCGGGTCGATTTGTGGGGAGGCAAAAAAATCGCCCATTGCTCTGTGAAAATCATATTCTAGGGATCAAAATAAGAAACTTTGCCGAAGGAACCATACCTCTAAACCGAATTCTGATGTCCCCCCCTTTGGGTCGTAGGGGCAAATTTTGAAAAATCCCACTTTGAAATGCCTATGTTTTTATACTCAGTTGAGCAGAGCTCACAGAGTATATTAACTTTGATTGGATAACGGTTGGTTGTACAGGTATAAAGGAATCGAGATAGATATAGACTTCCATATATCAAAATCATCAGTATCGAAAAAAAATTCGATTGAGCCATGTCCGTCCGTCCGCCCGTCCGTCCATCCGTCTGTCCGTTAACACGATAACTTGAGTAAATTTTGAGGTATCTTGATGAAATTTGGTATGTAGGTTCCTGGAGACTCATCTCAGATCGCTATTTAAAATGAACGAGATGGGACAATAACACGTCCACTTTTTCGATATCGAAAATTTCGAAAAATTTAAAAAGTGCGATAATTCATTACCAAATACGGATTAAGCGATGAAACTTGGTAGGTGAGTTGAACTTATGACGCAGAATAGAAAACAAGTAAAATTTTGGACAATGGGCGTGGCACCGCCCACTTTTAAAGGAAGGTAATTTAGAAGTTTTGCAAGCTGTAATTTGGCAGTCGTTGAAGATATCATGATGAAATTTGGCAGGAACGTTACTCTTATTACTATATGTCTGCTTAATAAAAATTAGTAAAATCGGAGAACGACCACGCCCACTTTTAAAAAAAATTTTTTTTTAAATTCAAATTTTAAAAAGTTAATATCTTTACAGTATATAAGTAAATTATGTCAACATTCAACTCCAGTAATGATATGTTGCAACAAAATACAAAAATAAAAGAAAATTTCAAAATGGGCGTGGCTCCGCCCTTTTTCATTTAATTTGCCTAGGACACTTTTAATGCCATAAGTCGAACAAAAAATTACCAATCCTTGTGAAATTTGGTAGAGGCTTAGATCCTAGGACGATAACTGTTTTCTGTGAAAAAGGGCGAAATCGGTTGAAGCCACGCCCAGTTTTTATACACAGCCGACCGTCTGTCCTTCCGCTCGGCCGTTAACACGATAACTTGAGCAAAAATCGATATATCTTTACTAAACTCAGTTCACGTACTTATCTGAACTCATTTTGTATTGGTGTAAAAAATGGGCGAAATCCGACTATGACCACGCCCACTTTTTCGATATCGAAAATTACGAAAAATGAAAAAATGTCATAATTATATACCAAATACGAAAAAAGGGAGAAAACATGGTAATTGTATTGGTCTATTGACGCAAAATATAACTTTAGAAAAAAACTTGGTAAAATGGGTGTGACGCCTACCATATTAAGTAGAAGAAAATGAAAAAGTTTTGCAGGGCGAAATCAAAAGCCCTTGGAATCTTGGAAGGAATACTGTTCGTGGTATTACATATATAACTAAATTAGCGGTACCCGACAGATGATGTTCTGGATCACCCTGGTCCACATTTTGGTCGATATCTCGAAAACGCCTTCACATATACAACTAAGGGCCCTCATTAATACCTTTAATTTGATACCCATATCGTACAAACAAATTCTAGAGTCACCCCTGCTCCACCTTTATGGCGATATCTCGAAAAGGCATCCACCTATAGAACTAAGGCCCACTCCCTTTTAAAATACTCATTAACACCTTTCATTGGATACCCGAATCGTACAAACAAATTCTAGACTCACCCCTGGCCCACCTTTATGGCGATATATCGAAAAGGCGTCCACATATAGAACTAAGGCCCGCTCCTTTTTAAAATACTCATTAACACCTTTCATTTGATACCCATATCGTACAAAAAAATTCTAGAGTCACCCCTGGCCCACCTTTATGGCGATATATCGAAAAGACATCCACCTATAGAACTAAGGCCCACTCCCTTTTAAAATACTCATTAACACCTTTCGTTGGATACCCGTATCGTACAAACAAATTCTAGAGTCACCCCTGCTCCACCTTTATGGCGATATCTCGAAAAGGCGTCCACCTATAGAACTAAGGCCACGCCCTTTTAAAATACTCATTAACACCTTTCATTTGATATCCATATTGTACAAACGCATTCTAGCGTCAACCCTGGTCCACTTTTATAACGATATTCCGAAAAGGCGTCCACCTATAGAACTAAAGCCCACTCCCTTTTAAAATACTCATTAACGCCTTTCATTTGATACCCATATAGTACAAACAAATTCTAGAGTCACCCCTGGTCCACCTTTAGGGCGATATCACGAAAAGGCGTCCCCATATAGAACTAAGGGCCACGCCCTCTTAAAATACTCATTAACACCTTTCATTTGATACTCATATCGTACAAACAAATTCTAGAGTCACTCCTGGTCCATCCTTATGGCGATATCTCGAAAAGAACTTAGGCCCACGCCCTTTTAAAATACTCATTAATAACTTTCATTTGATACCCATATCGTACAAAATAAATTCTATAGTCACCCCTGGTCCACCTTTATGGCGATATCTCGAAAAGGCGTCCACCTATAGAACTTAGGCCCACTCCCTTTTAAAATTATCATTAACACATTTCATTTGATACCCATATCGTACAAACAATTCTAGAGTCAGGCCTGGTCCACCTTTATGGCGATATCCCTAAATGGCATCCAACTATAAGACTATGGCCCACTTCCTCTTAAAATACTCTTTAATACCTTCCATTTGATACACATGTCATACAAACACATTCCAGGGTTACCCTAGGTTCTTTTTACAACATGGTGATTTTCCCTTACTTTGTCTCCACAGCTCTCAACTGAGTATGTAATGTTCGGTTACTCCCGAACTTAGCCTTCCTTACTTGTTCTTTATGGAGTTTATTTTTGTCTTTAGAAATTTATTTAGTCAGAACATATGTAAATGAAAAAATGAATTTAACTTAGTAATAGAAAAGAAATTAAAAAAAATTATTAGAAATTAGCGTTTTTACAACCCACTTTTAAAACCAAGGCATCACTGTGATGCATTTGCATGGCGTAAACATAATTGTGTGGGTTTTTTTATTCAACCGTTTTAAAAAATGAAGGTATCACTGTGACACAATTGCAGATCGTAAAATTGTTTGTGTTGTTTTTTTAAGCCACCACAAGACACAGCCGGTAGAATTGAAATTGCCCCTACCCAAAAGTTCGACCCAAAGGGGGGGACATCAGAATTCGTTTTAGAGGCATGGTTCCTTCGGCAAAGTTTCTTATTTTGATCCCTAGAATACGATTTTCACAGAGCAATGAGCGATTTTTAATCGAACCGCCCTAATGGATATGTTTGTGCACGTGCTTATTTAACTTTACATAGGATAGGATAGGATAGGTTAGGTGGTAGCTGCCCTGATCAGGATAGCTCACTTGGACAACACGAAGGTCCGTTGTGATACAACATGCACCAAAAATAACGGTGACTTAGATCTAGCTACTTAGAGAATCGTTGGGTAGCAACGCTAAAGCTCCGAATGATACCGATCTCAACTTTGGATAAACCCTCGGGAGATCCAAGTGAGTCGCGACTGAATTACTTTCGCCTAATTCTGGCAAAAGCTGGGCAATCAAGCATAAAGTGATTTGGTGATTCCACCTCATCATCCTCCATACAGCTGCAGCAAGATGTTGTTTCCAGTATATTGAGATGTACCGCATGGATACCCATGGGACAGTGCCCTGTCAAAACTCCAATGACCATTGATATTGGAGCCTTAGTGAACCCAAGTACTTCGGCAGTCCTCCTGCCATCCACTTTCGGCCTGATAAATCTTGCTACCCTGCAAGAGGTGGTGTCCGCCCAACATTTGCTGAGCTGACTCGAGGAGGAGGAGAAAACCACAGGTGGCCAGCGGAATCCCGAGGTCCCTACAGCCATTTTCATCCGGTTCAGTTGTACCGGACTAAGAGATCCGCTTGACAGTTACCCGGGATATCACTATGGCCCGGGACCCAGATAATCTTAATTGTAAAATAATTCGATGCAATCGCAAGTGAGGTCAGGCACTCCCAGACCACCCTCGATCGCACTGTAGTTGAGCTTAAGGCCTTGATAGCCGCTTGGCTATCAGAGTAGATGTTAAATTCCCTAACCGTAGTAGCACTGGATAGCATTCCATCCACCGCATCCTTAATCGCAGAAACTTCCCCTTGGAATACACTGCAGTGATCAGCCAACTTAAACTTGCGGCTTAAATTTAGCTCTTGATAAAAGACTGAAATCGGACAACTTATATCTCCTTGTGAAAAGAACCAATTCCGTTTTTCCCGGGTTGACCGCCAATCCACATGATTCAGCCCACCTAGCCGCAGTATCCAGGTAGCCCTGCAGAACATCGCGCACGGTGCCCAGAAATTTGTCTCTGACTAGGATAGCGAAGTCATCTGCATAGGCAACCACCCGACAACCATTGGCTTCCAGCTCCACAAGAAGCTCGTTGACTACCACAACCCAGAGTAGAGGAGATAGGACACCCCCCTGTGGCGTACCCCTGCACACCTTAATTATGGCCCCTCCCTACTCCGCTGCGACAATTCTGCCGCATAGAAGTTTGCTAATAAATACAACCAGAGCCGCCTCGACTCCTAAACCAACCAGAGCTCTTTCGATTGCCCCCGGAAAGACATTGTTAAAGGCCCCCTCGATGTCTAGAAAGGCACCCAGAGGATACACCTTGTGTTCTAGGGACCCCCCTATTTGCTTTAAAATCGAATGGAGAGCCGTTTCCGTCGATCTGCCCTTGAAGTACGCATGCTGTGAAGCCGACAGTAACCCCCGAGGTATCCTTTACCGTAGGTACAGTTCAATCAACCGCTCAAACGTCTTAAGAAGAAACGACGAGAGGCTGATTGGCCTGAAATATTTGGTGATACATGAGAGCTTCTGCCGGCCTTCGGAATGAAAATAACCCTAACCGGGTGCCAAGACTTCGGGATATAGTTAAGCCTGGGGCAGTTAGTATAGATGATGGCCAACCAGCGGCAGAAAATCACCAAAGACTTTTGAAGTTGCGCAGGAATGATTCCATCCGGGCTCGGAGACTTATAGGGCTTGAACGACCCTATAGCCCAAGTTATTTGACTTTCCCGTATTGGAATGGCAGGCACTTCTGCATGGCCAACGACCGCCGACCATGCAGGCGAAGATCCCCGCGCAACTGGGACATCGGGAAAATGATTGTCCAGTAAAAGCTTTAGGGACTCCTCGCTACTCATCGACCAGTCCCCACCATCATCTCGCAGATACCCCAGCGGAGCGGGATTCCTAGGAGTATTTGTCTAAGCCTCGCGGAGTCATTGCAGCCTTCGACGTTTTCGCAGAAGCTTCGCCATGCATCTCGCATGGCTATCATTATTTCATATTTATAAATCCCCAGACTCACCTTATAGAGCTCCCAGTCCGAGGGTAATTTACTCCTCCTGGCTCTGTTGAAGAGTCGGCGACTGGACGCTCTTAGGTCGTCAAGAGAATCCGACCAACTGGGCGTCTTGCCCTTCCCCCCTGTAAATTTTCAATGGGCAGGACAGCTGAAAGGCGCTATTGCTTGCCGATTTGAAGTTTTCCACCAGAACGTCTATCTCAGATTCGGACAGGTCCGAACTAACAGTAGGCGCCGCAGGCAGAAGCTCTCCCAGCTTCCTACAATACAAGTCCCAGTTAGTACTTTTAGGGTTCCTAAAAGATATTTTACCGGGACGTTCTTTGTTCACCGAGAACTTAATATATCGGTGGTCAGAGAAGGAGTGCTCGTTCAGAACCCTCCAGCCAGATATCCGACCTTCCAGTTCTCTACTAACCAGGGTGAGGTCCAGGATCTCCCTTACCGCAGTAATAAAAGTCGGGTCATTCCCCCTATTACATATACAAAGTCCCTCATCTACAGTAAAAGTAAATAAAGACTCACCTCTAGTGTTGGTATCCGAGCTTCCCCAGATGCTATGATGGGCATTAGTATCGGCACCGATGATCACGAAAACACCTCTCCGCCTTGCTTCAGCGGTGATTTCGCACAGTATCGCAGGTGGTGGTCCCGCTACGTCCCCGTGGGGCATGTATGCTGAGACCACCCACATTTCTTTACTGCCTCGCTCGAGGCAGACCGTGGTTACGTCAGCTTTGCTGAAATTAGAGAGAATAAAAGCTTTAATCTCTTTTTTAACAAGCACAGAGGATCTAGGCCTACTTGCCTCCCCATGCGGCAAGGTGTTGGATTTTCCAGTCCTTAATCCACAAATCTTAACTTTACATACATATATGAAATATAACCTATCCCATATTTCAAGTTAGACCAAACTACGCACAGGGTGCAAAACAAATTCAAAATCGGTTTAGTAGTTTAGGAGTCCATCGCGGACAAACATAGTGACACGTGATTTTTATATATCAATATATATATTTGTTGACTAGAAATGGTTAAATAGGAAAAAACATAGTGACACGTGATTTTTATATATCAATATATATATTTGTTGACTAGAAATGGTTAAATAGGAATATATTATCCAAATTTCAATGGATTTAGAACGGCCTTTTTAAATTTTTATTCATTTTGTACTTTTGTTTTATTTCTTCCATAAAACTAATATTTGATAACCTAAAAATTTATCGAAGAATAAACAAAGGGAAAGTTATATACCTATATTCGTTTCCGCTTATGAAGAGGGTGCTTTGGGCCGTTAGCCCGAATTTGAGGACGTATTCGAAATTTCAGGTATCCAGATTCTGTTTACTCTACTAGACCTAAAACTTGATGTCTCGCAAAGCATATATTTTCAATGTCATTTAGTGTATTTCATTGAAAAAAAATTGTCGCGTCCATAACCATACTTAAGCTTATATCCAACATTTTAAAAAGATATTTCAGATTTCGAAAATTTACGGGCATTGGGTCTTTATTTCGCTTTCTGTCTCTCATTTAAGGAATGTAAAATCTCCTTTTAGCTTCTTTAAGTTTTGCATACTTTCACAAGCATTAAAAATTATTTATATTTCTTGTCGGGTCCGAGCTTCATCATTTATCGTCATATATATGTGCATACTTAAATTTTTGAAGTACCCACAATTGGGCTTCAAATATTGTAATATCCGCTCAGTCCGCTGCTCATATTCTCTTTTATGCACGTTGAAATGAGTCCGTTACCAAGGACTTGCCCATTTTTATTTGCAAAGTGTGTTATTAAGTCGACACGTGTACAATAAATGTATTTTTAATGAAAAGTACAACGGGTAGACCTAATTAGTTTTATCTGTTTTGAGACGTGTAAATAAAAAAAAATAAGATGTGAAATAACAAAAACACATCTAAATTGAAGTTAAATCTACACAAAGTCAATCTCGTTATACTCAGCGTGCTTTGCACTTAGATTGTATTAACTTTGGTAACATAAGGGGCATAAACGAATCAAGATAAATATAGACTTCCATATATCAAAATGCTGAGGATGAAAAAAGGAATTGACCGTCTCTCTGTCGGTGCACACGATAACATGAGTAAATATTGAGAATAAAATATTGCAATTTGATATAGGGGTTCCTTGGCGCTCATCTCAGATCCCTATTTAAAATCAACGAAATCGAACTGCAACCACGCCCACTTTTTCGATATCGAAAATTTCGAAAAACAAAAAAAGTCCGATAATTCGTTACCAAAGACGGATAAAGCGATGAAACTTGGTAGGTGGGTTGACCTTATGACGCAGAATAGAAAATTAGTAAAATTTTGGCGTGAAATTTCTAAAAATGTGAGACGTAGCATAACCTGATTAAGGTTCAGTTGGTTTTACTTATGACTATCAATAGAAATATGACGCGTCCAACGCTTTTATTTAATTTTCTGATCAACGCCCTAGATTGATAAGGAGTGTGATGACTAGTACCTAGGACCTACCTAATTATTTTCGAGCTTTTCGCATTTTTATTATTTCATGTAAGTATTGTTTTCAATAAAACCGTTTAACTTAAATTTTTTTTTTTTTAATTATTTTATTTTCAAGTTTTAAGTCTTTATTTAATTGCCTATTATTTCTCATTCTATTTAGTTCATTTAGTGACTCATTATTACAAGGACTCTTTCCTGACAATTTGTAACAACCCAAGTCCTCAATACATAATCCTTCCAAAGACTTTACTCGACTCTGCGCCACATATGCTTGTCCCTCCTCGAACTCCAAAATATTTTGATGTCACTTCTACTGGACTGTATGCAATATTTGTTCCAAATATGAGGCAAATCGGGCATCATAGGTCGCTTTCTATTCATGTATGTATTATGTGTTCCAAATATGGACCAAATCAAATCGGACCACAAATACGATTTTTGTGAATATCTCGATCCTTGCGCCACCTAGCGGCGATTTTTTTTCACAGGTCGATTTCTATTCTCGCATGTATTATGTGTTCCAAATATGAGCCAAATCGGACCACAAATGCGAATTTTGCGAATATCTCGATCCATGCGTCACCTAGCGGCGATGTTTTTTGACAGGTCGATTTCAATTCTTGCATGTATTATGTGTTCCAAATATGAGCCAAATCGGACCACAAATGCGAATTTTGCGAATATCTCGATCCATGCGCCACCTAGCGGCGATGTTTTTTCACAGGTCGATTTCCATTCTTGCATGTATTATGTGTTCCAAATATGAGCCAAATCGGAACACAAATGCGAATTTTGCCAATATCTCGATCCTTGCGCCACCTAGCGGCGATTGTTTTTCTTATTATTGCATTGCCATCGGGTTCCGATTTGAAGTTTTCCACCAGAACGTCTATCTCAGATTCGGACAGGTCCGAACTAACAGTAGGCGCCGCAGGCAGAAGCTCTCCCAGCTTCCTACAATACAATACAAGTCCCAGTTAGTTCTGAACTATATTGCAAGTTTCAAGCTTGTAGCTCATCGGGAAGTTACTTAAATTTCAGGGTATACGTAAGTTGCTGTAGAAGCTCTCAAAAAGATAAGTAAAAATCATGTGTGCTAACCCAGCAGCTATTTTATGACTTAGCACAATTTGTGCACTCAAAACAAATTTTTTCTCCTGACTTAGCACTTTTTACTCAATATGTTTCCCCATCACTCGTCCCCCTAAAACTATATATTTCATAAAAAATACTATTTATTTGTCAAACTATTTCTAACGGTTCTGATCTGGACTCTTTTGCCGGATGGTGCGCAGACAAGAATTTATTTTTAAATTCAAACAAATGCTGTGTTGTGTCTTATTCCATAAAGACAACTGCCACATACTTTACCTGCAAACTAAATCCTAAATCTCTTAATCGTTGTCAAGAGAGTAAAGACTTGGGTGTAATTTTTGACATCAAACTCTCTTTTTCTTTTTTCACATTGATTTCGTTGTTTCAAAATTTGTTGCAATGTTTGTGTTCAGTAGACGTAATACCAGTGACTTTAAGGACCCTATGACGTTGAAGGCACTTTATATATGCTTGGTCAGAAGTGGTATTGAATATTGCTCAATAATATGGAATCCTTTCTATGAATCTAACTCCTATAAAATTGAGAAAGTTCCAAAAATTTTTCCAAAATTGCTTTACGTATGCTTCACTGGCCAGACGGCCTCCCATCATATACCGGCAGTCACAAACTGCTTGGTCTTCTGGCTTTGCATGACAGAAGAACTTTTATCTCACTCATGCTTGCCAATAATGTAATAAACTTTAGCACGAATTGCTCTGATTTATCTACTTTGTTCATTCCATATATTCCACTGCGTGATTTTCGGCATAATAGATTATTTATCGAAATAACTCATAAAACGGATTATGCTATGAATGAACCTATAACTAGGACTATACATCTAGCAAATCGATTCAGTAGTGTTATTAATTTTAATAACAGCTTATATAAGTTTAAGCTTGAATTGTTTTCTATTTTTAAATAGTCTGTAAGAAAGCATGTAGTTATCGACATGTAAGAATTGAAGTAGATTATAGTCAGCGCAAAGCATTTATCATACACCAAAAGCATGTCTCAATGGGGTAAATCCAATTTCAAGGGGTTGTGTTCGCAACCCTATAAAGGGGCTGCCAGCACAATATATAGCTTCTCCAACCCAATTATCAACTCACCTAACCGTGGCGAATCTTGTTTCATTGACACCCGAGGCTCTGGCGACCCCAAGTTCCTTATGGAACTAGGGGATGGGGAGGGCGGTATGGCCTAGAAGGTTTAATGTGGTAATATAAATCGTTCCCGAGATGTTCGAGCTAGTAGTACCTAATAGTGCTTTTTACCGGGAGGTACCGGATCTATATCCGGAAAAGGGCCATCAACATCGGTAACACTGCCCAAAGCCTTCGGGAGTGTCTTTATCGTTAATACAACAACAACAACAAAGCACGTACTTTTAGACTGAATGAATGAAATAAATAAATAGTGTAACAATTTTACTTGCAAATCCTCTTATTTGCAACCTTCGGCTAAGTTCGATCACTAAACTGTTGAATAAATAACTCCAATAGGTAATAATGCAAAATGGCCTTCATTAAAGTACTTCACAATAACACTCAAACTGTGCAACGAATAGCTTGCTTAATAACCAAACTGATTGATAGCTCAAATGAAACTCTACTATTCAAAATAAGACTGCTCTTGCTCGCTAGATAGCGTCATAGTCGAAACTGCTTGACAACTCAAATCAAACTGAATTTCAGCGCCTCTACAATTGCCGTCTTTTATACTCTTTGATTTCAACCTTCGCATCTTCTAGGCGCTTCCAGAATCGACTAGTCCAGCAGCTCTCAAACTTCTCAGCTGTAACTACAATTGCACAATTTTATAGTTTTTCTCATTGCATATTTATAGGATATCTCAGATATATGCATGTGTTTGTGCATTGACTCTCCGCTGCTCGTATACGTACATGGTACATATGTGTAGACGCAATTATTGTTTCGTTTATGTAGATACATAATGATTGATCTATGGATGTGAATTCACGTCACTGCTTAGCATCGACTTAGAGATGGCAGCACTCCTTAGTTTTGCTAATATTCGTAACAATAGAATGCGCGCACAAAGAAATGACTAGTAATTCAGATTGATATTATTGACAGGTTGACTTAGCACATTTTTTTTAACATCTGACGACTTAGCACATTTACGCATCATTGCCCACAGCACGTAAAAATGAAAAATTTTAATATTTTTTTTTTGTGATCGATGTATTTTGAATTCAGTTTTAAAACTTTATTAAAATACAATTTTTCAAAAAAGGTGACTTAGCACATTTTCACATTAAGTTAACGATATAAGTAAATTATGCCAACATTCAACTCCAGTAATGATATGGTGCAACAAAATACAAAAATAAAAGAAAATTTCAAAATGCGCGTGGATTCGCCCTCTTTCATTTAATTCGTCTAGAATACTTTTAATGCCATAAGTCGAACAAAAATTGACCAATCCTTGTGAAATTTGGTAGGGGCATAGATTCTGTGACGATAACTATTTTCTGTGAAAATGGGGGAATCGGTTGAAGCCACGCTCAGTTTTTATACACGGTCGACCACCTGTCCTTCCGCTTGGCCGTTAACATGATAACTTGAGCAAAAATCGATTTATCTTTACTAAACTTAGTTCACATACTTATCTGAACTCACTTTATCTTGGTATAAAAAAGGGCCGAAATCGGACTATAAACACGCCCACTTTTTCGATATCGAAAATTACGAAAAATGAAAAAAAAAAATGCCATAATTCTATATCAAATATGAAAAAAGGGATGAAACATGGTAATTGGATTGGTTTATTGACGCAAAATATAACTTTAGAAACAACTTTGTAAAATGGGCGTGACACTACCATATTAAGTAGAAGATAATGAAAAAGTTATGCAGAGCGAAATCAAAAGCCCTTGGAATCTTGACAGGAATACTGTTCCTGGTATTACATATATAAATAAATTAGCGGTACCCAACAGATGATGTTCTGGGTCACCCTGGTCCACATTTTGGTCGATATCTCGAAAACGCCTTCATATATACAACTAAGGGCCACTTCCTTTTAGAACCCTCATTAATACCATTAATTTGATACCCAGGGGCCCTATTCAGTAACTGTGAGTTTTAAAATGTACACTTTTTATACTCAGTTGAGCAGAGCTCACATATATTAAGTTTGATTGGATAACGGTTGGTTGTACATATATAAAGGAATCGAGATAGATATAGACTTCCATATATCAAAATAATCAGGATCGAAAAAAAATTTGATTGAGCCATGTTCGTCCGTCCGTCCGTCCGTTAACACGATAACTTGAGAAAACTTTGAGGTATCTTGATGAAATTTGGTATGTAGGTTCCTGAGCACTCATCTCAGATCGCTATTTAAAATGAACCATATCGGACTATAACCACGCCCACTTTTTCGATATCGAAAATTTCGAAAAACCGAAAAAGTGCGATAATTCATTACAAAAGACCGATAAAGCTACGAAACTTGGTAGATGAGTTGAAATTATGACGCAAAATAGAAAACTAGTAAAATTTTGGACAATGGGCGTGGCACCGCCCACTTTTAAAAGAAGGTAATTTAAAATTTTGCAAGCTGTAATTTGGCAGTCGTTGAAGATATCATGATGAAATTTGGCAGAACGTTACTCTTATTACTATATGTACGCTTAATAAAAATTAGCAAAATCGGAGAAGGACCACGCCCACTTTAAAAAAAAAATTTTTTTTAAAGTAAAATTTTAACAAAAAATTTAATATCTTTACAGTATATAAGTAAATTATGTCAAGATTCAACTCCAGTAATGATATGGTGCAACAAAATACAAAAACAAAAGAAAATTTAAAAATGGGCGTGTCTCCGCCCTTTTTCATTTAATTTGTTTAGGATACTTTTAACGCCATAAGTCGAACAAAAATTAACCAATCCTTTTGAAATTTGGTAGGGGCATAGATTTTATGGCGCTAACTGTTTTCTGTGAAAATGGGTGAAATCGGTTGATGCCACGCCCAGTTTTTATACACAGTCGTCCGTCTGTCCTTCCGCATGGCCGTTAACATAATAACTTGAGCAAAAATCGATATATCTTTACTAAACTCAGTTCACGTACTTATCTGAACCCACTTTATCTTGGTATGAAAAATGAACGAAATCCGACTATGACCACGCCCACTTTTTCGATATCGAAAATTGCGAAAAATGAAAAAATGCCATAATTCTATACCAAATACGAAAAAAGGGATGAAACATGGTAATTGTATTGGTCTATTGACACAAAATATAACTTTAGAAAAAGCTTTATAAAATGGTTGTGACACCTACCATATTAAGTAGAAGAAAATGAAAAAGTTCTGCAGGGCGAAATAAAAAACCCTTAAAATCATGGCAGGTATTACATATATAAATAAATTAGCGGTATCCAACAGATGATGTTCTGGGTCACCCTGGTCCACATTTTGGTCAATATCTGGAAAACGCCTTCACATATACAACTACCACCACTCCCTTTTAAAACTCTCATTAATACCTTTAATTTGATACCCATATCGTACAAACTCATTCTAGAGTCACCCCTGGTCCACCTTTATGGCGATATCTCGAAAAGGCGAACACCTATAGAACGAAGGCCCACTCCCTTTTAAAAATACTCATTAACACCTTTCATTTGATACCCATATCGTACAAACAAAGTCTAGAGTCACCCCTGGTCCAGAAAGGCCCACTCCCTCTTAAAATACTCATTAACTCCTTTCGTTTGATACCCATATTGCACAAACGAATTCTAGAGTCACCCCTGGTCCACCTTTATGGCGATATCTCGAAAAGGGGTCCACAAATAGAACTAAGCCCCACGCCCTTTTAAAATAATCATTAACACCTTTCATTTGATACCCATATCATACAAACAAATTCTAAAGTCACCCCTGGTCCACCTTTATGGCGATATCTCGAAAAGGCGAACACCTATAAAACGAAGGCCCACTCCCTTTTAAAAATACTCATTAACACCTTTCATTTGATACCCATATCGTACAAACAAAGTCTAGAGTCACCCCTGGTCCACCGTTATTGCGATACCTCGAAAATGCGTCCACCTATAGAACTAAGGCCCACTCCCTCTTAAAATACTCATTAACTCCTTTCGTTTGATACCCATATTGCACAAGCGAATTCTAGAGTCACCCCTGGCCCACCTTTATGGCGATATCTCGAAACGGCGTCCACCTATAGAACTAAGTCCCACTCCCTTTTAAAATACTCATTAACACCTTTCGTTTGATGCCCATATTGTGCAAACAAATTCTAGGGTCACCCCAGGTCCACCTTTATGGCGATATCTCGAAACGGCGTCCATCTATAGAACTTAGGTCCACGCCCTTTTAAAATACTCATTAATACCTTTCATTTGATACCCATATCGTACAAACGCATTCTAGAGTCAACCCTGATCCACCTTTATGGCTATATCCCTAAATGGCGTCCACCTATAGAACTATGGCCCACTCCCTCATAAAATACTCTTTAATCCCTTTTATTTGATATACATGTCATACAAACACATTCCAGGGTTTCCCTCGGTTCATTTTCCTACATGGTTATTTTCCCTTATGTTGTCACCATAGCTCTCAACTGAGTATGTAATGTTCGGTTACACCCGAACTTAACCTTCCTTACTTGTTCTTCATATAATTTGTATGAGAGAAAAATGTACACTTCAAAACTCATAGCTACTGAATAGGGCCTCAGATCGTACAAACACATTCTAGAGTCACCCCTGGTCCACCTTTATGGCGATATCCTCGAAAAGGCGTCCATCTATAGAACTTAGGTCCACGCCCTTTTAAAATACTCATTAATACCTTTCATTTGATACCCATATCGTACAAACGCATTCTAGAGTCAACCCTGATCCACCTTTATGGCTATATCCCTAAATGGCGTCCACCTATAGAACTATGGCCCACTCCCTTTTAAAATGCTCTTTAATACCTTCCATTTGATACCCATGTCATAAAAACGCATTCCAGGGTTACCCTTGGTTCATTTGCCTAAATGGTGCTTTTCCCTTATTTTGTCTCCAAAGCTCTCAGCTGAGTATGTAGTGTTAGGTTACACCCGAACTTAGCCTTCCTTACTTGTTTTTTTTTATATATGTATATATATAAATAAATTAATTTTTTTTCATTTAATTTTAATAGTTTTTTTTTTTTTTCAATTAATTTTAATAGGTTTTTTTCTTTTTTTCCCCCACAATACGTAACGGCGACTTTTCTCGTACTTCCAGCGGTTTGAGAGGTCTTGTCTCCAATCCGTAGGTTTGTGGTTGCGTGTATGTTGACTGACACGGTTGAAGAGATCGTGTCTCCAATCCCTGCTTTATTCCTTCACCTGGGGCAGTATTCGAACGGTTGAAGAGGCCTTGTCTCCAGTCCTTCGCCTGGTTTACTATTACATTACCTACATGTATTCCGTTATTTTCTTATTTTATCATTCTGACGCCGCTTATTGTACGGAGGCCTTGCATCCAATACGTGCTCAGCTCGATCTCCTCCACCTTTGCAGTTTGTGCTCCACCCACAAAACTCTACTGTTCAATGTTCGCTGCTGCCCCGGAGCCTTTCCAGACTTCGTAGACACTTCATTATTTCCGCTATTATACTTGTGTAATCTTCTCCAAAAATTCTGCGTAGTTTGCATCTCGAGCTATAGAACCTAGGACACTCGAAAAATACATGGTACACATCTTCTACTGTATCGCTGCCACAGTGATCGCATATCTTGTTAGGCTCGTGATTGAATCGGTGCAAATATTCCTTAAAGCATCAGTGACCACTCAGAAACTGTGTGAAGTAGAAATCTACCTCGCCGTGATTTCTAGATATCCACATATTAATATCTGGGATACATCGGTGTGTCCAGCGTCCATTTGTTGATGCATTCCACCTGAGCTGCCAGTTCTGCACGCTTAGCTCTCGTGCTCCATCACGGTAGCTTTGATCCTGATAAATCGTCGCTGCTTCTTTTGCTAATATGTCTATAGTACACCTTCCTGCGATGATTAGTGCTGCGTCGCCAGAGACAGTTTTAAAGGAACTACAGACGAGTAGTGCACACAGGCGGTAGGTCGACTTTACCCCGCGGAAGTATGATTTATACTCCGTGGCCTGATGCCAAACAGGAGCCCCGTAAAATATACGCCATCCAGAAATTGACGCCGTCGTTAGTTTGGTCTTCTTGCATTTATCATTATCCTAGATAATGCTGCTACGGTTTTTGCTACCCTGTCATTGGCATACTTTAAGTGGGTTTTGAATGACGACCTCCTGTCTATCACAACCCCCAAGTATTTTATTGCAGGCAGCTTGTCGATGTCATGGCGGCCTATTCTTATAGTGACCTGCTCCACCCCTTTCCTGCTTGATATGAGTACAGCCTCTGTTTTTGGTTCCGCCAGCTGCAGTCCATTTTCTGTAAGTCACGATTGAACAATCGCTATGCTTGTATTAGATTTGGCGCATATTTCGCCTAGGTGCTTGGCCGTGACTACCAATGCGATATCTTCCGCGAAGCCGATAATTTTCACCCCATTGGGTACCTTGAGGCGCAATACTCCGTCGTACATAACGTTCCAAAGCAGTGGACCCAGCAGGGAGCCTTGAGAAATACCGCCTGTGACGTGAAGCTTTTCTACTCCAGCAGCCATTTCATATTCCAGCACTCTACCTTCAAAGTAGCTGCGTATGATCCTATGCAGGTAAAGGGATATGCCTATCTGGTCAAGCATGTCTAGAATTTTCCCAATTGGCATTGTTGAAGGAGTTTTTCACATCTAAAGTAACGATAAGGAAATATTCCTTAGAGCCTTCGAGCCATCGAGTGCCACTTATGGCTTCTTGGGCCACTTTCTTCGCCATGTTCGCAGCTTGGATGGTAGATCTTCCTTTCCTAAACCCAAACTGGTTATAGAAAATACCCACCCCACATCTTCGATTTCCTTTTCGAGTCGATTATAGAGGATTCGCTCAAGAACTTTACCGGCGGAGTCGAGCAGGAAAATGGGCCTGTAGCTAGATGGTTCCGCCGTATTTTTACCAGGCTTTGGCAGCAGTACCAGCTTTTGTCGTTTCCATATTGTAGGAAATGTCCCCTCAGCCAAGCATGCATTAAATAGTTTCGCAAATGTTGGCGTGTTATAAGTGAGAGCTACTTTGAGTGCTCTGTTTGGTACCCCGTCTGGGCCAGGAGACTTGCGGTCTTGCAGTCTATTCACCGCTTGAAGGACCTCGACGACGGTAACCTCGTCAAATGGGTATAGTGCTGCGCCTGATGTGGGAGAAACTAGCTCCCTTTGCGTGGGAAATAAAGTATCTACCACGTTTCTGAGAAAAGAGGGGCATGTTGGCAACGCCTTTCCTTTGCGTTTCAATTTCTTAAAAATCAAGGGTCATTCTCGACGTAATCGCAAAGCTTAAGAAAACATTCACGCTTACTATCTTTTATTGCTCTCTTGAGTGCGAGTCGCGCTCTTTTGTAGGTAGCTCTGCACTCTGGAAAGTCCGGTCTCCCTCTGGCTCGTTGCTGGCGCCTCCTAGTCTGAATACACTCTCTCTTTAGGGAGTGTATGCGCTAGTTCCACAAAAATGTGGAAAAATGTTGTTTGCGCTTGGGCTTTCTAGTCATTGACGCACCGCCTGCTGCTCTAATATCCGACATTAATTTATTCGCCATGTCGTTAGCACTTCCTCCATTGAAAATGGGCGTGGTACCGCCCACATGTGATATAATAAATTTTAAAAATATTATTAATCATAAATCAAAAACCATTAAACCTATCATAACAAAATTCGACAGAGAATTTGCCTTTATTATAAAGAATGCTTCGAAGAAAAATTAAGGAAATTGGCGAAGGACCACGCCCATTTTTATATAAAAGATTTTTGATAGGGTCGTGGATGAATAAAATAAGCTGTATCTTTACAAAAAAGAGCTTTATATCAATGGTGTTTCATTTTCCAAGTGAAACTATAACAAGAAAAAGGAAAACATTTTAATTTATGAAAACGGGCATGGCACCGCCCCTTTTATGACCAAACAATTTTCTATGTATCGGCAGCCATAACTCGAAGAAAAATTTAAGGATCGTAATGAGATTAGGTATATATATTTCTAGGAAAATTGGACGGGACCGGTTAAAAACCACGCCCAATTTTATATAATAGGAGTTTAAAAGGGTCGTAGAATAGAAAAATAACCTATATCTTAGCGAAAAGTAGTTTTGTTTCAATGATATTTCACTGGTCAAGTTTTATTGTAAGAGGAAATTAGGAGACATTTTTTTAATGGGCGGTGCCACGCCCCTATTCCGATCAAGCATTACAAAATATTCCTAGAGCCCCCGTAACGAAATTCGAAAAAGTAATTTATCTAAAATGAGCTGTACAATTCAAACTCACGCTGAGTATATAATATTCGGTTACACCCAAACTAAGCCACCCTTGAGCTTTTTATTTAGCTGAATTAGCTCTACCAAAATAAAAAAAAAAAAAACAAATTTATTTATTGATATTGTAGCGAAATGAAATTACGCATTTTGGTGTGTTTTTTCAAAACAAAATTTCTTTGCAATTGTTTGTTTATTTATAAGTACGTGGACGAATCCCAAATAAGGTCCACCACAAACCGGAAATCAAAAGTGGTCAGACTTTATTTCTATCACTTGGGATTAAAGGTCAAATATGTGTATGATACTGAAATCAATTATTTTATTCTATCCCTTCATCCTGGACAGACAAACATGATTTCAAGGAAAGGCTTCATCGGTTTTGCAAATTTGGATGTTTTACTAATCAAATATAACGTCCTTTTGCTTTTAATACAATTTTTTCTAGTCTTTTATTATACCTTTCATGAAAATGAAATGGTATATTAACTTCGTCACGTATCTCAAAATTGTAAGTGCTTAAAGAGAATAAATAGACCCACCATTAAGTATACCGAAATTATCAGGATGAAGAGCTGAGTTGATTTAGCCTTGTCCGCCTGTCCGTCTGTCTGTTTGTATACAAACTGGTCCCTCCATTTTTGAGATATCTTCATAAAATTTGCAGAGCTGGTATATTTGGGTGTCCGATTAGACATTTGTCGGAACCGGCCGGATCGGGCCACTATAGCATATATCCTCCATACAACCGATTTTTCAGAAAAGAGGATTTTTTTCATATCTTCCTTAATTTATCATATTGAAGCTTCAAACTTCACCACATGCCTTCGCATATTGCACATATTATTGTCTGAAAAAAAGGATGAGATCGGTCGTATATATCGCATATGTTGAACTCTAGGGGTGTACCTGAATGCGAATGGGGAATTATACTCACGCAGGATACGTATTACAATATGATTGGTGCAACTTCCTTTCTACTGATTCAGATTTTAATTAACAATAATGACTTATGAACTAATAAGGAAGATGTAACAAATTATATTTCGAGTAAATCAAACTTCAATAATGAAATTTAAAACTATACAACTATCGACTGGAAATGTTCGAATTCATGAATAAGTAGCACTGTATGCAAATTAGAAAATGTGAACGATGATTAATGTTGCCAAGATCAAGGACTTCTGTTATAGAAAAACTCGTTGCTCTTCACAAATACTAGAAGCTTTCAAGGACCCACCTTACAAGACCAGCAGCAGCGGTTGCGCTTTTATTCGCTGCATTATCTTCATATCTGCGTAAAGCTCATACGGTCATCATTTTACGAAACTCGGTCGGCATCACGGACAGGGACATAAATCTTTCAGAGATATTTCCTCTATAACAGTCCAAGAGCCATCTCATCTTTTTTCGCCACCGTATTAGTCTGGCTCGAAGTCATGAATGATGAGTGACTTTTAGAGCGTGATTTTTGTGCATCTAGGGAGGACTTTACTTTTCAATTGCATACTCATTCCAAAGTGGCAGTTGTTGGCAATAGTTTTTCTCCGTTTGATTTCTAAGCTAACATTGTTTTTTATGTTAACGCAGGTTCCTGAATAGACGAAATCTGTCGCAGTGTCGTGGCTTTTAGGGCCCTAATGCATTTCTTTCTTGGATGATAGCAAGTACTTCGTCTTGTCCTCATTTACCACATGACTCACTTTTTTTGCCTCTTTATCTAATCCACAGAAGACCAAACTCACAATATAAAGAGCATACGCCAGTAACTGTGCGCTATTTGTAATAGACTGTGCCTTCAGGGTGTGACCAATTGGCGCCAGCTGGCAGAATGAGGAAGCTACTGGCGCGCCTTGTTGGACTGTCATTACCGTTCAAACGGCTAAGCGTCAATTCAGTAGGTAAGTCCCATCACGGTTTAGATCTGCTGCTCTTCTCCAGCATTACGTTAAAGAAATCGCACGAAAGGGAGTCGCATCGTTTGGTTTCGAATGGCTCGGAAAAGTCCTTCCAAATTCATACCGAGCTGGTGGTGTTGCTCAACGTCATTTGGCAGAGCTTTATTAACTTCGCAGGGAACATAAATTCAGACATAGGAGCATCACGCTGTCATAACCTGCTTTGAACTCAGTCATTGTCAGTTCTCTTATATTAAGCCTTTTCCAAGATATGGCGCATAGTGAAGATCTGGTCGATAGCAAATTTACCAAGTCTGAAGTCGTACTGATAAGGTCCAATGAGTTCCTTGACTATGGGTTTCAGTATACTTCAGTTCACTAGATAAAAGCTTATACGCGATATTAAGTAGACTGATTCCGCGGTAATTGGCGCGGTTTGGGGGATCGCCTTTATTGCGGATTGGAGAGAGTAAACAGTTCCAATCTGGAAGCCTGCGCTTATCTGACCATATTTTTCATAGGAGTTGATGCAACTTTTCTGCTCCGTGTTTGAAAAGCTCAGCAGGTATTCCGTGTTTTCCATCATCGGGTTTGTCTTTTTCCTCGCTAGCTAGCAATGAGGAGAAGTATTCCATTCACAACTTAAGCACGCTTTGAAAGTCAGGTGCCCAGTCTCCATATCATTCCTGCAAGAATCTGCCCCGATCTTGAAAGCTTCCGTTATCCACCGGAATTTTTCTGCTAGAATTTTAGGACATTATACCTATCAGAGAAATCAAATATCTAGTAGAGAAAGCAAATATCTCCCGCGGACCACACAGGCCGAAGAAGGACATTTCGTTAATAAACCAAAGTACGAGAAATCCTGTCGCCTCTTTGGGAGCCGTGCAGCCGGCAGGTGGGCGTCTGTTCTCCATGTAAGGAGCGGCCTGCTTCGAGCAATCTGTGAACTCATGACTCGCTGATTGAAATTTAAATAATATTCTAGCATGGATCAAAACGCTAACGGAAACTATTCTCCACGGGGTAACCAGCGTTTGCGGCATAATCCCTCTGCTTCGGCAGCTGGCACATCGGATGTGGAAGAGGAGAGAGTCACATCAGCGGCATATGTTTTTTAATAACAAGTACAATAGCGAAAAGTATCATTGAATGGGTGTTGATCAGCCCCAGAATTATTATACTTAGACTCCGCACTAGAGCAAGGAAACTAGTCGTCATAAATGTTTATGGACCAGCAGAAAGCCAAAACGATGAAATCAAAAACGAATTTTTCGATAGGCTGAACAGCTGCGTAAATTCACACGTTTATCAAGGTGACATATGTGTTATTCTGGGCGACTTTAATGCTAAAGTTGGATCTAACAATGATGGTCTAGATATATAACTGGGTAAACACAGCCCTGGTACCCGGAATGCCAATGGTAGTTGGCTTATAGAATGTTGTTGTAAAAACGGTTCGGTGATCGGTGGAAGCTTATTCCCACATAAATTAGTCCACAAAACGACATGGACGTCTCCGGATCAACGCACAAATAACCAAATTGATCACGTACTAATAAACAGCAGATGGAGGTCATCCTTGCTAGATGTGCGCGTTAAAACAGGAGCAGATATTGGTAGCGATCACTATCTTGTAGCTGGTAGTTTTAGATTTAAGGTAGCCGCAGTACAGAGAAACCTCCAAAAAAAAAATAGCAAGAAAATTGATATGGAGAAATTAAAGCATGAAGTATATCTGAATGCCTTTAATGCCGTAGTACTCGGACGTGTCGAACGTGTTGAACAGGTAAACACGAGTGGACACTTATTGAACACCGCCGGAAAATAAGAGAATCGCTTCTCAGATGGAGGAACAACAATGACATGGAGGAAGCAAGGCAGTTATCCGCAAGGTATTAAGAAAAATGCAAGCTAATTATGAAGTCTGCTAGAAAAGACAAGAGGGAATGGGCTGACACATTAGCAAGTCGAGCTGAAGCGGCATTCGGGATCCGCCCGGGATCATTTCGGGACTATTTCGGGATCATTTGGGGTACCTACCGGCAGCAATTCTGGATGGTTTTCGGTATCCGTCCAGGATCCCGTCGGGGTCATTTCGGTACTTTTTCGGGATCATTTGAGGTCCCTTCCGGCATCATTTCGGGATGGTTTTCGGGATCCGTCCGGGGTCATTTCGGGACTTTTTCGGGATCATTTGGGGTCCCTTCCGGCATCATTTCTGGATGGTCTTCGGGATTCCTCCGGGATCCCGTCGGGGTCATTTCGGGACTTTTCGCGGCTAATACGGGATAATTTGGGGACCCTTTCGCCATCATTTTTGTATGGTTTTCGGGATCCCGGGATCCCGTCAGGGTCATTTCGGGCCTATTTGGGGATCATTTGGGAACCTTTCTCGCATTATTTCTGGATAGTTTCCGGGATCCGTCGGGATCCCGTCACGGTCATTTCGGGACTATTAGGGGACCATTTGAGGACCTTTCCGGCATCATTTCTGGGTAGTTTTCGGGATCCGTCCGGAATCCCGTCGGGGTTATTTCAGGACTTGTTTGGGATCATTTGGGGTCCCTTCCTGCCTCATTTCTGGATGATTTTCGGAATTCCTCCGGTATCCCGTCGGTGTCATTTCAGGACTTTTTTGGGATCATTTGGGGTACCTTCTGGCATCATTTCTAAACGGTTTACGGGATCCGTCCGGGATCCCGTCGGGGTCATTTCGGGACCTTTTCGCGACTAATACGAGATCATTTGGGGACCCTTTCGGCATCATTTCTGGACGGTTTTCGGGATCCGTCCGGGATCCCGTCAGGGTCATTTCGGAACTATTAGGGGGATCATTTGATGACCTTTCCGGCATCATTTCTGGATAGTTTTCGAGATCCGTCCGGGATCCCGTCGGGGTCATTTCCGGAATTTTTCTCGACTAATGCGGGATAATTTGGGGACCTTTCAACATCATTTCTGGATGGTTTTCGGGACCCGTCCGTGATCCCATCAGGGTCATTTCGGGGCTATTAGGGGATCATTTGGGGGCCTTTCTGGCATCATTTCGGTACTATTTCGGGATCATTTGGGGTACCTTCCGGCATCATTTCTAAACGGTTTACGGGATCCGTCCGGGATCCCGTCGGGGTCATTTCGGGACCTTTTCGCGACTAATACGAGATCATTTGGGGACCCTTTCGGCATCATTTCTGGACGGTTTTCGGAATCCGTCCGGGATCCCGTCAGGGTCATTTCGGAACTATTAGGGGGATCATTTGAGGACCTTTCCGGCATCACTTCTGGATGGTTTTCGGGACCCGTCCGTGATGCCATCAGAGTCATTTCGGGGCTATTAGGGGATCATTTGGGGACCTTTCTGGCATCATTTCGGTACTATTTCGGGATCATTTGAGGACATTTCCGGCATCATTTCGGCATCGGGATAATTTCGTGACTCTTCCGGAATCATTTCTGTATGGTTTGCGCTAACTATCGTGGAACCTCTCGGGTCATTTCGGAACTTTTTCTGGACTATGGTGGGATAATTTAGGAACCCTTCCTGGATATTTTCTGGATGGTTTTCGAGATCCGTCCGGGAGCCCGTTAGGAACTTTTCCGGGACTATTTCTGGATCATTTTGGTACCCTTCAGGGATCATTTCTGTGTGGTTCCCTGGATAAGTCTAGAATCGTGTCGTTGTCATTTCGGGTTTTTTTGGGACTATTCCTGGAACTTTTGGAGACCCTTCCGGGGCATTTCTGGATGGTTTTCGAGATCCGTCCGCGATATCGGCGGGGTCATTTCGTAGCTTTTTCTGGATAATTTCGGGATCATTTGGGGATCCTATCAGGTTATCATCTCATTTAGATCTTTTTAAACAGATAACTTGATAAGCAGGTTAACGTGAATAGCCCATATAGCTCATTTTCTCCTTGCGGACGCGGCCGCGGGTAAAGGCTAGTTTATATATATATTAAATAATATAGGCGCTAATACTGATCCTTGTGGCAGTCCAATGGTAATATTCTTATCTTCAGATACTGACGAACCAACTGCAGTTCTTTGTTTACGGCTCTTTGTGAAACTTTCGAACCATTTCAGTTCAGTACCACTTATACCTATATTAAATATCTTTTTTTTTGAAGCAAGTTTGGCTCTATTGTCTCAAACGCTCGTTTGAGATCCAAGAAAACAGCCATGATGTATTTATTGCAACTCAGCTCTTCTTTCCAACGGCCAATGACTAGATTTAGAGCACTTTCGCAAGAGTACTTTCTCCTAAAGCCAGATTGTTGCCGGATTAATATATGGTCCGATTCTATATATTGCACTTATTGCTTTTTTAGCACTCGTTCGAGTATTTTCTTCTTCAATCGGTAATGTGTTTATGGGCCTCATCTCATCGGCTTTAATTGTATTCGCCACTTTCTCCATTGGCACAACTGTAGAAGTTTTCCATAAGTCTGGAAACACCCCATTTTTATACTCAGTTGAGCAGAGCTCACAGAGTATATTAACTTTGATTGGATAACGGTTGTTTGTACAGGTATAAAGGAATTCCATATATCAAAGTCATCAGTATCGAAAAAAAAATTTGATTGAGCCATGTCCGTCCGTCTGTCCGTTAACACGATAACTTGAGTAAGTTTTGAGGTATGTTGATGAAACTTGGTACGAAATCGGACTATAACCACGCCCACTTTTTCAATATCGAAAATTTCGAAAAACCGAAAAAGTGCGATAATTCATTACCAAAGATGGCTAAAGCGATGAAACTTGCTAGGTGAGTTGAACTTATGACGCAGAATAGAAAATTAGTAAAGTTTTGGACAATGGGCGTGGTACCGCCCACTTTTAAAAGAAGGTAATTTAAAAGTTTTGCAAGCTGTAATTTAGCAGTCATTGAAGATATCATGATGAAATTTGGCAGAAACGTTACTCCTATTACTGTATATATGCTTAATAAAAATTAGCAAAATCGAAGAACGACCACGCCGACTTAAAAAAAAATTTTTTTTAAGGTCAAATTTTAACAAAAAATTTAGTATCTTTACAGTATATAAGTAAATTATGTCAACATTCGACTGCAGTAATGATATTGTGCAATGAAATACAAAAATAAAAGGAAATTTCAAAATGGGCGTGGCTCCGCCCTTTTCATTTAATTTGTCTAGGATACTTTTAATTCCATAATTCGAACAAAAATTTAGCAATCCTTGTGAAATTTGGTAGGGGCTTATATTCTAGGACGATAACAGTTTTCTGTGAAAAATCGCGAAATCGGTTGAAGCCACGCCCAGTTTTTATACACAGTTGACCGTCTGTCTTTCCGCTCGGCCGTTAACACGATACCTTGAGCAAAAATCGATATATCTTTACTAAACTCAGTTCACGTACTTAGGTTAGGTTAGGTTGAACTGGCCGGTCCATGAGGACCTCACATAGACTGATTGAGTCCGTAGTGTTACCAGAAGTTTGTTTTAATGACTAAACTGAAAACCCCTATCAAAAACCAGGGCCTATGTTATAAAATAACTTCGTCCTCTTGGCAAATACTAGAAGCTTCCTAGGATTTAAGCCACTTGCTGCTTCTAGATCTGACAGCTGTATTACTCTAAATAGCTAGAGTCTTCGCCTGGCAAGTGCAGGGCACGAGCACAGAAGGTGCTCGATCGTTTCCTCCTCCAACCCGCACTTCCTACAGCTGCTATCACTTACCAAGCCTAATTTAAAGGCATGTGACACCAGAAGGCAGTGTCCAGTCAGAATACCCGTCATGAGTCGGCAGTCCTATCTTTTTAATGATAGAAGCAACTTTGTTACTCTAAGGTTGTAAGACCTACACATAATCTTCGACACTTTACAGCCCCGCGCTTGAACCCACGTCTTCCTCGCTTGGTCGATAATGTGCACCTCTCGCCTTCGCTTAATCTCGCCCAATCTAATTGGGACGTCTACGGAGCAAGCTTCAAGGGATGCGCCCTGTTTAGCTAGTTCGTCCGCTTTTTCATTCCCATCTATTCCCATATGCCCTGGGACCCAATATAGATGTATGCTTCTGCCTGTCCCGATTCTCTCCAGACACTGCTTACACTCTAACATGCATTTGGATGCTGTGCTATGCGATATTATTGCCTTAATTGCTGCTTGACTGTCAATATAAAAGTTAACACGGTTGCAGCTTAATCTATTCTCTTCCAGGGTTTCTACTGCTTTGGTTACGGCTAACATTTCCGCTTGGAAAACGCTACAATAATCCGGCAGGCTGTAGGATGTGCTTATTTCCGGATCAGCGCAGTATACCGCAGACCCTACTCATTCCACTACTTTGGAACCATCGGTGTACACATGTATCGCCTCGTTCGCCATTTGCGCACCCTTGGACCAACCATCCACCTCTATTGTGGCCTTAAGATCTCCCTCGAAGCGCAGATAGGGAATCAAGTAGTCTGTTCGTCTTGTGATTAATGACGCTATACTACTATGGCCATATGGTCGGCGCTCAAGCTGCCCCAAAACACCGAGCCTGGTTGCGGTCGTTAATGCTGTGTTCTTTGCTACCAGGTCTATAGGTGGGATGTGCAGAATGGCATACAGTGCAGCCGTCGGGGTTGTTTTCAGGGCTCCCGTAATGCTAAGCATAGATTGTCTGCATACCCCCTATAATTTTTTGAGGTATGTTGTTTTTTGTGTGGCTTTCCACCAAACAAGAACTCCATAGTATAGAATAGGGCTTACAATCGCTGTAAAAACCCAATAAGAAAGAGAAGGCGATAGGCCCCACGTACACCCCAGTTTTCTGTTACATGCATAGAGTGCCGTTCTTGACCCCCTCCTCCACGGTGAGCTTCCATGAGAGCTTACTGTTCCTAGATATTTTGTGCAAGGTTTCTCCTGTAAGGTCACCCCTCCTAACTTAGGCTTGGTCCAATTTGGGACCTTGTACCTCTTTGTAAACAAGACCATATCCGTCTTCTCCGCATTGACTTTCAACCCGACATTAGATGCCCAGGTATGAATATCCCGAAGCGCCCGATCCATCAAAGAACTAATTCACGTACTTATCTGAACTCACTTTGTATTGGTGTAAAAAATGGCCGAAATCCGACTATGACCACGCCCACTTTTTCGATATCGAAAGTTATGAAAAATAAAAAAATGCCATAATTCTATACCAAATACGAAAAAAGGGATGAAACATGGTAGTTGGATTGGTTTATTGCCGCAAAATATAACTTTAGAAAAAAACTTTGAAAAATGGGTGTGACACCTACCATATTACGTAGAAGAAAATGAGAAAGTTCTGCAGGGCGAAATCAAAAGCCTTTGGAATCTTGGCAGGAATACTGTTCGTGGTATTACATATATAAATAAATTAGCGGTACCCGACAGATGATGTTCTGGGTCACTCTGGTCCACATTTTGGTCAGTATCTCGAAAACGCCTTCACATATGCAACTACCACCACTCCCTTTTAAAATACCCATTAACACCTTTTATTTGATACCCATATCGTACAAACAAATTCTAGAGTCACCCCTGGTCCACCTTTATGGCGATATCCCTAAGTGGCGTCCAGCGATAGAACTATGGCCTACTCCCTCTTAAAATACGCTCTATGTGATGTTCTGGTCACTCTGGTCCACAATATCTCGAAAACGCCTTCACATATGCAACTACCATCACTCCCTTTAAAAATACCCATTAACACCTTTCATTTGATACCCATATCGTACAAACAAATTCTAGAGTCTCCCCTGCTCCACCTTTATGGCGATATCCCTAAGTGGCGTCCACGCATAGAACTATGGCCTACTCCCTCTTAAAATACTCTTTAGTACCTTCCATTTGATACACATGTTATACAAACACATTCCAGGGTTACCCTAGGTTCATTTTCCTAAATCGTGATTTTCGCTTATTTTGTATATCCATAGCTCTCAGCTGAGTATGTAATATTCGGTTACACCCGAACTTAGCCTTCCTTACTTGTTCAAACTCTCGTTGATTATTTGCATGTACAAAAACCCACAATATATTACCGCATCTTCCGCTAGCAGATTATTTCCGCCTATTTTATATTTAAGACTTCTGCCAATTCTTATTATTTCATCCGTATCTATTTCAACAAACTTAAAAATGTTTGTAATTGTTTGGCCTGTGGGAAACTCCCTATCAATAACTTTTATTTTTGAATTGATTTTTGTGATGATGTCTATAAAATAATTGTTTAACGATTGAGCAATTTCACTTTCAGCTGTGTAAATTATGTCATCAATTGAGATTTTATTTGTGGTATTTCTAGTCTTCGACATACTTATACAATTTTTGAAATGGTTCCACATTGCGTTAATGGCGTCTCATTCATTTGTGTTGCTTTACGTATCTTTTGCACTATACCTGCCACTGTAGCTAGTGCAGTACGTTCCTTCAGCATCCTTTCAAGATCGTGTTCATCTCAAGAGCGAGTTTCAGGACTTGCCACGCTTTGTGTTGAATCCGTTTTGGAAAGACAGTTAAATTTTGATATTATTATAAAAAATTTTGCAGCGAAGAAAGCAAGTAAAGCCACTCTTTGATATCCGAACTTTCTTTATTGAAAAATTAAAATTTATAATCATCATTAAATTTATCAAAAATGTATTAAAATGTTACTAGAAATGATTATTTGAAACAATATGTGGCTGTTAAAAGAGAATTTTATTTCTACGTTACAATAAATAGTATAAATAGTAAATATACTGTGTTAATTTTATTGTCACCTCTTAGTCCAAAAATCATTTAGTTGATGTGGCAAATTTTTTTTTTTTTGATGTAATCCATCATAATGATTCATGAATGAGACGTCATTAATTCAATTTAATGAAATGTATTAGTGGAATTTTTATAGGGGGCCCGAAAATTGTTGAGTCCCGGGCCAGATTTTCTCTATACGGCCCTGGGTACACCTAATTAGTTTTATATGTTTTGAGACGTGTAAATAAAAAATAAGATGTGAAATAACAAAAATACATCTAAATTGAAGCTAAAGCTACACAAAGTCAATCTCGTTATACTCAGCGTGCTTTGCACATAGACTGCATGTATTAACTTTGGTAACATAAGGGGCATAAACGAATCGAAACAAATTAGACTTCCATATATCAAAATGCTGAGGATGAAAAAAGGAATTGATTTAGCCATGTCCGTCCATCAGACCGTCTATCTGTCGGTGCACACGATAACTTGAGTAAATAGTGAGAATAAAATATTGCAATTTGGTATAGGGGTTCCTTGGCGCTCATTTCCCATCGCTACTAAAAGTTAGGGAAATCGGATGTTAACCACGCCCACCTTTTACATATATAACATTGTGGAAAACACATAAAGCCTGATTATTTAGTAAATAATTCATATAGAATGTTAAAATTTGATATGTGCACTGATATTAAGATTCTTAATTTTTTTAAATGGGCGTGGCACCGCCCACATGTGATATAATCAATTTTACAAATCAAAAACCGTTAAACCTATCAAAACAAAACTCAACAGAGAGGTTGCCTTTACTATAAAGAATGCTTCGAAGAAAAATTAAGGAAATCGGCGAAGGACCACGCCCATTTTTATATAAAAGATTTTTGATAGGGTCGTGGACGAATAAAATAAGCTATATCTTTCCAAAAAAGTGCTTTATATCAATAGTGTTTCATTTTCCAAGTGAAACTATAACAAGAAAACGGAAAACATTTTAATTTTTGAAAATGGGCGTGGCACCGCCCCTTTTATGACCAAACAATTTTCTATATATCGGGAGCCATAACTCGAAGAAAAATTAAAGGATCGTAATGGGATTAGATATATATATATATATTTCTAGGAAAACTGGACGGGATCGGTTAAAAACCGCGCCCACTTTTATATAATAGGAGTCTAAAAGGGTCGTAGAATAGAAAAATAACCCATATCTTAGCGAAAAGTAGTTTCGTTTCAATGATATTTCATTGGTCAAGTTTTATTGTAAGAGGAAATTAGGATACATTTTTTAATGGGCGGTGCCATGCCCCTATTCCGCATTTTGGTATGCTTTTTCAAAACAAAATTTCTTTGCAATTGTTTGTTATTTATTTATAAGTACGTGGACGAATCCCAAATAAGATCCATCACAAACCGGAAATCAAACGTGGTCAGACTTTATTTATATCACTTGGGATTAAAGGTCAAATATGTGTATGATATTGAAATCAATTATTTTATTATTTTCCCTCATCCTGGACAGTGAAACAAGATTTCAAGGAAAGGCTTCCTCGGTTTTGCAAATTTGGATGTTTTACTAATAAAATATAACGTCCTTTTGCTAGTCTAGTCTTTTATTATACCTTTCATTGAAATGAAATGGTATATTAACTTCGTCACGAATCTCGAAATTGTAAGTATGTACTTAAAAGAAAATAGATAGACCCACCCTTAAGTATACCGAAATTATTAGGATGAAGAGCGGAGTTGATTTAGCCATGTCCGCCTGTCTGTCTGTTTGTATACAAACTGGTCCCTCAATTTTTGATAATTCTTGATAAAATTTGCAGAGCGGGTATATTTAGGTGTCCGATTAGACATTTGTCGGAACCGGCCGGATCGGACCACTATAGCACATATCCCCCATTTAACCGATTTTTCAGAAAAAAAGATTTTGGTCATATCTTCCTTAATTTATCATATTGTAGCTTCAAACTTCACCACATGCCTTCGCATATTGCACATATTATTGTCTGCAAAAAACGATGAGATCGGTCTTATATATAGCATATGTTGAACACTAGGGGTGTGCCTGAATGCGAGTGGGGAATTACACTCACGCAGGCTATATATTACGATATGATTGGTGCAACTTCCTTTCTATTAATTCAGGTTTTAATTAACAATAATGACTTATGAACTAATAAGGAAGATGTAGCAAATTATATTTCGAGTAAATCAAACTTCAATGATGAAGTTTAAAACTATACAACTATCGACTTGAAATGTTCGAATTCATAAATAAGCTGCACTGTATGCAAATTAGAAAATATGAACGATGATTAATGTTGCCAAGATAAAGGATTTTAGTTATAGAAAAACTCGTTGCTCTTAACAAATACTAGAAGCTTTCAAGGACCGACCTTACAAGACCAGCAGCAGCCGTTGGATTTTTATTCGCTGCATTATCTTCATATCTGCGTAAAGCTCATACAGGTCATCATTTTATGAAACTCGGTCGGCATAACGGACAGGACCATAAATCTTTAAGAAATATTTCTTCTCTAACACTCCAAGAGCCACATCATCTTTCTTTGGCGCCGTATTAGTATGGCTTGAAATCATGGATGATGAGTGACTTAGAGCGGGATTGTTGTGCGTCTAGGGAGGACTTTACTTTTCAATTGAATACTCATTCCAAAGTAGCAGTTGTTGCCAAGAGTTATTCTCCGTTTTGATTTCTAAGCTAACATTGTATTTTGTGTTAACGCTGGTTCCTGAATAGACGAAATCCGTCGCAGTGACGTGGCTTTTAGGGCCCTAATGCATTTCTTTCTTGGATGATAGCAAGTACTTCGTCTAGCCCTCATTTAACACAAGACCCACTGTTTTTTGCCTCTTTATCTAATCCATAGAAGGCAAAACTCACAATATAAAGAGCATACGCCAGCAACTGTGCGCTATTTATAATAGACTGTGCCTTCACGGTGTGACCAATTGGCGCCAGTTGGCAGAACGAACAAGCTACTGGCGCGCCTTGTTGGACTACCATTACCGTTCAAACGGCTAAGCGTCAATTAAGTAGGTAAGTACCATCACGGTTTAGGTCTGCTGCATTATATTAAAGAAATTGTACGAAAGGGAGTCGCATCGTTTGGTTTCGAATTGCTCCGAAAGTTCCTTCCAAATTCTTACCGAGCTGGTGGTGTTGCTCAACGTCATTTGGCAGAGCCTTATTAACTTTGCAGGGAACATAAATTCAGACATAGCAGCATCCCGCTATCATAGCCTGATTTGAAGTCGATGAAAAGATGGTCAGTCGTAAGGCTTCTCCAAGATCTGTCGCATAGTAAAGATCTGGTCGATCGCAAATTTACCAAGTCTGAAGTCGTACTGATAAGGTTCAATGCGTTCGATGACTATGGGCTTCAGTTTACTTCAGTTCACTATATAAACCCTTATATGCGATATTAAGTAGGCTGATTCCGCGGTAATTGGCGCGGTTTGGGTGATCGCCTTTATTGCGGATTAGACAGAGTAAACAGTTCCAATCTGGAAGCCTGCGCTTATCCGACCTTATTTTTCATAGGAGTTGATGCAACTTTTCTGCTCCGTGTTTGGACAGGTCAGCAGGTAGTCCGTGTTTTCCATCATATGCCATTGGGGAATCGGGTTTGTCTTTTTCCTCCCCAGCTGGCAATGAGGAGAAGTATTCCATTCACAACTTAAACATACTGTGTAAGTCAGGTAACCATTATCATTCCTGCAGGAATCTGCCCCGGTCTTGAAAGCTTCCGTTATCCGCCGGAAATTTTTTGATAGAATTTTAGGGCATTCCAATTTCCGGTATTCTTTCGGCGGGAATAAAACGAACCGAAGCTGAATCAGTGACCTTGTGGAAAGCACGCTCCTCTTGACGGGCATCAGTCGGGATAGGGAGGGCAGATTGTCAGTGTAAGTTTTGTAATTTTCCCACTTTCTTTTCATAAAGTTGATGAAAGTGCGTGTCTCAATGGTGATAAAGTCGGCAGATCGCTCGAGCGAAAGGAGTGTGGGTAGGTGGCCGGATGCCAATGTTACCATCGGCGCCAGTTGGTGCAGTTTACTAGTCCTGCGCTCACGATTGATATATCTGACGAACTCCGACACCTTCCTACCATAAGTGTGCGTTTATCGTGCCGAACGTCGTTTCTTCTATTTGGTCCGCCAACAACTCGCCCCTGCTGTCCGCCTGTAAGTTAAATCGTGGTGGGCATTGAAATCGCCTAAGATAACGCGATTATCGCCAGTAAGTAGTGCGCTGATGTCAGGGCAGTATCCACAGGGGTAACAGGTGACGGGAGGGATGTAGATATTGATGATTTCTAAATTTACATCGCCTGCCCGGACAGATATGCCTTGACGTTCCAGAACAATGTTCCAGCGGCCGATGTCGGGATCAAATAGATTATATTGCATTAAGTCGTGGGTGATAAGCGCGAGACCGCCTCCATTTCCGCTCTCGCGCAGGCTACGGGACGCCCTGGGGCGTGAACAGCAAGGAGCCACAAAAGATTTGTAAATGTTACGACGACGTAGGTTTAGCCAAGCAGGGTATTTAAGAAGCTTTACGAAAACGCCCTAAGCATTCCAATTTACTTAAATATTAAATTTTTATTTAGTTTACGTTTAATTAATTCTTTTTTTTTTCTTTAAGTCTTTACATATATACATATTTTCTTGTAAAGTTTTTATTTTGCCGGCTCTAGGTCAAAAGCAATAAAACGATTTGATTTTTTTATTTTCCCAATATATTTATCAGGGGGCTACAACAATAATAAAAAAGTTAGTTTGTAATAACTAACAGTAATAACTAAATAAACCATCCTATGTATATAATCACATTCATATTTATATACATACATACATTTATATTTTTATTTTGCTAATCTGCGTCCGTCCGGTTCGCCATGTAGCTTTGAACTAATTTCCACGATTCTAGCAAGTGTCTGTAGATATGTGAGCAGCCGTCGGTATCTATTTTATAGTTAAGTCTCTTGTTTATTGGTGTGTTTGTTATGTGGAGCATTTCTAAAGTGGAGCGTTTTTTGTAATTTTGCTCTGTTTGAAGTATGCTCACTGCTTCGAAATCTGGTTGATGGCCGCTCTCTGCACAGTGGGCCGCAAGTGCAGTTTTTTGCGAGTTACAGGCTGATCTGCATTTTATATCAGATCGGTGGCCTGATATCCTCGTTTTCAATTTATTCTTAGTTGTACCTACATACTCTTTGTTACATTTATCGTTTTCATTTCCATCGCATGTAATTTTGTATACAATGTTGTTTTTGTCTAATAATGCTAGGCTGGTTTATGTGCAATTTTGATGTTTTCCTTGTCATATATGTCGGAACCTTTTAATTTGTCGGAGAAGCCTGGTTTATATAACATCGATTTGTACTTTGTAGTTGTTTTTTCTCCGTTTTTGGGTAGTTTAATTTCACTGTAAGCTTTTATCATCCTCCGTATAATTCCATGAGGGAAGTCATTCATATTTAGTATATTTGCTATTTTTCTTTTGTTTTCAGGGTGGAACACTGCATCACTCGTATCCAACACCTTCCCAATAAAGTTTTTGGCTGTATTTATAATCATGCTTCTCGGATGCTTGGATTTGTAGCTCATTATCCGTCCTGATGATGTGGGCTTTTGGTACCAATCTACTTTTATTTGGTTACCTCTGATATGTGTTTAGGGTTTTCATTGTTTTCCATAGTTCGTCCTCCCTTACAATTGCAAACACATCAGCTACGTACTTACTAAGTAGTCTCATCTTTGTCACTTTCTTCAATATTTCTTCCATGATGATGTCGGCTACTATCGGTGATGCCGGAGATCCCATTGGAAGCCCTCTTAACTGCGTATAAATAATTTCTTCATACTTAAAATATCTATTCTCTGTGATACAAAAGGTCAATATTTCCATAAAGAGCTTTTTTGGTATATCTGTGTATTGTTTTATGTCATCCCACTTTGTCATTATAGTCCCTATAGCTAAATCCCTTGGTACACTTGGAAACAATGACACTACATCAAACGACATAAGACGTTCATCATCACATATACAGGAGTTGTTTATCTTATTTTTGAACTCTATTGAACTTTTAACATTAAATTTTGATTGGAAATCAGATTTTTTAAAACGTTGGTCAAGTATTTACACAAATTATAGGACGGAGAATTAATCATTGAACAAATTGGTCTTAAAGGTATATTATCTTTGTGTACTTTTGGCGCACCATATATTCGTGGTGGTAGAGCGGTACGGGTTGTCATTTGTGATCTTTCTCTTTTTGTAATGATACCTAGTTTCTCTAATTTATCTACTAATTGATTGTTTTTTGTTTGTAAACGCAACGTTGGGTCTTGTCGTAATATTCTATATGTTGACAGATTGGATAATATATTATTCATCTTTGCCATGTATTCACTTTTTTCCATTGCAACAGTCCCGTTACCCTTATCTGCATTTAAAATATCTATATTTTTGTTTTGGTTTAGAAATTTTCGGTTTCGCCCCACTGTATCGTTAATGGCAATATCAGCTGTGTTTGTTTTATGTTTTGCTACTGTTTATTTTATCAGCAACGATAGTTTTGTTCTCGCAGACTCTTGATCCTCTTTATTTTTCACGCTCTGTATTAGTTCTGCTCCATCCGCTATACATTTGAATAGAGGGAAAGTGTTTTTTGCAACCGGTAGAGCAAACTTTGGACCTTTTGCAAGAAGCGCCTCAACATCAGGTGGAAAATCTGTCTTTGTTTGGTTTACCAACCAATGTTTGTTGTTGTTGTTTTCGAGTGCTTCCTTGTTTCGTGCGCTTCTCAATTTTTCGAGCTTTGCTTGTTGCGTGTTTTTGCAGATGCTGGTACGTGTGAGTGCGAGTTGGTGTTCACTCTCGAAAAAAGCTTTCAGATCACCCTCTTTCATATTTTGGCTTAAAGTGGCCTTATCATAAGTAAGTAGAACGCAGATTAGCAAAATAAAAATATAAATGTATGTATGTATATAAATATGAATGTGATTATATACATAGGATGGTTTATATAGTTATTATTGTTAGTTATTACAAACTAAGCTGAATTTTTTATTATTGTTGTAGCCCCCTGATGAAGATCTCCGAAGGTGATCGAAATATATTGGGAAATTAAAAAAATCAAATCGTTTTATTACTTTTGACCTAGAGCCGGCAAAATAAAAACTTTACATTTAAACGTATAAAGGTCGCTAAAATCAAATATATTTTTTTTGTTTACATTATTTCTAATATCTCCTATTGTACACAAAAAAAATCCTAGGCAAAAATATAATTTTTGCCAATGGTTAAGCGTCACAGGGCCGCTCAAGTTATTCTAAATTTTATACCTATATTGTTGCTCGTTTTGTGTCACGCCGCCAACGGACATCAATTGTGAAGATATTGCCCGTACTGTTTTTGATGCTATGTTTTATTCCACTTCGTCTATGCTCGCTTGCTGCAAATTTATCGTGTTGTTGGTCATCAATCCTTAATCGTATGCCACTTTTTTATGCTCGCTTGTTGCTATGCATCATAGTGATTATTATTTTGGGTAGTACTCAATTTTTCCTCTGGTGATTCCCTTCACTTCCTTTGCCAAAAAATCCAATTTCATTTGTGCGTGTTTTTTTTTTTTTTTTTTGAGTTGGTAGGATCGAAGGGGAGTCCTACTTGTTTTATTTAACGCTACGCGAGAAAGTTAATTGTCGGGAGCTGACGGGTTCCTCTGACCAGCTAAATCTTTAGCAGTTTTGCCAAGTATTGATCTAAACTGGCAGGATCGCCATGTAAAATGTATTAACTGAATGTATTAACTGAAATTAAAACAATGGCAGGATCGCCATGTAAAGTATGCCTGTTGAATTAAAACAAAAGGATTTTTGTTGGCGCTAATGTTCAGCGCAGACATCAGATTAAGATTCATTTTTATTAACAAATGCTTTCCCTTTTTATAGGAATTTTTCTTACAATACTATTACAATATTTATGTATAATACTTACACACTAAAAATAACTACATTCTATTTCTATATACTTATTCAGTTCAATATTCCTATTACCTAACTATGTAATAATGTTTGGTCAGTCGCACCAACAAACTGACCCTGTCAGTCAGTTATGTTTTTTGGGTTAAGCAACTGTAAATGGATATCGCTCCCCGCTGGGCTAAATGTAACTTAGCTATGCCGCTATGACTGTGTCGCTATGAGTAATTTGTGTGTGTTTGAGAGTGAAATTCATTTTAGGATATCTAACAATAAACATAAAACGAACACATCATTTAGCACTTATTTTGCTACTTACATTAATATTAACATTAATAATTATTTAGTTCAGGTACAATAATTATTTAGTATAATACAATTTGTGCATTATTCACATAGGTACATTAAAATGACATTTGTTTACTTTTACATTCTCTTGCATCTCTGTATAACAGCTGAGTAGACGCTGCTTATATTTGCAGTCATCCAGTGAGTTTTACAGCACCGGCTCACGCTCAATTCTCACGGGAATGCTCTGGATCATTGAGAGACTTGAGAAGCAGATGTCGTGATATTTTCGCACACGTTAAATGTGAGAGGCAGATGTCGCTGCTGTTTTTCATTTAACTGATATGGCGAAAGGCTAAGCAGCGACATCTATTTTTGAAAAAGTAGGTTTATTAAAGGCAGCGTTGCCAAACTAAAAACAAGTAATTAACGAATTATCTGGCTCACAAATTGAACCACACTTCTATCTGGATTTATCTGGCTCAAATCTTTGTTGTTGCATTTACATGCAAATATATTTTTCTGGCTCAGGATTTTGCCACCGGATGATGGCTATTGTCAAAATCTTCTTTGAAGTTCATCTCGTTTTGTAGTTGTTGTTGAATGCGTATACTTTCCAGCGTTATTCTCGTTTTCTCACTCCGTTCAATGTCAAAAATTTTAACATTTGAGAAATCCGCTACGTGTTTGCTCTTTGTTAGGTGTTGTGCAAGACCGGTCGACGTTTATGGCCACAAATGCTCATTTTAGCAAACCAAAAACCATTTCTCATTTCATGAAAATAGGCGCAGTCGCGCCGCAAGTATTTTTTTTTAAATAGTGGCACCGCTTTCCGAGGTTTTTCCAAGAAGGTCGATCAGTGCGACATCCAGCGACACTATTGCCAAAGTAAAATCCGACTCTTTAAAGGCCCTGGAAAATTTGCCATTTTCATAACGCCCAATTCGTAATCAGATTGTCATTTAATCATAGATAAATATACAATATTGGCATCGCTTATTGGTGCTATAATTTAAAAAATGTCATAACTTCATAAAATAAAAAATACGAAAAATTTAGAAACGAAAAATAAAATCCCCACAATGTGAATAAATTCGTCTACGCAAAAATTTATAGATTTTGGATATGGCGGAAAACAAAAACCTAATTCGTTGGCTATAATATCGTTATGGCTAAGGCGTTATTCAATGGCTTCAATAACCGATTAGATTGACTTCCATAGAATTCGTTGGATCAGCTGTTTTACATGGAGTTTTCCAGGAACTTAAAGTAGTCATTCCGAAATTTTGTTTTCATCTCATGATCTATTCATACACGGGGGAACTTTGTTAAGTTGTGATCAAAGTTTGACCGCACAACTTAATTCATTTACATGCGTCACACTTTCATTGCATACAATAAAAAATATTTATTTACTGACAATTATTGCAATTTATTTCTACATGATATAAGAAAAAAACATCACGACTTCGACTGCTGACCGGAATATCACCATATCTCAACTGCTTTTTCGAAAACGCCCTATCTCAAAATGTTTCGAAATTAAGCGCTCAGCTGAGTTAGGTTGATATTCCAATCAACAGTCAATTTATAATAACACAATTCAGTTACATATTGTTTATTATAAAGCTTCGAACACTGGGATTTGTTACATATATGTATATACACGGGAGAATGGCTTTTCTACACGTTTATTGTGCCACCGCACAAAGTCGTCCATCCACAACGCCTCCTGTTCCAGATTCTCCAAACCACTTATTATCTAAAGTATAAATTATTAGTTTTCGTGGTGAATTTGAATAGTAATCGTCTTGTATTTGCACGGACTTAGTTGTGAGAAGACAAGAAACTCTAGTTCTTCTGTTTCTAGTTGACGAAACCCATCCACTAATGTACATCGTTGAGCCCGAATCTAATTGATGATCGTGAAGTTCTATTTTATCTACGTTTGCGACATTCAGGTGAAAGGGACTATCCACTTTAACCACAGCTAAATCATAATAATATGGTTCTGAAAATGGTTCATCATAACGTATTACCTCCAGCACTTTGCGTCGTTGCCCTTTTTCTCTGTATATATCGGTGGCACCAGCTACAATCTCGTATCCGCCTTCAGGTATCTCATTTACGCAATGAGCAACTGTAACCACCGAATTAGCACTGATTATAGAACCAACACATTCATATTCTCTATCTTTAAGTATTGCAACTGTATGTACTGCGCTCTATAGTTATATCTTCGCCATCTATAATATGAAATTGCGCAGGACCGCTAAGCAGGACAAATAGCAGCGAGAATTGACTTCGTAGAGTCATTTTAATTTAAAACCTTTTCTACCACTTTTAAAGTATAAAGTATACCGAAATAAGTTTTGTGGGCGCTATTTATACCTAATTGAGTTGTGTAAATAAAAAATAAGATTTCAGGAATTTGAAATAACAAAAATACATCTAAATTGAAGTTAAACCTACACAAAGTCAATCTCGTTATACTTAGCGTGCTTTGCACTTGGATTGTATTAACTTTTGTAACATAAGGGGCATAAACGAATCGAGATAAATATAGACTTCCATATATGTATCAAAAAAGGCTGAGGATGAAAAAAGGAATTGATTTAGCCATGTCCGTCCATCAGACCGCCTATCTGTAGGTTCACGCGAAAACTTGAGTAAATATTGCGAATAAAATATTGCAATTTGGTATAGGGGTTCCTTGGCGCTCATCTCCCATCGCTATTAAAAGTTAGGGAAATCGGATGGTAACCACGCCCACCTTTTACATATATAACATTTTGGAAAAAACATAAAACCTGATTATTTAGTAAATAATTCACCTAAAATAAAAAATAAATGTAAAGCGCGATAACCTCCGAAGAGATCTAAGGCCAAGCTTCTCTTCCAATTTGCGTCGTGCTCCTCTTGATTTTCCCTACAAATTGGCCGGACGGGACCTACATGTTTTATGCCGATTCCGAACGGCATCTGCAAGGCAGATGAGTTTTCACTGAGAGCTTTTCATGGCAGAAATACACCCGGAGCGCTTGCCAAACACTGCCGAGGGGCGACCCCTCTTAGAAAAATTTTCTTCTAATTGAGAAACCTTATTTCTAAAATTTTGATGTTGCTTTGCCCGGCGTGTGAACCCAGAGTATACGGTGTGGTGGCGGAGCACGCTACCATCACACTACGGTGGCCGCCAAATAATTCATCTAGAATGTTAAAATTTGATGTGTGCACTGATATTAAGATTTTTGATTTTTTTTAAATGGGCGTGGCACCGCCCACATGTGATATAATCAATTTTACAAATATTATTAATCATAAATCAAAAACCGTTAAACCTATTGTAACGAATTTACTGCAACTCCCCTTATTTGCAACCTTCTGCTAACGTTGGTATCGCTAAACTGTTGAATAAATAACTCCAATATTGAATAATGGAAAAATGGCATTTATTAAAGTACTTCACTATAACACTTATAATTTGCAACTAACTTGCTTAAAACCAAACTGACTGATAGCTTAAATGAAATTCTAGTGCCTTTACTGTCGCGGCCTTTTATACTTTTTGATTTCTCGTTGCATACTTCTAGGCTTTTCCATTCCAGAACTTACTAGTTAGTTATCAGCTACAACATCACCAGCCAAAACTATGTTTATAGATTCTCATATGCGCGCGAGTAATACTTGCACAAATTATTGCCCTCTCTTGTGAGCACCTTAGATAAGATATATGCATGTGTTTGTCCGTTGCTTCTCCGCTGCTCGTATGGACATGTGTGTAGACATAATTATTGAATTATTGATGTGCATACAAATCACTGTTTAGCATCGACATAGAGATGGCAGTACCCCTTAGTGTTGCTAACATTCGTAACACTGCCCTCCACCTAAGTCTGACCGTCCAAATCAGACAAATCTCTCGATCTAAACGTTGCCAGCCTTTCCAAATGGACCAGTTTCATTTTGGTTCGTGGTTTACCGATGGTTTGTATGCGGTACACTACATCGTTGATCCGTTTTACAACTTTGTATGGGAATTACACTGCAATTCGGGGACAAACCTTTTTTACGTTGTGGGTTTTATAACAGCACCAAATCTCCTTCCTGAAAACTTTCCGAATTAATTGCTTTATCATATCTGGCTTTCATCTTGTCACTCATAATCTTTGTTCGTTGCCTTATCAGATCATGTATTTCTCTTAGGTCTTCTTCCAAATCACCAGTGGATTTCTTGACATTTCTCTCCGCATTGGCATCTATCCCAAACTTCAAATTAGCTGGCAGTCTAAGGTCATTGCCAAAAATTACTTTTGTAGGGGTTTGGACCGTTGTCTTATGCACTGCTGATCGGTAAGCCATCAAGAATAATGGTATGCGGGTATCCCATTCTTTATGGTACTTGTCTACTACTTTCCTTAAGTGCTCCTCCAATGCTCTATTGAATCGTTCTACCATACCATCGGATTGAGGATGTAATGCAGTTGTCCGTGTTTTACGAATGCCCAATGATTTACACATTTCCTGGAACACAGCTGATTCGAAATTCCTGCCTTGGTCAGAATGTAACTCCATTGGTACACCATACCTTGCAACCTTGATTTGGGATTGGGTATACATCTGGCCATTTGCTGAAATAATCAATAACTACCAGTACATATTTGTTTCCGCCGTTGCTATTAGGAAATGGACCGGCGACATCCATAGCGATCCTTTCAAGTGGCGCACCTGAGCTATATTGCTTCATCTGGCCATGACTTCGGGTTTTGGGCCCTTTCGCTATGCTGTAAACCTGGCAGTTCGCAATCCACTCAGTGACAGACTGACGGCAACCAATCCAATAGAATCTCTGTTTAATCTTCTCGAGCGTCTTCGTGATTCCAAGATGACCTCCGCTTGGACCATTATGCAGCTCGCTGAGCACGTCAGGAATCCTCTTTCTATGAACGGCTATCAGTTTCTTTTTTTTTACCATACTCACTCTCCAATACTCGATGCAAGCAACCGGATATCAATTCTAAACTGTTCCACTGTGCCCAATATGACTTCGCAATGGGACTCTCTGCCGACATCTCTTCTCTGCTTGGTCTTTCCTTTCGTTCGAGCCCTTGCATAACATGTGACAGATCTGTATCTTCTAGCTGACACTTTCTTAGTTGTGCCTTGTCCAATTCATCCGTACACGTTATAATCATTAGCCGGACATCTATAATGTCTTCTTTAGCATCGGCCTTTGAACAGTGCTTGCATTCCAAACTACATGGTCTTCGTGACATTGCATCGGCATTTCAATGGGTACTACCTTTTCGATGCTCAATGGAAAAGTCAAAGCTTTGTAGTCGCTCGATCCACCGTGCCAATTGTCCTTCCGGATTACGGTACTTCAGAAGCCATTTTAAAGCTGCGTGATCAGTTCTGACACGGAATCGCACTTCCATATATCAAAATCATCAGTATCGAAAAAAAATTTGATTGAGCCAGGTCCGCCCGTCCGTCCGTCCGTTAACACGATAACTTGAGTAAATTTTGAAGTATCTTGATGAAATTTGGTATGTATGTTCCTGGGCATCATCTCAGATCGCTATTTAAAATGAACAATATCGGACTATAACCACGCCCACTTTTTCGATATCGAAAAGAAAATTTCAAAATGGGCGTGGCTCCGCCCTTTTTCCTTTCATTTGTCTAGGATACTTTTAACGCCATAAGTCGAACAAAAATTTACCAATCCTTGTGAAATTTGGTAGTGGCTTAGATTCTAGGACGATAACTGTTTTCTGTGAAAAAGGGAGAAATCGGTGGAAGCCACGTCCAGTTTTTATACACAGTCGACCGTCTGTCCTTCTGCTCGGCCGTTAATACGATAACTTGAGTAAAAATTGATATATCTTTACTAAACTCAGTTCACATAATTATCTGAACTCACTTTGTATTGGTATAAAAAATGGCGGAAATCCGACTATGACCACGCCCACTTTTTCGATATCGAAAATTAGGAAAAATGAAAAAATGCCATAATTCTATACCAAATACGAAAAAAGGGATGAGACATGGTAATTGAATTGGTTTATTGGCGTAAAATATAACTTTAGAAAAAAAACCTTTGTAAAATGGGTGTGACACCTACCATATTAAGTAGAAGAAAATGAAAAATTTCTGCAGGGCGAAATCAAAAGCCCTTGAAATCTTGGCAGGAATACTATTCGTGGTATTGCATATATAAATAAATTAGCGGTACCCGACAGATGATGTTCTGGGTCACCCTGGTCCACATTTTGGTCGATATCTCGAAAACGCCTTCACATATACAACTATAGGCCACTCCCTTTTAAAACCCTTTATTCCTTTAATTTGATACCCATATCGTACAAACACATTCTAGAGTCACCCCTGGTGGAACTAAGGCCCACTCCCTTTTAAAACCCTCATTAATACCTTTAATTTGATACCCATATCATACAAACACATTCTAGAGTCACCCCTAGTCCACCTATAGAACCAAGGCCCACTCCCTTTTAAAATACTCATTATCACCTTTCTTTTGATACCCACTGTAGGGTTTTCTACTTGAGTTAAATATACTTTATTTTTGTAAATTATTTTTGAATTATTTTATTTTGTATATTATTTCAAAATGAAAATTTTATTGATAGTTATTTTAAAAATTAAAAATGTAAGGACATTTAAATTAAGTAATAAACAAAGATTTATTAAAATATATAGTTATTACTATATATATTGGCGATCCTACCAACGATCCTCTACCAAATCTGAAATATCAAACTCAAATCTTCAACCTCCAACTTTATATCATTAACCACTAAAATCCGAAAACAGTTGCCTTCAACCAGATTGAGAATTTTTCTATTGCAAATAATATTTATGTGAAATCATAACAAAATTGTTTTAGAAAAGATGTTGCTACGCACCGAGGCTTGCCATAATATTGGCATTCTGGGAGCGGCGCTGAACAAGGTCTCAGATCCCATCGCACAAGTTAATGGATTGCAGTCAACAAAATTTATTTGCTTGCTATTTATAACTTAACAAGCGTTAAACAATTTATTTCTTTACAAAAACAAGGAGATCTATTTGATAAAAATTAAAAAGAAATTTAATTGTAAAACAAAAAAAATACTATAAATCCTATAAAATTCCTAAATCTTTCGTGAAATCTTCATACAAGTAGAAAAATAAAAATAGTTTACTTATTAAATTGTTCTAAATTATAATAGCATTAAGTATATTTTAATTTTGTACACGCCTTCTCCAGTTTTTAATATCTGTAGTTTATACATATAAGAAATTCCAAAAAAAATAGGACATACAAATTTAAAATAAAACAATAATCCCAAACCACTTCAGAGCAAAGAAATAACTTTAAACTTTAGAGGTCAAACATATTTCCACAATTTTAAAAAATCTCTAAAGATTTCTTAAGTTAAATTTTAACAACAAAACTCAAGAATATAACCATTAACATGACACGAATCAATAACAATTTCACATCACTCGCAAACTAATAAAAGAATCTACTTTTTATTCCTTATCAATAACTTGGACATACATTATGCAGAGTACAATTATATATTGAACATATATTCTGCATAATACAAGTTTTTAATTTTTGAGTAATTGTGCACACAAAGTTGCCATCTACTATTATTCAACCTCATTCTAGGTTCTTCAATCACATCGTGATAAATAACATTATTTCGCAAACAACATAGCAATAACACAATCAAATATTAATACAATAAGTAAACAATAACAAAACCTAAAAATAAACTATCAAGTACATCGAATCATCAAAAGATTGGGTACTTACATCAATACCAACATAAAATTTTAACGCAATTAACACAAAATTCAAATTTTTTTTTTCAAACTACAATACAAAATTCTTACAGTAACCAATATACACTGTAAATTAACATTAAAAAAATAAATTTTTCGTTTCACTGAGGGGGAGTAAATGTAGGGTTTTCTACTTGAGTTAAATATACTTTATTTTTGTAAATTATTTTTGAATTATTTTATTTTGTATATTATTTCAAAATGAAAATTTTATTGATAGTTATTTTAAAAATTAAAAATGTAAGGACATTTAAATTAAGTAATAAACAAATATTTATTAAAATATATAGTTATTACTATACCCACATCGTACAAAGAAATTCTAGAGTCACCCCTGGTCCGCCTTTATGGCGATATCTCGAAACGGCGTCCACCCATAGGACTAAGGCCCACTCCCCTTTGAAATACTCATTAACACCTTTCATTTGATACCCATATCGTACAAACAAATTCTAGAGTCACCCCTGGTCCGCCTTTAAGGCGATATCTCGAAAAGGCGTCCACCTAGAGAACTAAGGCGAACTCCCTTTAAAAATACTTTTTATACCCAGCTGTACTTGTACACAGGGTATTATAACTTTGAGTGGATAACGGTTGGTTATTAATCATAAATCTGAAATCGTTAGACCTATCATAACAAAATTCGGCAGAGAAATTGCCTTTACTATAAGGAATGCTTTGAAAAAAAATTAACAAAATCGGTTAAGGACCACGCCCACTTTTATATAAAAGATTTTTAAAAGGGTCGTAGACGAAAATAATAAGCCATATCTTTGCAAAAAAAGAGCTTTATATCAATGGTATTTCATTTCCCAAGTGGATTTATAACACTAAATTGGAAAACACTAAAATTTTAGAAAATGGGTGTGACATCGCTCCTTTTTTGTCTAAACACTTTTCAATTTTTCGAGAGCCATAACTCGAAGAAAAATAAACATATCCTAACAAAATTGGGTACGAATATTTTCCTAATAGCAGGAAATATTTCCAGTAAAAAGGGATAAGATTGGTTAAAGACCACGCCCACTTTTATATAAATGACTTTAAAAAGGGTCGTAGGCAAAAATAATAAGTTAAATCTTAGCGAAAAATAATCAATATAACAAGAAATAAGACAAAATTTAAATCTTGAAAAATGGACGTGGCACTGCCCCTTTTTATACTCAGTTGAGCAGAGCTCACAGAGCACTCATCTCAGATCGCTATTTAAAATGAACGATATCGGACTATAACCACGCACACTTTTTCGATATCGAAAATTTCGAAAAACCGAAAAAGTGCAATAATTCATTACCAAAGACAGATAAAGCGATGAAATTTGGTAGGTGAGTTGAACTTATAACGCAGAATAGAAAATTAGTAAAATTTTGGACAATGGGAGTGGCACCGCCCACTTTTTAAAGAAGGTAATTTAAAAGTTTTGCAAGCTGTAATTTGGCAGTCGTTGAAGATATCATGATGAAATTTCGCAGGAACGTTACTTCTATTACAGTATGTGCGCTTAATAAAAATTAGCAAAATCGGAGAAGGACCACGCCCACTTAAAAAAAAAAATTTTTTAAAGTAAAATTTTAACAAAAAATTTAATATCTTTACAGTATATAAGTAAATTATGCCAACATTCAACTCCAGTAATGATATGGTGCAACAAAATACAAAAATAAAAGAAAATTTCAAAATGGGCGTGGCTCCGCCCTTTTTCATTTAATTTGTCTAGGATACTTTTAATGCCATAAGTCGAACAACAATTTACCAATCCTTTTGAAATTTGGTAGGCGCATAGACTTTATGACGCTAACTGTTTTCTGTGAAAATGGCCGAAATCGGTTGAAGCCACGCCCAGTTTTTATACACAGTCGTCCGTCTGTCCTTCCGCATGGCCGTTAACACGATAACTTGAGCAAAAATCGACATATCTTTACTGAACTTAGTTCACGTACTTATCTGAACGCACTTTATCTTGGTATAAAAAATGAACGAATCCGACTATGACCACGCCCACTTTTTCGATATCGAAACTTACGAAAAATTAAAAAAATGCCATAATTCTATACCAAATACGAAAAAAGGGATGAAACATGGTAATTGGATTGGTTTATTGACACGAAATATAACTTTGGGAAAAACTTTGTAAAATGGTTGTGACACCTACCATATTAAGTAGAAGAAAATGAAAAAGTTCTGCAGGGCGAAATAAAAAACCATTGAAATCTTTGCAGGTATTACATATATAAATAATTTATCGGTATCCAACAGATGATGTTCTGGGTCACCCTGGTCCACATTTTGGTCGATATCTGGTAAACGCCTTCACTACCACTACTCCCTTTTAAAACTCTCATTAATACCTTTAATTTGATACCAATATCGTACAAACACATTCTAGAGTCACCCCTGGTCCACCTTTATGGCGACATCTCGAAAAGGCGTCCACCTATAAAACTAAGCCCCACGCCCTTTTAAAATACTCATTAACACCTTTCATTTGATACCCATATCGTACAAACATATTCTAGAGTCACCCCTAGTCCACCTTTATGGCGATATCTCGAAAAGGCGACCACCTATAGAACGAAGGCTCACTCTCTTTTAAAAGTACTCATTAACACCTTTCATTTGATACCCATATCGTACAAACAAAGTCTAGAGTCACCCCTGGTCCACCTTTATTGCGATACCTCGAAAAGGCGTCCACCTATAGAACTAATGCCCACTCCCTTTTAAAATACTCATTAACACCTTTCGTGTGATACCCATATTGTACAAACGGATTCTAGAGTCACATCTGGTCCACCTTTATGGCGATATCTCGAAAAGGCGACCACCACTCCCTTTTAAAGCCCTCATTAATACCTGAAATTTGATACCCATATCGTACAAACAAATTCTAGGGTCACTCCTGGTCCACCTTTATGGCGATATCTCGAAACGGCGTCCACCTATGGAACTAAGGATTACTCCCTTTTAAAATACTCATTAACACCTTTCATTTGATACCCATATCGTACAAACAAAGTCTAGAGTCACCCCTGGTCCACCTTTATGGCGATATTTCGAAACGGCGTCCACCTGTAGAACTAAGGCCCACTCCCTTTTAAAATACTCATTAATGCCTTTAATTTGATACCCATATCGTACAAACAAATTCTAGGGTCACTCCTGGACCACCTTTATGGCGATATCTCGAAACGGCGTCAACCTATGGAACTAAGGATCACTCCCTTTTAAAATACTCATTAGCACCTTTTTTTTGTACAAACAAATTCATATTGTACAAACAAATTCTAGGGCCACCCCTGGTCCACCTTTATGGAGATATCTCGAAACGGCGTCAACCTATGGAACTAAGGATCACTCCCTTTTAAAATACTCATTAGCACCTTTTCTTTGTACAAACAAATTCTAGGGCCACCCCTGGTCCACCTTTATGGAGATATCTCGAAACGGCGTCCACCTATGTAACTAAGGATTACTCCCCTTTAAAATACTCAGTAACACCTTTCATTTGATACCCATATCGTACAAACAAATTCTAGAGTCAACCCTGATCCACCTTTATGGCGATATCCCTAAATGGCGTCCACCTGTAGAACTATGGCCCACTCCCTCATAAAATACTCTTTAATGCCTTTCACTTGATACACATGTCATACAAACACATTCCAGGGTTTCCCTCGGTTCATTTTCCTACATGGTTATTTTCCCTTATGTTGTCACCATAGCTTTCAACTGAGTATGTAATGTTCGGTTACACCCGAGCTTAACCTTCCTTACTTGTTTCTTGTAAGCTCATGGAGGCTATGGGCTACGTTGCAAAAATTTGCAAATAATTTACTTCCTTTTTAAACAGTGCACACTTCTTGGGACTTAATTTCAGACCAGCGCCAGCTATTCTCTAGAAAACTTCCTCCAAATTCTTAAGATGTTCATCAAAGTTCTTGCCCAATACGATGAAGTCGTCCAGGTATACCAAGCATGTCTTCCAATGTAGACCTTTCAGTATCTGGTCCATGAGTCTCTCAAAAGTAGCTGGTGCATTACAAAGTCCAAAAGGCATCACTGTAAATTGCCAAAGGCCATCACCGACACTAAAGGCTGTTTTCTCTTTTTCTTCCTCCTTCACCTCAACTTGCCAGTAGCCGCTTTTCAAGTCCAGTGTGGAAAACCATTTCGTACCAGATAGCGAGTCCAGAGTATCGTCAATTCTTGGCTAGCTTCTTTCTTAGGTAGCTATCCTTTTTCGTAACGTCATTCAACTTCCGGTAGTCCACGCAAAACCTCATTTTTCCATCCTTCTTCTTTACAAGTACTACCGGTGAGCTCCATGGACTAGCTGACGGTTCGATTACGCCGCTGTCGCTCATTTCTTTTACGATTTGACTCACAACTTCCCGTTTCGCTAGTGGAACACTACGCGGAGCTTGACGTTTCACAACATTGGTGCGGCCTGGTTTGGAACCATCCTGTTCAAATATGTTCGCGTACTTTAGGAGCAGTTGTTTTGCCTTACTCTGATAGGCTTCCTCTAGCCCCTGCGTCCATGCCGTAATGTCATTTGAAAGATCAGTATTACTAGATGAAACGTGTTCCTGGAGCTGTTCACAGTTAATAACTATTTCAGCCTCTTGCCATCTTCCCAAAATAGCTCCTTTGGTCAAATTGAATGGTGACTAGAACTCATTGAGTACTCTTACCGGAATGCGTCCATCTTGTTTTGTCATAGCCAGGGCTTTTCCTGCTTCGACAACCCGCAATTTGTTTGTCCCACAATCTCCATCAACCTTTGCCCAGATGATTACTTCGGATTTTAGTGGTATTTGCTGACTCTCTTCCACCAGCACTCGTTTACGGCTGTAGCCTCTCGTAGCCGAAATTAAGTGGCACATCCATGTTCTTATATCGCATAGTCTTGCTTTGCATATCGATCCTGATGCCTTGGTTGATTAAGAAGTCCACTCCAAATATGATTTCATCAGCAATATCTGCCACTATAAAATTGTGTAGTACCGTGACGTTCCCAATTGCTACTTCACATTCTACTTCTCCAATTACCTGGGTGTCCTCTCCCGTGGCTGTACGTAATCTTGCTCCAAGCAATGGTCTTTTTGTTGACTAATTCCGCTCGAATGATGGAATGAGATGCACCCGTGTCTACAGTCAGTAAACGTTCCTTTCCGTCCACGTGTCCTCCAACAGTAAGATTGCTCGATCTTCTTCCAATCTGCGAGATAGAGATTATGGGGCATTCAATTGCGGGAGCCAGCTGTCGCCCCTTGCGGCTGACTCCATTTAGTTTAACGATTGAGTGGTCTTGGAGATTTGATCATCTCCTTCTGCTCTGCGTTTACGATCACCCACATTGTTGGAACTGTTATGGTTGGTGTTACAATAACGCGCAATATGCCCTGGCTTCCCACACTTAAAGCATTTGACTGCATCATTATTCTTCTGCTGCATACCCTTCAATGCTTCCAAAATTGCGTCTACGCAGTCTGGCCTTTTCACTTCCACGCGATGAGCTTTGTACGCTGGCTTACTCAAAAGTGAGGCCGTTTCCTGACTCAGTGCATGCGATACGGTTTCAGCAAATGTTAGTTTTGGATTCGCATATGTAGCCCGCTTCGTGTCCACATCTCGTATGCCATTTATGAAGCTCTGGATTTTTACCCTTTCAGTGTATTCCACGGGTGCGTCCGCATTTGCAAGATGAGCCAATTTTCAATATCTGAAGCAAACTCCTGCAATGTCTCATTTGCTTTTTGGTAGCGGTTTTGCAACTCAATTTGGAACATCTATTTTCTATGCTCGCTTCCACAACGTCGTTCTACAGCAGCCATCAATGCTTCATAACTGTTCCGTTCGTACTCTAGAATCGTCTGTAAGATTTCCGCTGCAGGCCCTTTCAATGCCACGAATAGTGCAGCAACTTTATCTTCCGCATTCCAGTTGTTCACTGCTGCGGTCTTCTCAAACCGTAGCTTGAAGACCTGGAAAGGAACAGAACGTCAAAGGATGGTGTTTTTACCTTTGGATTACTCGTTGAATCTGCTGGGCGATTCAGTTGCAACTGCTCGATACGTCCTCTCAAAGCATCCACTTCGGCCTCGATTTTTTCCTCAAACTGTAAAATTTGTGTATCCTGTGCCACCAGCTGCGAGGTTATGCGGGCCTCCTGTGCTTTCTACTGCTCAGCCCACTGAGATGTCATATATGTCTTTTGCTCTTCCAGTTGTGATGACATATTTGCGGATATTTGTGATGACATTTCTGTTATATGTGCCTCTTGCGCTTCCAGTTGGGATGCCAATTGCGACGACGTTGATGCTACTGTCGATGTTTGTGCAGATATTTTTTGAAGTGAGTACGTCGCCGTGAACGGTTGTATTTTTTCCGTGCTCTGAGTTTTTCTTCTATTTTTAATTTAATTTTTGAGTTTTCAACTTTTTTATTTAATGCCGCTTAACAATCAATAATTGTGTTAGAGACATTGACTCTTGTTTGCCTTTTTTTCTGTGCATATCATATTTTAACATTTGATTTAATATGCCTTGTTTCTGTGGCCACAGAGTTGAGCGCGCTCAAACTTCAGTGCAGTGTGAAAATTGTAGAGAAATTTATCATATGAATTGTGTTGTTGGTAACATGCCTGCCGATTTCAATCATCTTAATAATGCTGATAATATATACATCTGTGGTTTGTGTACTCCCGCTCAGCAAGACGAGTCGTCGTTACAACAACAACAAGCCACACAAGTGCAAATGCCAATTCCGCGCTATGATATTGTTAATAATTTTGCTGAGTTAAAAATTGTCAATACTCAACTTCTTTCTGCTGTGACTGCTTTGCGTGAAGATAATGAGTGCCTACGTCATAAAACTGATTCTCTTCAAGCTGAGGTTAATGACTTGCACTGTAAGCTCAACGAAAATAATTCTTTATTATCTCAATTGCTCACGTAATTCGAAAGTTTTTGTAGTGTAAACAAAAAAAACTCTGCTACATCAATGCAGCCAGCCTCTGCGTGCGCCCCAACGGTTGCTACTGGCTCTGTCGACGTCGCTGCTATTGCCGACGTATTATCAGCTGGTATTGGTACTGCTGCTCAACAACCGTTGTTGTTGTTGCCTAATGATTCTGCTGTTGTTAACAATGTTTCAACTGTGACGCCAATTTCTAACGCCGTTGCTTTGCAATCTTCTTCGTCTACTTCGTCTCCTGCAGTTGTTGGTAATGATAATGCTGATGCAGATACCACAGGTACTAGTTCAATTCCGAATAATGCTGTAAGCTACAATAATGCTTCCAATGCTAATGATAACATTAGACCCTCCCCCAATTATGGTAATAAAATTAATTCGCTCTTGCTAGCGCCACCTTTAGTTGTTGGGTCGGGCATTAATGGTGACTTAAGTGCTGTTTCTAAAAGGAAGTGGTTGCATATTTCGCCTTTCTCTGCCTCGGTCACATCCGATAAAATAAAATTTCATATTTCTCAACATACTGGCATTGATGTTAACTCCATTGCTTGTTTTCCGTTGGTCAAGATTGGCGTGGATCCCAATTCTCTGCGTTATATTAATTTTAAATTGGGTGTTGAGGAAAGTGTACTACCTAAGCTATTGGTGCCTGACTTATGGCCTTCAAACATTGCCGTGTGTCCTTTTAATTTTCGTTCAAAAAACGACGAGGTCCAACCGATGCCCAATGGCAATCGGTTGGGTCAGATGGTACAAGGAACCGTTTAAACATTTCTATGCAAACCTCGACGCGGGATGTAGCTAATATTCATTCTTACAAGGATCTTAAAATTTATTTTCAAAACGTATCAGGCCTAAGAACCAAGTCTGACTCACTATATACGATGAGTTCAAACTTGGATTTTGACATCTTTGTTATTGTCGAGACTTGGCTAAATGACACTTTTATGGATAGTGAATTTTTCGATAGAATATCGCACAATAGAATACTAGATCTCATATTTTTAAGTGATAATAGGAATTTTTGCCTCCAGGAATGTCTAGACCCTTTGTCCACTCCTGGTCCCCATCATGTACCGCTTGTTCTTCATTTGGAATTTTATGAGTTTAATTCTTACGTAGAAGATTCACTTTCCAAGTTTTGTTTTAAAAATTACGATGTTAATGCTGTTAATGCGGCAATTGAGTCTATTGATTGGGATTCGCTGTTTGCTGTGGTTGAAGTTACCGGTAGTTTTAATATTTTTAAGAATAATTTTAATTGCATTTGTTGTGAACATATTCCGAGTGTAAGAAAAAAGGTTTACAAAATTCCTTGGTTCACAAAAGAGTTGAAAAAACTGAAGAATTTGCGAAACAAGTTTTTCAAAAAATTTAAAAAATCTAGGTCTCCTACTTCCAAGGAATTGTATTTAAAATATTTGAAAGAATTTAAGTCATTGAGCAAAGTTTTGAAGTGGAATTATATAAGCAAATTTGAAGACGATATTAAAGTGAATCCGAAGGCTTTTTGGCGTTATGTGAAGTCAAAGAGATCGTTTTCTAGTATTCCCTCTGCTGTATTTTACATAGATACACAAGCGGTGCAAATGCCAATTCCGCGCTCTGATATTGTTAATAATTTTGCTGAGTTAAAAATTGTCAATACTCAACTTCTTTCTGCTGTGACTGCTTTGCGTGAAGATAATGAGTGCCTACGTCATAAAACTGATTCTCTTCAAGCTGAGGTTAATGACTTGCACTGTAAGCTCAACGAAAATAATTCTTTATTATCTCAATTGCTCACGTAATTCGAAAGTTTTTGTAGTGTAAACAAAAAAAAACTCTGCTACATCAATGCAGCCAGCCTCTGCGTGCGCCCCAACGGTTGCTACTGGCTCTGTCGACGTCGCTGCTATTGCCGACGTATTATCAGCTGGTATTGGTACTGCTGCTCAACAACCGTTGTTGTTGTTGCCTAATGATTCTGCTGTTGTTAACAATGTTTCAACTGTGACGCCAATTTCTAACGCCGTTGCTTTGCAATCTTCTTCGTCTACTTCGTCTCCTGCAGTTGTTGGTAATGATAATGCTGATGCAGATACCACAGGTACTAGTTCAATTCCGAATAATGCTGTAAGCTACAATAATGCTGCCAATGCTAATGATAACATTAGACCCTCCCCCAATTATGGTAATAAAATTAATTCGCTCTTGCTAGCGCCACCTTTAGTTGTTGGGTCGGTCATTAATGGTGACTTAAGTGCTGTTTCTAAAAGGAAGTGGTTGCATATTTCGCCTTTCTCTGCCTCGGTCACATCCGATAAAATAAAATTTCATATTTCTCAACATACTGGCATTGATGTTAACTCCATTGCTTGTTTTCCGTTGGTCAAGATTGGCGTGGATCCCAATTCTCTGCGTTATATTAATTTTAAATTGGGTGTTGAGGAAAGTGTACTACCTAAGCTATTGGTGCCTGACTTATGGCCTTCAAACATTGCCGTGTGTCCTTTTAATTTTCGTTCAAAAAACGACGAGGTCCAACCGATGCCCAATGGCAATCGGTTGGGTCAGATGGTACAAGGAACCGTTTAAACATTTCTATGCAAACCTCGACGCGGGATGTAGCTAATATTCATTCTAACAAGGATCTTAAAATTTATTTTCAAAACGTATCAGGCCTAAGAACCAAGTCTGACTCACTATATACGATGAGTTCAAACTTGGATTTTGACATCTTTGTTATTGTCGAGACTTGGCTAAATGACACTTTTATGGATAGTGAATTTTTCGATAGAATATCGCACAATAGAATATTAGATCTCATATTTTTAAGTGATAATAGGAATTTTTGCCTCCAGGAATGTCTAGACCCTTTGTCCACTCCTGGTCCCCATCATGTACCGCTTGTTCTTCATTTGGAATTTTATGAGTTTAATTCTTACGTAGAAGATTCACTTTCCAAGTTTTGTTTTAAAAATTACGATGTTGATGCTGTTAATGCGGCAATTGAGTCTATTGATTGGGATTCGCTGTTTGCTGTGGTTGAAGTTACCGGTAGTTTTAATATTTTTAAGAATAATTTAAATTGCATTTGTTGTGAACATATTCCGAGTGTAAGAAAAAAGGTTTACAAAATTCCTTGGTTCACAAAAGAGTTGAAAAACTGAAGAATTTGCGAAACAAGTTTTTCAAAAAATTTAAAAAATCTAGGTCTCCTACTTCCAAGGAATTGTATTTAAAATATTTGAAAGAATTTAAGTCATTGAGCAAAGTTTTGAAGCGGAATTATATAAGCAAATTTGAAGACGATATTAAAGTGAATCCGAAGGCTTTTTGGCGTTATGTGAAGTCAAAGAGATCGTTTTCTAGTATTCCCTCTGCTGTATTTTACATAGATACACAAGCGGATTCGGCTTTAGATGCTGCAAATCTTTTTTGCAGATTTTTTCAGCTCGAATTTCGAGGCTGACCCTGTCTTGAGTAGTGGTGGTTTTTTTAGTGCCTTGGCTGCTAGTGGTTTTTCACTAAACTTTGGGGCTCTTGAACTCTCGTTAGATGATATTGAACTCGGCATTCGTCAAATCAAAATGTCGTCACAGACTGATGTCGATGGGTTGTCGTCTCACCTTTTTAAAAACTGCGCAGCTCCCGCCTACCCGATCTGGCTGCTTTTCAATAAATCCCTTGAGCACGGCGTCTTCATTGATGCATGGAAAATCTCCTTTATCATTCCAGTTTTTAAATCGGGCAATAAAAATGATATTTCCAATTATCGCCCTATTTCTAAAATTTCCACTGTCTCAAAACTTTTTGAATGCATAGTGAAAAATAAAATTCTTTTCTCCATTCATCGTCTCATCTCTGTTGATCAGCATGGATTCATGTCTGGGAGATCAACCATTTCTAATTTAGCAGTTTTCTCCGAATACTGCATTAAAGCCTTTAGTAACCGCGCCCAAGTTGACACAGTGTACAGTGATTTTTCGAAAGCGTTTGATAAAGTTAACCATCGTATTTTGTTATCAAAGTTACAAAGTTTTGGTTTTCATTCAAATTTTGTAAATTGGATTAAATCGTATCTTTCTAATAGATCATGTGAAGTTGTAGTTGATGGGGTGTCCTCGTATTCTTTTATTGCCTCCTCTGGGGTTCCTCAGGGTAGTATATTGGGTCCGATTCTTTTTGTGATGTTCATCAATGATATTACTACTTGTTTTAAATATTCTAAATTTCTCTTGTATGCTGATGACATGAAGATTTTTAGCAAAATAACGTGTTCCTCTGACTCGATGAAACTTCAGAGTGATCTTGACAATGTTGTAGCTTGGTGTCAGAAAAATATGCTTCCCTTAAATATTAAAAAATGCTCCCATGTCTCCTATTCCAAGTCCCGTACTCTTATCCCTACCTCATATTTTATTGGTGGCTCACAACTAGACATTGTTTCTAAAATCACTGATCTTGGGGTGGTCTTTGATTCCAAGTTTACTTTTCATAGCCATCTTAACTATACCATAGCTAAGTCCTACTCTATGCTGGCTTTTGTCAGACGTTTCAGTTCAGATTTCTCCGATCCGTATACTTTGAAGACTCTCTTTACTTCACTGGTACGCTCGAAACTTTAATATGCTGCTTTTGGCGTCCGTATTATTCCTGTCATATTAGTCGATTTGAGAGAGTTCAGAAAATCTTTATTAAGTATGCTCTGCGACCCCTTCATTTTGAACTTCCAGTTCCCGCTTATGAGTCTAGATGTTTGCTTATCGGTCTTAAGACTCTAAATTGTAGGAGAACCTTCTTATCTCTAACTTTCATTTTTAATATGATATCTGGGGTGGTGGGCTGCCCCTTTTTACTTGAACGTATTTTCTTTGTTATTCCTAATATTTGTTTAAGGAATCATGCCACATTTTATGTGGGGCTGGCGAGGACTAATTATGCTGCCAATGCTCCTGTTGTCAGAGCTCTTAAAGAGTTTAATTTGCTTCCGAAATCTTCAGTTTTGGATTTCTCCTTTTGTGAAAATAGGTTTAAAATGCTACTTAATGACCAGTTAAGTTAGTTGGTATTTGCCTACATTTGTAATTAATTTGTAAGAAATGTAACAATTTCAAGATTAAAAAATATATATCTAATATCTAATATTGCAGCCAATATCATGTTCAAGTCTGTGCTGGTAACTGTCTGCGATGTTTCGTTTTTCTCTTCAATTTTTGTTGCTTCCTCGCCATTAAGATGAAAGACATACTCTTCCACGTTAATTCCCTCTAATTCCATTGCCTCTCGTAGTCGTGCCTGAAGTTCGAGTTTATTGCCGGTTGTATTCAATTCAGGGCTGTCCAACTCCTTCAGTTGCTGGATCTTCAATTCACTGAACTTTGCCATGTCCTTATTGTCCTCTGGAATTTATTCAAGAATTCCTCTTCTGACACCAATTGTAACGAATTTACTGCAATTCCCCTTATTTGCAATCTTCTGCTAACATTCGTATCCCTAAACTGTTGAATAAATAACTCCAATATTGAATAATGGAAAAATGGCCTTTATTAAAGTACTTCACAATAACACTTATACTTTGCTACTCGCTGGCTTAATAACCAAACTGATTGATAACTCAAATTAAACTCTACTATTGGCCGCCGGATCGCGTGCTTAATCGAAATCTCAAATCAAACTGAATTACTTCTTACTCGCCTGCCCCGCTTTTATAGTTTACGCTGCATACTTCTAGGCTCTTCGATTTCCAGAAGTTACTAGTTAGTTTCGGCTACAAAATCGCCAGCCACAACTACGTGCACAATTTATTGCTCTCTCTTGTGAAAACTCAGATAAGATATATGCATGTGTATACGCGTATACGTACATATGTGTAGACGCAATTATTTATTCGTTTATGTAGATACATAATGAGTGAATTATTGATGTGAATGTTTACAGTCTCTCGCGCATACATAGGCGTATAAGTAAATGCATCTGTGTGTGACATCTTTCGGCTGCCTTATATATGTGTATACATGATTTGATTATTGACGTAAATACTGCTTATCGTGGCCTTAGCATCGCCTTAGTGATGGGATAACTTAGTGATGGTAATATCCGTGACACTATAAAGAATGCTTCGAAGAAAAATTAGGGAAATCGGCGAAGGACCACGCCCATTTTTATATAAAAGATTTTTGATAAGGTCGGGGACGAATAAAATAAGCTATATCTTTGCAAAAAAGAGCGTTATATCAATGGTGTTTCATTTTCCAAGTGAAACTATAACAAGCAAAAGGAAAACATTTTAATTTCTAAAAATGGGGGTGGCACCGCCCCTTTTATGACCAAACATTTTTCTATGTATCGGGAGCCACAACTCGAAGAAAAATTAAAGGGTCGTAATGAGATCAGGTATACATATATATTTCTAGGAAAAGTGGACGGGATCGGTTAAAAACCACGCCCACTTTTATATAATAGGTGTTTAAAAGGGTTGTAGAATAGAAAAATAACCTATATCTTAGCGAAAAGTAATTTTGTTTCAAAGATATTTCACTGATCAAGTTAGATTGTAAGAGGAAAAAGCAAACATTTTTTAATGGGCGGTGCCACGCCCCTATTCCGATCAAGCATTACAAAATATTCCTAGAGCCTCAAAAAAACCCTCGTAACGAAATTCGAAAAAGTAATTTATCTGAAATGAGCTGTACAATTCAAACTCACGCTGAGTATATAATATTCGGTTACCCCCAAACTAAGCCACCCTTACTTGTTTTTGTTTAACTTAATTAGCTGAATTAGCTCTACCAAAATAACAAAACAAATGTATTTATTGATATTGTAGCGAAATGCAATTACGCATTTTGGTATCTTTTTTCAAAACAAAATTTCTTTGCAATTGTTTGTTTATTTATAAGCACGTGGACGAATCCCAAATAAGGTCCAACACAAACCGGAAATCAAAAGTGGTCAGACTTTATTTCTATCACTTGGGATTAAACGTCAAATATGTGTATGATATTGAAATCAATTATGTTATTCTTTCCCCTCTTCCTGGACAGAGAAACATGATTTCAAGGAATTCGGTTTTGCAAATTTGGATGTTTTACTAATAAAATATAACGTCCTTTTGCTAGTCTAGTCTTTTATTATGCCTTTCATGAAAATGAAATGGTATATTAACTTCGTCACGAATCTCAAAATTGTAAGTCCTTAAAGGAAAATAGGTAGATGGGCGATTCTCCGCGAGCTCTCATATTTACTAACCCAAAATTTTGGAAAAAAAAAATTCGATTTTCAAATATTTTCAACCATTTGTCTATGAGTTCTTATAGCTAAAAACATTCCCAAAGTGGAAGAGCTACAGCTATTAATTTCTGTTCTTGATACTGAAACCTGCCACGGTTGTGACATTTTGACAATAAATTGCTCATTAAAAAAAGCTAGTATGACTCGCAGGATTTTCCGTAAAATTTTAAGGTTATGTCAGCAAACTTTAAAGAAAAATGGTACAATAGACGGTACTTAACTTAAAACTACAAAGATACAAGTGCTACGGTTGCGACACGTTTTTTTGGTACGTACCGTTTTTCCAGTTATTCAGTGTTTAAAAATGGATATTAGTTATTTGAAGACTGCAAACATTAACATGGAAATATGCGGGGACACTTGCTGATCAAAATTCACACTCACATGTCACAAACCAGTGTGCAATAAAGCAGTACCAACCTAACGATTTGAATAACATTTTTTACTCATAAACTCATGAACACTTTTCAAAATCAAATTACAAAGCGAAAACAGAAATGTTATCAAAAAAACAACATTTTATATTGCAGATTAAGTCAAGTATTTAATGTAGTGACAGTTTATTACTCGTGTAATTAAAGATTAAAACAGTTACCACCTAAAATGTTATGAAAAATGTGGTTGTGGGCATGCCACGGTTGTGACATTTGTAGGGTGTTATGAACTATAACTTCATAAAACTGATGACCAGTCAACAAAATTCAAGATGAAACTTTAAAATAAACATAATTTTAACCCAAATACATAATTTAATTCATAGAAAATGCTTTAATATATGTCAAATTTCGAAAAGACACACAACTGTAAGCTCGCGGAGAATCACCCAGATAGACCGACCCACCATTAAGTATAGCGAAATTATCAGGATGAAGAGCTGAGTTGATTTAGCCATGTCCGCCTGTCCGTCTGTCTGTTTGTATACAAACTGGTCCCTCAATTTTTGAGATATCTTCATAAAATTTGCAGAGCGGGTATATTTAGGTGTCCGATTAGACATTTGTCGGAACCGGCCGGATCGGACCACTATATATATAAAAATCAAATTCTGTGTGTTACTTATGGAAACGTATTTCCCACACTTCAATCACCACCAAATTTTGTCAACAAGAAGGTTTTAGGCTAAAAATAATTTCGATATATACAAGGGGCGTGGTACCTCCCATACAAATGGAATCTTTGGTACTGCATAACCCAGAGGGTATACATTCCAGAACATTGAAATTAAGTAAGGAGTTATATGATGTCAATCCCTAACACCACCAAAAAAATGTGGAATTGGGAAAAAGGGGGCGTGGCACCTCCTATACAAATGGAATATATCATACTGCATATCTCGGGATGTAGTAATGGTAGGATAATGAAAATTGGTAAGGAGCTATATGACGTTAAGTCCTAACACCTCCAGTAAAATTTGGAATAGGGGAAAAAGGGGCGTGGCACCTTACCTACAAATGGGATTTTTTAGAAATATGGCTGCAATACAAAGTTTGGTTATTTTAACACCTCAAGTTTGACTGCATTGATGAGTTTGGCTGTTATTCCTATTGGACGTTTAGTAATCTGCCACCGTTAAAAAAATTTTTTAGCTTCAGTCTATCTACATCTTCTATAAAAATCAAATTCTGTGTGTGTGTTCCCTATGGAAACGTATTTCCCACACTTCAATCATCACCAAATTTTGGCTATAGGTTCCTTCGATCAAAACGAAGGTTTTTCATATTTCAGAATAAAGGATTTTAAATTTAAGTTTTTTTTTTGGCTATGCGAACGAGCAATCTTAGCTCCCAAAAATGATCATGTTAACAAAATCAATGATCGCATCCAATACCAAATTCCTGGTGAAGTGGCGAAATATAAATCGATCGACACAATTACAGATGATGATCAAATTGTGAATTATCCAATTGAATTTCTAAACTCTTTAGAACCACATGGAATGCCTGCGCATATATTAACTTTGAAAATTGGCTCACCAATCATGCTTCTTCGGAATTCAGACCCACCAAAATTGTGCAATGGAGCCAGACTTTGCGTTAAGAAATTAATGCCGAATGTAATCGAAGCAACAATTATCAGCGGTAAAAGCGAAGGTGAAGATGTGGTCCTTCCACGGATCCCACTGATTCATACAGATTTGCCATTCAATTTTAAGCTCTTACAGCTTCCTGTACGCCTTGCTTTTGCAGTTACAATGAACAAAGCACAAGGACAATCGTTTACTGTTGCAGGAGTAAATTTAGAGAGTCCGTGCTTTTCCCATGGCCAGCTATATGTTGCTTGCTCTAGAGTTGGAACGCCAAAAAATTTGTTTATCTTTGCACCAAACGAAAAAACCAGAAATACTGTGTACCCTCATGCATTAGAATAAGATACAATAATAAAATGTTTTAACAGAAAACGTCCCCAAATATGCGTACAAAATTCAATTCAATTTACAGAACAATAAACTAAATTATAAACAAACAAAACAGAAAAAATAACGCAACATTCATTTGATCTCGGGCGTTACAACGTACCCCGGGTAAAGCTAGTAGCATATGTCTATCCCCCATATAACCGATTTTTCAGAAACGAGATTTTTGTCATATCTTCCTTAATTTATCATATTGAAGCCTTAAACTTCATCACATGCTTTCGCATATTGCACATATTATTGTCTGAAAAAAAAAAAACGATGAGATCTGTCGTATATATGTGGATTTGTTTAATACGCGGTTTGGTTTAATGTAGTTCATATATCTTTATTAAAGATTTAGGTATATATTACATATAACATATAACACGTATTTGTATAAGTATAACTTTATGAGCTGCGTTCTGGTTGGTGCCAAAGTGTCAACTGTTCGTTCGTTCGTTTGCTGTCTTCTCATAACGTGGTCATCGTCAGTCGCTCTTTCGTCCTCCCATCTCTCCAATTATCTTGTCCGTCTCTTTTCGTTACAGGGTTGCATTCCTTTACGTTGCTGTCACTGTGTTTAAGCTGCGTCCACTTGTTCTACGTCCGTCTGTCACTCCCACATTCGACCCTCCTGACTTAGGGTTCGACCCGAATCCTGGACGCCAAGGCTTGAGATATTCTGCCACTGTGGAGGTAGAATTAGGTCCCTCCACTTCGTCTAGCTTTTCCACTCTGTAACGGCCGTGTGGCAGCTTTTCAACGATTTTATACGGTCCAAAGTATTTCTGTTTCAATTTTAAATTCGTACCAAATTGAGTGCGATTTACAGCCACTACGTCATTGATTTCGTAATCTACATTCTCCTTGCGTTTCCGATTGTAATTCCGACGGTTTTCTTCTTGAATTGCTGAAATACCCTGCTTGGCCAATCTTCGAGCTTCATTGCGATCGGCTTCTACCGACTCAATTGCTTCATTCTCCATGATTTCGTCTAACGGTGGCGATTCCGACAACCTCATGTCACATCCTGTCAATAGTTTAAACGGAGCTACTTTCGTACTTCTCGGAGCAGAATTGTTTATGAACTGCTGAACTTTCCCAATATGTTTGTACCAATGTTCGGGATTATCCTGCGACAGCTTTGCTAACATGGGTATGATGATTTTGTGTATCCTTTCGACCTGTCCGTTTCCTCTCGGTACTCCGGTTGTGATTAGCACGTGTTGTATTTGGTTTTTCTTGCAATAATCCTCGAAGGCGTTCGATGTAAAGGCGGAACCCCTATCGGTAACGATTCTTCTGGGATTTCCAAACGTAGCTTCCTGCTTCGTTAATCGGTCAATCACTGCATCAGCACCCGTGTCTTTTGTGGGGTAGAGCCACACAAACTTCGAAAATGCATCAACAACAAAGAGGATGTAGTTATATTGTTTCCGAGTAGCCGCGAGTGGACCAACGTGGTCTATATGGAAAGTCAACAAAGGTTTATCTGCCTTCTCTATGGGTACTAAAAACCCATCCTTTTTGCCCGATTTGGCATTAACTACTATACAAGCTATACAGCTGTTAACAATTTCTGCGACCTTTGTCTCTATGCTAGATATATAAAAGTTCTTTTCAATGCAGTCTTTGGTCTTCTTAACAGAGAAGTGTCCTTGACGATGCGCCATCTCAATTAATTCTCTCTCCATCTGCGTAGGTACCACAATTAGCTGTCGAGCCGAATCTTTGTAAAGAACATCATTGTATATATAAAAATCTTCGTAGTTGTTCGCCTCCAAAATCTTACGTACTGCCTTCGTCCAAGGGTCCTTCATTTGTGCCTCTCTAAGTCGATGTCGCAACGATTCTTCTATAACCATACATTGCACTCTACTGAGCGCATCTACATGCCTCATTTGCGCTCCTCGTCGGTGTTCGATCACGTAATCGTACTCTTGGAGGTACATAGCCCATCGTGCCACCCTCAGCGGAACGTCCTTTTTCTGTAACGTCATTGTGAATGCGTTGCAGTCACTGATTAGCTTAAATCTTGACCCCAATACATATACGCGCCATTTTTTAAGCGCATGGACTATGGCGAGTACCTCCAATTCATAGGAATGATACTTTTGTTCGGCGGCTGACGTCTTGCGGCTCATGAACTGTACCGGATGTAGTTGCTGGTCTTCGGAGTTCTTTTGGAGAAGAATGGCTCCGTATCCATACATAGAAGCATCGGTGTGGATTTCGGTAATTGCCTTGGGATTAAACATCGTGAGAACTGGTGCTTGGATCAGGGCTGTTTTCAACTGTTTAAAAGATTCTAAGGCTTTGTCGCATATTTTAAACTCTTCGGTTTTCTTCAGCATGTCTGACAACGGTTTCGCAATCAAGGCATAGTTTTTGATGAAACGGCGAAAGTAAGACATTAAGCCTAAAAATCTTTGTAGTGATTTTTTCGTCTGGCGTAAAGGAAAATTATCTATAGCTTTGGTCTTGTCGGTGCTAGGTCTAATCGTACCGTTCTCGATTATATACCCAAGGAATTGTATCCTTTTTGCCAGGAACTGGCATTTTCCCCAATTAACCCTCAAGCCCTTGTCGCTCGCTAGCTTCAATACCTTCCTCAATTTCTCTACAGCTTCTTCCTCAGTCTTAGCCGGGATCACCAAATCATCCATATAGGCAACTACTGTCCCATCCCTAATATAATCATTCAAAATTGCATGAATGTAGCGACAAAATATTGCTGGTGAATTACCGATACCAAAAGGTACATACTGAAATTCATACTGGCCACTATGAGTTACGAACGCTGTATATTTGCGGGAATTTTCATCCACTGGTACATGGAAAAAACCATTTGCCAAATCTAAAGTCGTGTATACATTCGCTTCTCTAAGCCTCTCTAGTGCGTCATCGATTAAAGTCATAGGGAAGTTATCGCGTATAATTTTCGAATTCAACTTACGATAGTCGCATCAAAGTCGTTTTGTGCCGTTCTTCTTTGACACGAGTACCACAGGTGAGGCATAGCTCGAAGAGCTTGGGCGTATTATGCCTTCATCCAGCCACTGTTCTACCTGTTTTTCTATAATTTTTTGTTCTTCGTATGACACCCTTCGCGGCGGTTGATAGACAGGAACTTCGTCAGTAAGGATGATTTTCATGTTCACTGGAGGGCTATTATCTTTCTTTGGCTTGTACTCTTCTATCATTTGCCTTACCACGCTAGCCAATTCCTTATTAAGGTGAGCTAAATCATAATCTGTTTCTTCCCCGATAACATTAAAACATGAGTTTGAAAAAATATTTGCCATCGGATCGTCGCCTTTTGGCACAACAGCTTTTGCTACATCTTCATTATCGACGTTACTCGACGCTACAGTTCTATCTCTAAATTCAATGTTATCGTCTCTTACTGGGCTTTTATCTATTAGTACCTTTATTTCAAAACTACCCCTAGTCGATATTCTGGATGCACCAATACCAAACAGTTGCCGTCTTTCTGGAACCAGTTGAATAGATTTATCCAACTTGTTAAATATGTCGCATCGCATTAAACATAAACTACAGCCTGTATCGATTAGAGCCCATACGTCCATGTTGCAAACATTTACCTTTTTAAGTTTTAAGTTAGTTTTTGGTGCTTCACCAATTGAATTAACGTGACCCTGTTCGCGCTTTGTGCCCGTACCCTGTTGATGTTCACGCTTTGTGCCTATACCCTGTTGTGTTTTGCATTCAAAAGACCTATGTCCAATTTGTTGGCATTTGAAACATTTAAATTCTCTATGTCTGCAATCTTTCGCTAAATGCGAAAATTCGCCACATTTAAAACATCTCTTTTCGATTTTTGTTGGCAAAGTAGAATTTATGTTTTCTTGTTTGGGTCTATTATATGGCTCGACCTTCTTAAAATTATCCAGTCGTGATTCCTGCTTAATCTTTTCGTAAATGACTATTTGCTCATTTAGCTCACTTATGGTTTTCGCCTGATAAAGTACAGCCTTACTGAATTTAGAACCAGGAATACCATCAATAAAGTATTCCAATAAACTTTCTTCATCTAATCGAACCGATTTGCCTATCTCCATTAACGCATACAGATACTCGCGATATGATTCGCCCTGCTTCTTGTGTCTTTTCGCTAATATTTTGCGAACATCAGCTGAGGACAGCTTACTACCAAACTCTTTACTGAGACACAGTTTCAAGGAACTCCAATCCCGTAACCCAGTTTGACTACTTACGAAAAGTTTAGCAGCACCACGTAATAATTGTTTTGCATATATAAATTTGTGAACTTCGTTCCAGTTTACGATTTCGGCATTCTCTTCTATTTGCTCAATCCACTTCTTTATGTCGGATGTGTCGGAGCTGTCGAAAGTTGACAGACTTTCCTGAATATCTTTAAAAGTGAAGTGCGCAGTACTTGCCGGCGCAGGCGATGGTCGGGAATCACCATCTTCATCTTCGTCGTCCCCATCATCAATCAGGCCTAAATGTTGGAGTAGCCTTTCCCTAAGTTCGTGTTTGCGTCCAACCACTCCTAACCCTAGTTCTCTTAATCTTTCTTTTAGAGTCACTACTGTAATTTTTAGGACTGCGTCCGCGTCTATGGCCCCTATGTCCATTTTGCTGTACTTCTAATATAAACTTATCGATTATGTTACTTTTAAGCCTTAAATATGAATGTATTGATTTAAAAGTGTTTCTTGCAGGCGTATGATTATAGTAGTTTTCTATTGTTGAATGTGATTACAGATTAAAGTAATTTCGCTCTGCTACCATCGACAGTCTTTTCAAACATATAAAACGATATATAAGCAACGTACAATGTCGTGAATAAAATTTAAATGATCGACAAATTACACATAAATGAACATACGTAAGTAATTTAATTACACCTGAGATCTTATACAGTTTAAATCGTATTTTATGAAGCAAAATTAATCAATTCGAACATCAATTAAAGCATAGACATCTTTTGATAACACATTTCTAATTAGAAATTACATTCGACAGTTGTTCGTTTTTTATTTTATGCTTCTAATTGGTATGCTTATATGCAATTGTTTATTGGCGTACCAACTTCAGTTAGATTTTACGGCTTCAATTTCGCATTACATCTGCACATACATACATATGTGCATAAGAACCAAAAGGTTTTACTCTCAAAACATTCACGCCAGATAAATACACATAAATAATCGGATCCCAATTATATTTGCAGCATATTACTGCTTTAGTTACACTGTCAACTTCTAATTAGAATTGTCTTTTTCGACTTCCAACACTGCACTATCTTCTTTACAAATTTCTCTAAACTTCTATACTGAGCTTTTATTTTGCTTCTCAATATAATCTCTTTATTCTTCTTTCTATTTAACTTCTTTACCTTCTTATCGCGTTCTTTCTACCTTAAATCACCTTCGTCTTTCCTTCACTTGAGGAATTTTCGTCTTCTTCTTATTCGACTCAACTTTAACTTCTCGTTTGTTTCGCTTCGCCTTATTGCTGCTTGCTTCCAACTCTCCTAACTGGTATACAACTGCTGCTGCCGCTAACGTATGTATGAGATTGTTCTCTGCTTCTACCAACTTCGCTGTTGAAATGAACGTTTTAGTCGCAATGGTGGTGGGTTTGTCTACGCTGCCGTCTACGATTGAGCTATGTTCATAACAACTTGTATGATGACGAAGTTGCTGCTGTGATCGCTCCGCTCGTGCCAAATTAACATATGTATTTGTACGCTCGCTTCATGACAAAATTCGTATGTACACCAATAAAGTTTGCTCGTAACAACTTGTATGATGACGTCGTTGCTACAGCAGTTGTGCCGTTCGAATTATATGCGTTAGCTTTTGTAGCTGGTATACCAATAATTTTTGAGTGACAACTTGTATGATGACGAAGTTGCTGCTCTGTTCTGTTGTTTGAGTTCGTCGTTGCTAAAGCAGAACTGCGTTTTTGTTGACGCCGCTGAGGTTCTGATCTGCTGGCGTTCATGCGGTTATTATACGTAACTGTGCTTGCATACCTCCGTTGATTTTATGTGTTCTTACATATACATATATTTCGATGTATGTGGGCATATATGTAACGGTGAAAAAAATCGTGTCACCTTTGGTCACAAATGCGTATTGTTGTTGGTGCAACTAACGCAAATGTCACATTTCTCCGGATTTTATGAATTTGGTTACCTTAAATTGGTTATGCAACCGCAAATTTTCTTTGCTTTAGCTCAACTCTGCCGACTTCAAACGCAGACGTCCCTCTTCTTGATTGTTGCAGTTTTGTCTATTTCGCACGCAGTCACTACTTTTCCGCTTGCCTTAGCTCTGTTTGCCTGAGACGCAGATGATTTTTTCTTCGGTTGGCTTATTCCGGTTGAGCCCCCAAAATGTGGATTTGTTTAATACGCGGTTTGGTTTAATGTAGTTCATATATCTTTATTAAAGATTTAGGTATATATTACATATAACATATAACACGTATTTGTATAAGTATAATTTTATGAGCTGCGTTCTGGTTGGTGCCAAAGTGTCAACTGTTCGTTCGTTCGTTTGCTGTCTTCTCATAACGTGGTCATCGTCAGACGCTCTTTCGTCCTCCCATCTCTCCAATTATCTTGTCCGTCTCTTTTCTTTACAGGTAGAGTTGGGTCGTTTCGTTCTGAACTTGTTCAATTGACCGGGTCTCTCAACTGAACAAGTGAACTAGATCTTCGATTTCGGTTCTTTTTGTTCTTTTAGTTCATTTGTCTTTTAGTCCGTTTTATCTAATATTATTCTTTCTCTCTTCTCGTTCGCGAACATTGTAAATTGACACATACATACGCAGAAATTCTGAGCACGAATGTCGATGAGGCCACTTACACTAAAGATATGTGTGGTCATCTTTGTGTGTGGCACTGCTACAACAATATATGTATGGACTATTTATGAAAAACACGCTTTGTAAGAAACTAATTTTTACATTTATTAAACTTAAAAAGTTCATATTTACAATTTGTGTCTGTACTCTTTCAATTTCCTGGACCTTCCGAAATTTGTAACTTTTTTTGAAGTTAATTATTCTTATATATTAACTTATTTATTCATTACTCATTTAAATATACCTACACAAAGCATTGCTGCATACACACCCTCATCTATACTTGTTGGCTTTTTTCGCGGGTGCGAGGAGCAGTGATCAAATTTGCTTGAAAAAAAAGAACAGATGAACAAAAAGAACAACTTGTTCGTTCATCAGAAAAAGAACTAAAGATTCGAATCTCTGAAATGAACGAAAAAGCACAACTCTAGTTACAGGGTTGCATTCCTTTACGTTGCTGTCACTGTGTTTAAGCTGCGTCCACTTCTTGTTCTACGTCCGTCTGTCACTCCCACATATATAGCATATTTTGAACACTAGGGGAGTGTCTGAATGCGAATAGGGAATTACACTCACGCAGGGTACGTATTACGATATGTTGGTACAACTTCCTTTCTATTAATTCAGATTTTAATTAACAATAATGGCTTATGAACTAATAAGGAAGATGTAACAAATTATATTTCGAGTAAATCAAACTTCAATGATGAAATTTAAAACTATACAACTATCGACTTGAAATGTTCGAATTCATGAATAAGTAGCACTTTATGCAAATTAGAAAATATGAACGATGATTAATGTTGCCAAGATAAAGGATTTCTGTTATAGAAAAACTCGTTGTTCTTTACAAATACTAGAAGCTTTCAACGACCCACCTTACAAGACCAGCAGCAGCCGCTTGGTTTTTATTCGCTGCATTATCTTCATATCTGCGTAAAGCTCATACAGGGCATCATTTTACGAAACTCCGTCGGTATCACTGACAGGACCATAAATCTTTCAGAGATATTTCCTCTCTAACACTCCAAGAGCCATCTCATCTTTTTTCGGCACCGTATTAGTATGGCTCGAAATCATGGATGATGAGCTCTTAGAGCGTGATTTTTGTGCGTCTAGGGAGGACTTTACTTTTCAATTGCATACTCATTCCAAAGTAGCAGTTGTTGCCAAGAGTTTTTCTCCGTTTTGATTTCTAAGCTAACATTGTTTTTTCTGTTAACGCAGGTTCCTGAATACACGAAATCCGTCGCAGTGACGTGGCTTTTAGGGCCCTAATTCATTTCTTTCTTGGATGATAGCAAGTACTTCGTCTTGTCCTCATTTACCACAAGACCCACTGTTTTTTGCCTCGTTATCTGATCCACAGAAGGCAAAACTCACAATATAAAGAGCATACGCCAGTAACTGTGCGCTATTTATAATAGACTATGCCTTCACGGTGTGATCAATTGGCGCAAGTTGGCAGAACGAAGAAGCTACTGGCGCGCCTTGTTGGATTGACATTATCGTTCAAACGGCTAGGCGTCAATTCAGTAGGTAAGTACCATCATGGTTTAGGTTGTGACGGACTTTTCCTTGCGCCGGGGTATGCTCAGTCCGCCCAGGATCCCTGTGGAATTAGAGAAGAATCCCTATCGTCTCCTTTTAAAGAGAAAGATCCCGTTTGTTGTTAAAAAAAAAAAACGTTATAAACTCTTTATTCCAAAATATCCAAACTACCCTTAAAGCTATGGCGACGGAGGTGGGAAACCACCGTCGGTTCTACGCCGATGGGGTTGGGAAAACGCCACCGGGACTACGCTTAAACTAAAAATCTCAGACTACTTCGTAAAGAAAGCGGAGGTGGAGAACCACCACTTCCTCCCAGTCGGTGGAGTTGGTAAAACCCCCACCGAGTATATAGCTTAAGAATACCCTGCCCTTCCTGAAGGTTGCGGAGGTGGAAAAACCACCACAATCCCTCTAACGATGGGGTTGGAAAAACCCCCAAAGTTGCTAAAATAAAGAACTCGTGAGATAGAAAAATCCCAGGAGTCCCATTCACCGCTAAACAAGGCGTTAGCAGGCTACTATACCTAGCTGGCTACTGCCTCAATTCGCGAAATTTGTCGCCCTTTTATACTTGTCCACGCGCAGGTGGACAGTTATCCTGCAACAATAAATTTTACTTATTATATGTATTTACTTAAGGTATCTTACATTAACTGTATTATTCTACCCATATATCGCATTATAAGTATTTATCTCTAAATTGCGTATGTAAAAATGCCTCTTGTACTGCCCCCCCTAACATGTGAGTTCGTTGGTACGCATCTCCAGTTAGCTAGCATAGTTACTTTTTATTTCCCTCTGCTGCCTGCTTATTGGGTCTTGTTGTTGTCGACGAGTTGGTTGCCCTTCGTAGGTAACTTGTGTCTAGTACCCACGCTGTGTTGTTGGTATGCTAACGTGACGTCTTCCTAGTACATTGCATTTTTTCGTTTCCTCTTTGTGCGATGTCCTACCTGACGGTTCGCTTCAATGCATATTTTGTTATTGTACAGATGAGCCAACCATATAGTTGAACCATGTACATATGCTTTATCCATGATGCATTATGTGCTTTATTAATAATTTTGTTCAGTGTTGCCAGGAACACATATTCATTGGAGGTAACATGGAGCTAGAAAAAGCCACTTTTTGGCTCGTACATTGTCCAGGATTTTTTTTATGTGTACTAACTTGCCTTTCATAAATTTATTGAATTTAAATTTTTAAACCCAAATATACAAAAACATTACCGACTTACAACTTAACGAGCTGAATACAAATACCGCTAGTGTAATGGAGGTCTAAGCAATTTCGGAAAAGTGAGTGGAGCCACCCGCCTCTCACGTTGGGCTATTTCGGGAGGATCATTTCGGGGGATCATTTAGAGACTGGTTAAGGATCGTATCGGAACTTTATATACGAGCCGAACCCGAGCGCATCTTGCGCAACTAATTGAAAAGTCTCTTATCAAATATCAACAGAAAACAGCTGTTCTATCAATCAAATAAAACTTACAGCTTGCTATGCCATCTAGCGTATGATAGCAACTGCCGGTAATGCAGTGCAAATATATAAATGGATTTCTTTGTGTGCTCGCAATCGTTTATTTTTAACAAATTGTTTTAATAAAATATAGCTAAACAAAAGCACGACCAAAATTGCCCAAAGCTCGCTAATAGCCCGAATCTCCATCTTTACAACCAAAACTTTATTTATAGATTTGGATTCCAAATAAGAGCGAAAAAGGAACCCGCACATAAAAACAACAATTTTCAGAATAATTTAAGAGTTATGTATGTCAAAACCTTTTCGTGATTGCATTCGAAAAATGTTGTGGCTATTTCAAGGTGCTTTTAGGGTTACTAAGGAACCGTTTCGGGATTGGATAATGATCTTTTCATGTATATTTAGAACTGTTTCGGGAAAATATTCGAAATTTCTAAGTTATCTCCGGATAATTTTTTGATTGTTCTCACGATCGAGAATGTTTAGGAATCATATCAGAAAAGTTCTGGCACAATTTCGAAATCGTTTTCGAAATAATTTCGGTATTGTTGTCAGAATTTCAGTATTTCAAAACCATCACCGAATCATTATGAGATTGTTTAGGACTATTATGGTAAAATTTATGGATAATTTTTTAAACCTTTCATGAAAATAAACGCCATGAAAATAAACTAGTATATTAAGTTTGGTGCGAAATCGAAAATTGCAAACCCTAAAAAGGAGAAAAGATAATGAATTAAGTCTACCCGTGTGTCTGTATGTTTGAATGCAAACTTACTTACTTAAATGGCGCCTAATCGTTTAAACGGTTACGGCAGTCCAACAAGGCGCGCCAGCCGTCCTTCTCTCCGCCAACGGGCGTCAATTGGTCACACCAAGGGACTTTAAATCGTTTTCCACCTGGTCCTTCCATAGGAGTGGGGGCCGCCCTCTACCTCTGCTTCATAGGCGGGTTCCGATAGAACCACTTTCTTAGCCGGAACGTCATCTTTCATTCGCATAACATGGCCAGCCAACGCGGCCGCTGAATGCAAACTAGTTCCTCAATTTTTAAGATATTTTGTGAGCCAATATATTTTGGTGTCCGACTAGACATCTTTTGTAACCAACTGGATCGGATTATTACAGCATATATTTCCCATACAACCGATTTCTTCCTCATTTTACTAGTATAAGCTTGAAATTTTTATTAGATGCTTATATGTACGACATACTTTGATTTCTGAAAAAGTCGTCAAGGTCAGTCGTATTTCTAAAATATATTTAATATACAACTGATTGTTTAGAGCTTTTGAACTTTAAAATTTCATCATATTATGGTTCAGCTCCCATAAGAAGGTAAGACAGTCCCGTCCTGACTTGCTTCATATAGTTGTCGGGATTATTTCGGAATATTTTCTGAACTATTATTGATCAGTACTTTCTTTGGATTATTTCACGACGCTTTTGACATATTTTCCATTCGGAACTCTTTCAAGATTATTTTCTGAACTGTTTTGTAGGGACTATATATTTTTGTTCTTCGTGCGAAAGGAGTCGCAAAAAAAACACAAAATAATTTAAAAGCTAAAAAAAGTTTATAACTAAAAAAAAAATTGGGAGCTTAATGTCAAAGCAACAAAAAAAGCGCCAAATCTAGCTCCAAAAAAAAACTGACAACACTGTTCATGATATTTGGGTGTCCTACAGGCCAACCTAATAAAAACGCATTGCGTTTGCGTAACGCACGAACATAAGAGACTTTGTGCGCCCGAACCGAAATAAGTAGGTATGCTGGTAAAAGTCTAGTTGAGGGGTCGACTGCTAATACGCTACCGAAAATATCGAGAGAGGTATCAAAAGACGCGTATTAATCTCGACAACAATAATCCGAAGGCGGCAAATAAAAATTTGAAGTTGGCGATTTTAATGTGGTTGTTGTAATGTTGTTGTACCCACAAAAAAAAATAGTGAACATAAGTGTTTGCACGGATATAATTTTGGTCTCCAAACCGGTGTTGGCATTGTAAATGATAACTAAGTCTGATATCTTATCTGTCAAATGCCTGACAGGATGTTCAATATGGCTACTTTTTAGCGTTTTGACAGGGTGTTCAATATGGTGGCGCCTATCTTCAGCAGGTGATAGAAAGAGATACAGAATGAGACAGCGATAGTCAAACACAAATCAGGTGATCCAATCACTTTGGAATTTTGAGGTCTATGCAGAAGATATCACACTTAGTTATCATTCACAATGGGTGTTGGACCCACCCACGGTAAGTTTTTATAAGCGCGGCCGAAGGCCGCCAATGCAGAGAGATATTCTGCGCAAAAATACTATGGATGCCACCCTCGGTTTTGGAGGGACCCGCGGGTCATTTTCGGTTTTTCGTTAATATCTTTTGAACGAGTTAAAATTTTTATTTTATGTTAATTTAGATCTCTTCGGAGGTTATCGCGCCTTACATTTATTTTTATTTTTTTAGTTTTTATTTTCCGCTTAAACTTAATTGTTGATGAGCTGTATTATCTATATATTAATACGCTAACAAAATTTCCATACAATCAATTGACAGGCTGTTTCGCATACTTAGCATACGTAAAATCATATAAAAGTTATATGAATCGATTCGTATAGATCAGCCGCAGTGCATAGATCTATTTTTTTTGACAAATATTACTCTATTTGTTTATAATTAATAGAAAAAGGTTTTGTAAATTCGAACAATTCATACAAAAATCGAAATTAATTTTCGTGCACAAGCGCGCCATCTTTGGGAACAATTATCTAAGTGTTCTAATGCGAATTTCAAAGACCTAAACCTTTATGTATTCCTGCTAAATTGGAAAGCACAAATGTTTCACATACATACAAATATGGTTTCCCATTGTTGCCACTTACCTATAATAGCCTATACCAAAATCCTAAAATAATGTTCCAAAATAATTTGTAGCGTACCAAAAAATCTTAAATAGAATTAATTTTTGGCCGGCCCATTTTTTGTGGCAAATTTCACTTACATGTAAATACATAAGTCTTTATATAACAGATTCTTTGTTTATTTTATTTTAGTTGTTTTCAAAAAAACATGAAGTCACAAATAATGAGTTAACTTTTGTTGAAACTAACTAAATTCATTTATAACAATTAATGGCAAATTTGCCCGAAAATGTTTTTGCATTTGCAGATTTAACCCTCATTTTAAATAAAGTACGTCTTATACTGAACAAAAAACAAAAAAGTTACAAAAATATAACATTAAATTTTTTATATTGTCTTTTATGCTAATTTATTTTATTTCTAATTTTACTTTATTATATATTCTTTTATTTCAACTTGGTTTAATATTATTTAAATGCAACTTGACTTAATCGGAAAATTTCACGTTGTATATTAAACGAAAAAAAAAACATCCCTTGATTTTAGGTGAAAACGGCAACCGGCATCATGGCGGCCGTTTTGCATAGGCAGTATATTACCCAATATATTTATTATTAGGCTAACTTTGTTGGATTATATATCCAGTAATCGGATGCTTAGATCCCATAACCCTAATTTGTTTATGTCGCTTAAAGTTACGAAATCAATTTTATTTTAGTAAATATGTTTGCGTGAATAATTTCAATGTTGTTGTTTGTTTTTCTTTTCTTTCTAATTTATTCTACTTTGTTATATCTTAGTATTATATTGTTCACAGACGATATTTTATGGTAGATATGGTCATATATATTCATGAAATGGAGTGTTTACAAATTTATAACAAATTAATTACGCACATAGATTTCAATGAGAATCCCAACATTAAATATCCGAACATTAGAATCTTCATATTTCCACAATGATCACATTAAACCTGGAAAATAGTCTAAGTGCACTTATTGCGTTTTTATATGGAACTGTATGTTCACTTCACTTCATTTTTTCGCAATATAAGTACTTTATTTTTTTTTCTTTAATTAAACATTTTTTTAGTAAACTCTGCCTTCTTACTCATTACATAATTTTTTTTATATTTTTATTTTATTTTTTATAAAGGTATCCTCTATTCTACTCGAAATTTTTGTTTTGTGTCACACTTGCATATTAGATATGTATTTATACAAAATTAAACGGGTGGCGTGAAAGAGGTTAAATTCCTTTAGCAAATTTCTTCGTTTTTAACTAAAAGTTCATGTTTTTTGAATTATGACACTATTGAAGTAAATGGGCGATATATGTATATGGGTGATATAGGCCTACTGAGGAACCGAGCTCCCAAAACTAACTTCGGTAGCGCGCCAACGTGGACCTTCCGGGTGGTGTGGAAAAACCTATTTTTCAATTCAATTTCAAGTAATTTCACCATAATTCCATGTCAATTTCATTTGATTTTACATAATTTTTATATTTTTGTTTAAGGAACTCCATACCAAATCGTTATAATTACATGTGAAAAGTCTAGAAAATTTAGGAAAATACAATCAAAAAGTACAAAGTCTTAGATCAAATTCAAAATTTTAAAGGTAAAGTTAAGTAAGTGTAAAGTTATTTGGCAACCCTTTTATCACATGAGAAGTACGATCGAATGACAAAGCAAAGAGGAGTAGAAAAGCATCAGCGAAAGCGAACGGACGTCAATTCAGAACACTTAACAATTATTCATTTTTTACAACTAAATCTTTAATGTTTTATTATTTATTATCAAAATGTGTGTGAATGTGAACTTCTGCAAAATTGCAGAAACGCCTACGACGAAGTTACATTAAAAATATCTACGTACAACAGTGTGTGCAAGTGTAATTTTGCAGTCACAACGAGAGACAATTTTCGCAAAGCGCAAACGGCACGCATAGCAAACGGCGCAACGAAGCAATTTTTGGAGTCTCAACGGCGACGGTAAAAAACACAACGTTACATACACACATTGATGCGCAAACCGTACAACGAATAAATTTTGGAGTCTCAACGGCGATGGTAAAACACAACGTTACATATACACGTTGAGACAGCATATATGTAAACGTATACAACATATATGTAAAAACAATTGCCAGACGAAATAGGCAAACGTGCACGAACAAGCAATACTGTTGTCGCAATACTATTAATACCCAAATGTAAAAATGAAATACAACCCTGCACAAATTTGAGTATTCTTATTCGAATTTTCTATTTGATCAAATAATAAAATGTATGTTCAAATCCTCTCAATTTATATGTCAATTTCCAATACTTGCAATTAATCTTTATATACTTACAATACATGTACCAACACATAAATGAAATTCAAATTATACATATGTATCAACTGAAACGAACATTCTATGAAACGAAATGTCCATTCGCGGAAAAATTTCATAGAAGAGAACATCAAATTTCTTTAACACGCACACGGAAATCAAATTGAATAAATTGATCAATAACTTTTTATTTGGTTAGTTTTCTTTGTGGGCATTTTTGTCTAGATTTGTTTAAAGAAATTTGTTCTCTATATCGCGTATTAAAATTTAAATGTTTACGAGATTACAAAAAGGAAAATTACAAAAAGCCAGGAGTCATTGAGTGACAAGTCGCAGTACGATTCATCAAGCGAGATGGAAGAACAGCAAGCTGACCAGTCAGGAGGTGCGGAGAATTTAGCGGGTGCTTCAGTCATTGCCATTGCCAGTGACCAAATCGCATTGTTGGTTTCTAGCATTGCGTCATTGCAAGCATGTGTAGAAGCGCTGCGAAGTGATGCAATTGGTAACAGGCAAGAAATCGGAGTCAGCTTTGTCAACGCTGCAACTCCCGAAACCATGCAGTCCCCAACGCAAACGTCAACGTATATGCAAGCGCAGTCAGCGCAAAATCAGTCACAAATGCCAGCGTATATGCAAGCGCAGTAAGCGCAAAATCAGTCACAAATGCCAGCGTATATGCAAGCGCAGTCAGCGCAAAATCAGTCACAAATGCCAGCGTATATGCAAGCGCAGTCAGCGCAAAATCAGTCACAAATGCCAGCGTATATGCAAGCGCAGTCAGCGCAAAATCAGTCACAAATGCCAGCGTATATGCAAATGCAGTCAGCGCAAAATCAGTCACAAATGCCAGCGTCTATGCAAGCGCAGTCAGCGCAAAATCAATCGCAAATGTCAACGTCAAGTCATGCGCATTTATTATCGCAAAATCAGCCGTCAATACAACAACAAGAAAGAATTCAGCCGACACCATCATCAACATATATGCCGCTAACGCCAACGCAAACGCCTGCCATGAACAGCGCCGCCTTAACTTTCATGGATAATTCTGCCGTCAGGCTATTTCCATTGCCAAATTTCGATGGCAATCCAGAAGATTGGCCTTTGTTTTTGGCCAATTATAATGATACAACAAATGAATTCCATTATAGCAACAGGCAGAACCTAATGCGCCTTCACAAAGCGCTGCAAGGTGCTGCTAAGAGAGCCGTCACGTCGTTGCTTATCTACCCCGAAGATGTTCCACGGGTCATTCAGGAGTTGGAATTCAACTTCGGTCGTCCGGAATTACTAATTAAAACACAACTGCAAAAAGTACAACGATTTCAGCCTATAAACGAGAATCACTTAGATCAAATATTGGATTTCTCGAATCGCGTCAGAAATATTATTGCCTTTTTTAAATCAGCTAGGTGTTCACATCATTTAATGAACCCTACGCTACTCGAATGTTTAGTTGGGAAGTTACCGCCATCCAAGCAGTATGAATGGAGCCAAAGAGCAGCAACTATTGTACCTTTTCCAACAGTGGAAAACTTTGGTGAGTGGTTAAATGAAATAGCTAATGCGGCAGTTACCCACCGACGTGTGCCGTACGTAAGGACGTTTGTCGTACGAAGCACGTTTGACCGAACTCTCAAGCCCGTAGGAATCAATGTGTGCGTCTGTGTACATGTACATAACATATTTGTGTGTGTATTGTTTACAGATAAGCACTGTTGCCATTGATCATTTTGCATGTATGCTTATGGAAAGATCAACTTTTTCCAATTTAATTTTTGATATTGTAAAAGGCCGGAATACATATTAAATAAGTATAAATAGATTAAATATTTATAATCAGCACTTTTACATAATTATTTCGAATTATTTCCACAATTTTTCAAACTTTAATTAGGCGTTTTTGCATAAAATTGCAAACGGTCAAAAATTAGCGCACAAAAGTTTACTAGGCAACTCTGTCTAGTGAGAGAGCGATCAGCTGACACGTTCTTACGGAAAAAATCAAAATTGTTTTGGTTTCTACGTTCCGGGCTACGTACGTACGGGCGTTGCACGTCGGTGAGTTTTCGTTTACATTGCACACTCATAAGATAGGTCGTGTCAGCTGACACGTTTTTTCTACGTACGTTCGTGGGTAACTGCCGCATAAAGTCGTTTCTTTATTGCCAGGAGTGTCAGATGTCTCGATTCGGACTATTCAAGCCAACGTATCGCAGTCAACGTCGACTGCGCAGTCACGCACAGTAACACGTCACAATGGATCTGCTACAAATTCTACACGCAGAGTCCTGTATAATAACGAGGTACAGTCTGAAACGAAAGGTGCATGCATAAAGTGTGGACAGTCACACAAACTAGAAGATTGTCGTCAGTTTCTATCGGGTGATATACCAACAAAATGGAGTTTTGTCAAAAACAACAGATTATGCTTTGGGTGTCTTCGTAAAGGGCATAGTCTGGGTAATTGTCGCCAACGTAAAGAATGTTCATATAATGGTTGTAAACGGATGCATCATAAGTTGTTGCATTTGGATGCATCTCAATTAGCTCCAACCCCTGAAGAAGTGCAACGTGTATTAAATTGTCATGATGATAAACAATCAACGCTTTTTAAGATATTGCCAATAACATTGTCTGGGCCAAACGGAAGTATATCTGTATATGCAATGTTTGATGAGGGTTCATCTATCACTCTTTTAGAAGAGAACGTCTCTAACACATTAGGTCTACGTGGTCAAACCATACCTCTGACTTTGCAATGGTATGGTGAGAGTCAGGTTAAAGAAAATTCTAGAAAGGTTTCAGTCACAATCAAGGGTAGTTATGCCGAATATATTATTAAAAATGTTCACACGGTAAGGTCGCTTAATTTACCAATCCAGTCGTTTGAAAAAGAAAAGTTTGCTCACCTTCAGTCGTTGCCCGTAACAAGCTATTATAATGCCAAACCTGTAGTTTTACGGGGTCTCGACAATAGTTATTTGGGTATTTCCAATAAAACGGTCGATGCAGGACCAAACAAGCCTATCGCAATAGCAACTCAGTTGGGGTGGGTAGTATATGGACCACTCAAGCAAAGCCAAGAAATGCATCCACGCGTGTTGCATGTCCACAAGAAACAGTCATTACAAGAGTTGCATAAACTGGTGAGTGAGTACTACTCAGTTGATAGTTTTGGTGTACGTAGCACTAACATTATATTGGAGTCCGATGACAATCGACGTGCCAGAGTGATTTTAGAAGAAACAACGAAAGAGTTGGATCAAAAATACGAAGTTGGATTGTTGTGGCGCAGTGATCACACAACACTTCCATTTAGTTTTGACATGGCATATCAGCGCTTGAGAAACCTAGAGTTGCGTATGTCAAAAGATAGTAATTTCAACACAAGATATAGAAGCGAAATTGAGAAGTATATTCAAACAGGGTATGCTAGGTTATTGGCGCGATTAGGTTGCACAAACAAGTCCAACCACATGGTATTTGCCACATTTTGGGGTAGTAAATCCACATAAGCCCAACAAGCTTCGAATTGTGTTTGACGCAGCCGCTGCCACATCCAATGTTTCACTTAATTCGGCTTTGCTCAAAGGGCCGGAACATGCACAGTCACTTATCGCCGTAATATACAAATTCCGTCAAGGCTCTGTAGCAGTAGCGGCCGATATACAAGAGATGTTTTCCCAAGTAGCCATAAGGGATGTCGATCAGAACTCACAGCGATTTTTGTGGCGTGATGGGGATTCGTCAGAGCCCGTTCGAGTATACGTAATGCAATCCATGATTTTCGGAGCCGTGTGCTCGCCATGCTGTGCAGAATATATTAAAAATTTAAACGCCAAGAAATATGAGTCTGTTATGCCACGAGGGGCCACCGTCGTTGCTAATAATATGTATGTCGACGATTTGGTAGTCAGTTTTGCGAACTCAGTCGAAGCTGAGGAAGTCGTAAGAGAAGTTATATACATCAACTCAGCAGCAGGTTTCAAATTGCGGAACTTCGTGTCAAATGACAAATCTTTACAAATCAAACTGGGGAGAGAAGGTGACACATCCGTAACATATGTTGATATGGAACATAAATCAGCTGCCGATAAAGTTTTGGGCATGTTTTGGAATACCCTTAACGACACCTTCGAATTCCACGTTAAATTTCACAAAATTTCACGTGATGTACTAAATTGCAAACGACCGCCTACGAAAAGAGAACTTCTCGGTATTGTTATGGCCATTTACGATCCGTTTGGATTTCTCGCAAATATAACAATATACATCAAACTTTTGCAACAGTCACTCTGGAGATATCAAATCGAATGGGATGAGCCACTGCCACAACAACTTAACATTAAATGGACGTCATGGTGGGAGTTTTTCCAAAAGGTATCGAGTTTCTCTGTCCCACGCTGCTATTCTGAAAGATTAATGTCAGCCAATGAGATTCAACTGCATGTGTTTGTCGACGCGAGTTTCAGCGCCTACGCAGCTGTAGCATATTGGCGAATAAAAACAGGTAGCAATGTGGATGTCGTCTTCGTCGCAGCTAAGTCAAGATGCGCTCCTGTAAAGGGTATGACAGTCCCTCGTTTGGAATTACAGGCGGCAGTTCTTGGAGGCCGTTTGCATAAATCCATAATTGAATGCCATGACGTAAACATTGATCGTGTTGTTTTCTGGAGTGATTCCAAAACTGTTTTACTCTGGATTAAGTCCACCACTAGAGAGTATAAACAGTTCGTCGCCAGCAGAATCGCAGAGATTTTGTCCACCACTATGTCGTCTCAATGGAGGTGGTTGTCAACAGCGCTTAATGTAGCAGATGATGCTACTCGAGGTAAACTAGTACCACAGTTTGATCCAAATCACAGATGGCTAAAGGGTCCAGCGTTTCTACAATTGGAAGAAGAAGAATGGCCACAAGAACTAGCAGATTTCGTACCAAATGATTGTGCCGCAGAGGAGAAGAGGACCTGCCTAGTCCTGACATCGCCAAAGGATGAGTATATAATTAATTTTAAAAAATTTTCTTCTTATTTGAAGGTTCTCAGAGTCATGAGCTGGGTACAACGCTTCATTTTCAACGGCAGACACCGGTGCCGACGTATCGGAGAACTCAAAGCCTCAGAAATAGCAGAAGCAGAAAAACACTGTGTCGCCGCGTACAGGAGGAATGTTTCGCCAGCGAATTCGCCGAACTACGCTCAAAACAAAACGTATCTAAGTCCAGTCACATATATGCATTAACGCCTTTCGTCGATGATGATGGTCTTCTAAAGGTTAATGGTAGAATCGACGCAGCATACTGCCTTCCTGTTTCAGCACGTCGCCCCATCATTTTGCCACAACATCACTATTTTACGCGTTTAGTCGTCACATATTTGCATGAGAAATTTCACCATAAAAATGAAAGTCTTACGATAAATGAAGTTCGCCGAAAGTTCTGGGTACCACATATTCGTTCAGTATTGAGTTCCGTCAAGCGATCGTGCCTTATAAGCCAAGCCAATGTCGCCAAGCCAAACACGCCAATTATGGGTCAGCTGCCAGCTGATCGTTTGACGCCTTTCGTCCGTCCGTTTAGCTACGTAGGTGTCGACTATTGTGGTCCATTTCAAATAACAATTGGTCGTCGTCGTGAAAAACGTTGGGTCGCACTTTTCACGTGTTTAACAGTCAGAGCCGTTCATCTGGAGGTGGCAAAAGACCTATCAACAGATGCGTTTTTAATTTGCCTACGAAATTTTGTCAACCGCCGAGGTATACCAATTCGACTACGTAGCGACAATGGGAAAAACTTTATTGGTGCGCAGAAAATGTTAAAAGATGAAGAACGTTTATGGGACTTTACCCAGATTGAGAAAGAATGTGCAAAACGTGGCATCGAATGGATTTTTAATTGTCCTGCACATCCGTCCGCTGGAGGGTGCTGGGAAAGATTGGTCCAGTGTGTGAAACGGCTTTTGCAGAGAGTCTTAAAAGAGGAAGCTCCACGTCTCGAAACCTTTAGAAGCACATTGATTGAGGCCGAAAACATAATTAACAGTCGACCACTCACAGACGTCCCAATTTCACCCACGGATGAAGAGCCCATAACACCAAACCACTTTTTATTTGGTTGCCTAAATTCAACCCAAACGCCGACTAATGACGAAGAAAACGTTTGTTTGAGAAAACAATATCGAATAGCGCAAGCACTAAAAGACCGCCTTTGGAAAAGATGGACCTGCGAATATTTGCCAACATTATTGTGTCGTTCCAAATGGAGGGAACCAGTCGAGCCATTGAAGTGTGGCGATTTAGTAATAATATGCGACGCTAGTCTACCTCGTAGTCAATGGATAAAAGGGCGAATCAAAGAAGTAATAACAGCAAAAGATGGACAAGTGCGATCTGCAGTAGTCAAAACTAGTCACGGTGAGTTACGAAGACCAGCCAGCAAGCTAGCCGCTTTAAACGTTTGTGAATCTCCATAATGATTCACCTGGAGGTGGAATGTTGTCGCAATACTATTAATCCCCAAATGTAAAAATGAAATACAACCCTGCACAAATTTGAGTATTCTTATTCGAATTTTCTATTTGATCAAATAATAAAATGTATGTTCAAATCCTCTCAATTTATATGTCAACTTCCAATACTTGCAATTAATCTTTATATACTTACAATACATGTACCAACACATAAATGAAATTCAAATTATACATATGTATCAACTGAAACGAACATTCTATGAAACGAAATTTCCATTCGCGGAAAAATTTCATAGAAGAGAACATCAAATTTCTTTAACACGCACACGGAAATCAAATTGAATAAATTGATCAATAAATTTTTATTTGGTTAGTTTTCTTTGTGGGCATTTTTGTCTACAAATACGAAGAAATTGAATTTGGCGTAGCAACGGCTAACGGAACGATACTGGTAGGCAGCGCTACAACAACAAAGATTGCAACGAAAACCACCCTTATTGTGTGAGCAATAACGAAAGCAAGTAAGCGCAAGCATACTGGCAAAGAAAAACGAAAAGTTGTCAACGTATAGACAGCGAAAAGATAAAATTTAATACAATTAATTCAACGACAAGAGTGATTGTATAAAGACGCAAAAAGTAAAATTCTAAGATGTGAACGGACGAAATCGACCCAGATGAATTGGAGGAGAACAACACAACAAACGCAAGTGAGCTACAAAAACAAATTGATGGACTGAAGTCAATTATGGAAAAATTGACAACAGCGATCACGACAATGGCACCTATTGCAGGCAGTAGCAGCGAACAAATAAATGTAAGTACGGAAAATGGTAGTACTACACCAGCGCCTATAGGTGGAATTGAACACGCAACAACGATGAGCATTCAAGATATGGTTGGAATTCTTCCCGATTTTGACCCAGTTAAAAGCACTATCACGTCATGGCAATTCGTAACGAAAATTGAACAATTAAAACAGAACTACAAATGGCCTGGGGTAATGGTATTAGTGGCGATACAACATAAATTGAAAGGCATGACGAAACTTTGGTTGGATGCACAGCCGGTACACAGCAGTTGGTCAGACTTTGTGCAAGCGTTCTATGTAGATTTTCCGACTGGGTATAATACAGCTGAGGTGCACAAACTGATGGCCAACCGAAAACGTAAAAACAATGAAAACTATGTTGAGTTTTATTATGCGATGATATCTATTGGGCGTCAGGGTGCGCTTGATGATTTGTCAATTATTACGCACATAATTAGCGGGTTAAATGATAATGCATTATCAAAGACATTAGCGGCAATTCGATTTAAATCTTGCAGCGAATTGCTGACAGCTTTAAAGAATTTAAAGGCAATGAGCAACCAAGTGACGATGAATACAGGTACAACGCAGCAGCCAGTAAAAGTAGAGGGCAAGTCCAACGTTAGGACTCCAGGGCAAGTAAAGTGTTACAATTGTAACGAGGTTGGACACATAGCGGCTACAGCCACAACGTAGGCCCAGGTGTACATCATGCTCAAAGACAGGTCACATCGCGAAAGATTGTACAAATAATAAGGCTACGGTATTGGAGATTTCTAATGATAAGCACGTTAAGGAGGAGACTACTTCAGTAACAAAACAAATCGAAGTGGACGGCAAATGTGTAAATGCTTTTGTCGACACTGGCAGTGGATGTTCATTCATTAAAAAAACAGTAGCAGACCTTATGCACAACAAAGTTAAGGTGCAAAAGCAATTTATTGGTTTCGGTGAGTGCAAGGTTGAAGCATCTGAAAAATTAGAGGCAAAGATAACGATGGATAATATGCAACGACAGGCGACCTTGTATGTTGTAGAAGATAAGTTGCTACCTGATGACGTTTTATTGGGTCGCGATATACTACAAGAATATGGCTATCGTCTAGTTGTTGATGACGGAGTCTATCATATCAACGAAGGCGATTATAATTTTAATATATCGAACGATTTATGCATCGGAGAGCGTGGTAAGGTGCTAGATCTTTTACTAATGTTTAAGTCTTGTTTTGCAGAAGACATTTGTGACATTGGGCGAGTCAAGGGTACCGAGATGTCAATTCAGGTTACGACAGATAAACCGATTATAGGAAAGCGATAACAGGTTCCGTTTTCGCAGCGTCCAATATTATCGGGTATAGTGCGTAAGCTACTGGATTGTGGTATCATACAGAAAAGCAATTCACCGAATGCTGCATCAGTATTGCTGGTAAAAAAGAGCAAAGGGGAAAGTCGAATGTGTATCGACTTCCGAAGTCTCAACGAAGTTACGGTCAAGAAAAATTATATCATGCCAGTGGTAGAGGAACAACTCTCACGTTTAGCAGGAAATACATTTTTACCACTGTTGACATGACGTCAGGCTATTATCAGGTTCCATTGGCAGAGGAATCTAAGAAGTATACAGCATTTTTGACACCAGAGGGTCTTTTTGAACATAATGTGATGCCCTTCGGGTTGGTCAATGCGCCGATGGTCTTCCAAGAAGTCATCGTTAACGTTATAAAGACGATGAAGCATCCAGATAAGGTCATCAATTACGTCGACGAGGTTATTATTGCAACGAAATCTGTCAATGAAGGTTTAGAGGTTTTGCACGATTTTTTGACAGTAGTTAAACGTCACGGCCTTACGCTGAGGCCAACAAAAAGCACATTTCTGGCAGAGGAAGTCCAATTTCTTGGACGTGTTATCAATCGTGAAGGTATACGACCAGGTGAATGTAAGACAAATGTTATCGAGGAGTTTCCGGTTCCGTCTACGGCAACAGAGGTGCGACAATTTTTGGGAATAATCGGATACTTCCGGAAATTTGTAAAGAACTATGGTGTTGTAGCACGACCGCTTACAGCATTATTACGTAAAGGTGCAATTTTCGAATGGACAAATTTGCAACGAGATGCTTTTGAGGCACTTAAGGGCGCTATTACCACAAAACCGGTTTTAGGCATGTACGATGAGACAAAAACGCATGAAGTGCATACAGATGCCAGTTCTAAGGGTCTGTCTGGTGTGCTTATGCAACGTGAAGAAGATGGGCTGAAGCCTGTATTTTACTTTAGCAGACAATGTAATGATGCCGAACGTAATTATGCGAGCCATGAATTGGAAGTTTTGGCGATTGTCGAAATTGCAGCGATATAGAATGTATTTGATGAGAAAACATTTGAAAGTGCTAACGGATTGTAATGCGGTGGCAGCAACGAAAGCAACTACGGCGCTGTTGCCTCGTATAGCTAGATGGTGGCTCAAATTGAGAATTTGATGTTGAGTTTGAGCATCGTCCAGGAACGAAGAACGATGTGGCGGACGGGTTGAGCCGATGTCCAACTCTTCCATCAACTGAACCGATGACGGTTGCCGATGCAGTGTACGCTGTTACTACCATTTCGGAAGATTGGGTAGCAACGATGCAACGGCAAGACGACAAGCTAAGGCAGATTATAGAAATCATCAACGGCAATGATGGGGTGAACGCAAAACAAATTAGAAGTGACTATGTTATACACGGGTATCGATTGTATCGTAAGATGGGTAATGACAAAGGATTGGTTGTTCCACACGCTGTAAGGTGGCGATTAGCAAGGGCATGTCACGACGAAGCAGGGCATTTTGTTGTGGACAAAACTGTTGAACGCATATCAAAAGATTTTTGGTTTGCCCGAATGCGACCATATGTAAAGTCGTACATTGAATCTTGTCAAGACTGCTGTTTGAACAAGGTGCGCGGAGGGAAACGAGAGGCACAACTACATGTTGGGGAAGTGGTACCCATTCCGTTCAGAACTATACATCTTGATCATTTGGGACCATTTGTGCGAAGCAAGCATGGCAAGTACTATATTTTGGTTATCGTATGCGCGTTTACGAAATATGTTGTGTTGAAAGCGTTAAGCAACACAAAAACAAATCCAGTATTGAATGTTATGAAAGACTACATGACCGTGTATGGGCGTCCAAAATGCGTGGTCACCGACAGAGGGACAGCTTTTACTTCCAAAGAATTTGAAAAGTTTATGGTGGATCATGACATTCAACATGTGAAGACGGCAGTGCGAAGTCCTGGAGCCAATGGGCAAGCCGAACGTATAAACCGTACAGTGCTAGCATCACTTAAGTGTAGCACTAAGAATGATAAAGAATGGGACGAGGCTTTGCCACAGCTGCAATGGCAGTTGAATTCGCAAACTAACGCTATGACTAGGCAGAGTCCTAACAGCTTGGTATTCAACTATAAGCTGAAAGATGTTACAACAAATGTTTAATACAAGCTGTGCAAGACGAAGAAGAATCTGAAATTAAGTGTGACGACTTTCGAACACAAGCAGTAGGGGAACGAATACAGCAAGAGCGGCTTAAATGGAAGCAGCGTTTTGATGCGCAACATCGTGCACCGAAGCCGTATAACGAAGGTGATTTGGTATTAATCACTCATGTCCCTTCTCCTACAGGTATGTCTCATAAATTAGAGCCAGCATATAAAGGACCATACATCGTTACCAAAGTCCTTCCACATGACCGTTATTTGGTGGAAGATTTACCAGACCTGCAGAGGAGTCGCAAAAGATATTCCGGGGTGTTTACCAATGAAAATATGAAACCATGGTACACCTTAGGGGCAGAAGATTGCGACGAGACAAATTCAATTGTCAACGATTCCGAAGAAGAGATACACATAGAAAGTTCCAACAATGCAAAATCGTCCAGGGGAGACGATTCATCAGGAACGGCAGAGCTGTAAAGTTATTTGGCAACCCTTTTATCACATGAGAAGTACGATCGAATGACAAAGCAAAGAGGAGTAGAAAACATCAGCGAAAGCGAACGGACGTCAATTCAGAACACTTAACAATTATTCATTTTTTTA